>NC_141613.1:17131309-17481309 GCF_047967505.1 Dipteris shenzhenensis
AGGTTCCAAGGTTAGAAGGAGGTTCCATGATTAGAAGGAGTTCCAAGGTTTAGAAGGAGGTTCCAGGGTTAGAAGGAGTTCCAAGGTTTAGAAGGAGGTTCCAAGGTTTAGAAAGAGGTTCCAAAGTTTAGGAGAGGTTCCAAGGTTAGAAGGAGGTTCTAAGGTTTAGAAGGAGTCCAGGGTTAGAAGGAGGTTCCAAGGTTCAAGGTAGAGTACATGGTGGAGAACTCGTCTCCCTCATAGATAAGGGAGTTTAAGGGTTGAGGAACTAAGGGTTTAGGGGGAGTATAGGAGTGGGAGAGGAAGAAGGTGTAAGATAATGGGGGAAAGAGGAGAGAGGAGAGAGGAGGGAGGAGGAGGAGGAGGAGGAGGAGGAGGAGGAGGAGGAGAGAGGGAGGAGAGAGAGGAGGAGGAGGAGGAGGGAGGAGGAGGAGGAAGGAGGAGAGGGAGAGGATGGGTTGCAAGGTTGGAGGAGAGGGGAGGAGGAGTTGCAAGGTTAGGACATGCTTTTGGACGTGGAGTGCAAGGAAGCATGGACACTTGAGACAATTGTTTGAAATACCAAAGTAGAACTCAACACAATGCCCCAAAGAGTGTGGGCTTCATTCCATTATGGGGTATTTATACAAGTTGGAGAGCTTCTCTCTTTGCATGTAGGAATTGTAACACATTCTCTCTCTACATGTAGAACTTGCATATAGAAGTTGCATGTAGAAGTCGTATGTAGAACTTGCATGTAGAACTCACATGTACAACTCGTATGTAGAACTTGCATGTAGAACTTGCATGTAGAACTCACATGTAGAACTCGCATGTAGAACTTGCATGTACAACTCGTATGCAGAACTCGCATGTACAACTCGCATGTAGGAGTTGCATGTAGGAGTTGTATGTAGAAGTCGTATGTAGAACTTTCATGGGCGACTTGCATGTACAACTCGCATGTAGGAGTTGCATGTATGAGTTGTATGTAGAAGTCGTATGTAGAACTTGCATGTAGAACTCACATGTACAACTCGCATGTAGGAGTTGCATGTAGAACTTGCATGTAGAACATGTAAGTTGGATAGTACAAGTAGAGCTTTGCCGCTACTCTACATACACATTTTGTTCTACCTAAGTCCATGCTGGCACAGAGTTAACAGTGAACCATATGAGCGGATGAGCGACGAACTATTGTTGCCCCACTTCCTCATCCGGTTGGCAGAGCCAAAGTTGCATGACCACCTGATGGTTATGAATCCTATCAGGTCTTCCAGTGTGGAGATGACCAAGAAGGAGATCAATGAGCCCAAGGGCCTAGATATGAGTGAGCTGGCCTCAAATTTGCTGAATCAGCTGGGCCAACAATGGAAGTGAGGGACCTCCAAGGAGGCACCAAGAAACCCCCACTTGTTTCCACAGAGAGACAACATCTGGTGCGGGATATGTAATGGAAACCATCCCTCCAATGAGTGTCCCTGCCTTAGGGCAAATCCAACACTCTACTGCATACATTGTCATAGATTGGGGAACCACGAAACCTCCCAATGCCGATTTTTGAGGTCCCTGTCCTAACCTATGTATCAAGCGAGACCCCCATTAGCCCTGATGGCTCCGTCTAATCCTAAAAATGCTTAAGGTGCCCCTTTGGCTAATCAAGGCCAGTAAAGGGCACAATAGGCTCTATGACTGCCACCTATACTGGGTCCTCAACCTCGCTACTCTATATAGCTTCAACCTTGCTACCGTATATAGCTCTTGTCAATCAAGTATTGGTAAAGGAAGTGCCCAATGATTGGGAGGAGACAGTTGGGAGGAGACGGGATCCAAACTTTGGACCCCTCGACTACTACCCCTACAAGGAAGGAAGTGGCACCCTAAGTCACTACCTCCTACAAGAGAATTAGCAAGTCCTCGTGTTCCAAACCTCTCCCTCAAACGCAAGGTCTAGAGACATAAACTCTATTGCTCAAAGGCCAATGCTATACCTGCTAGGGTCTGCATAGGGCAAGTGAGTGCCCCTACAAAGGTACTTTGAACCCTTTGGTGTCATGCTTCAAGTATCAAGGGCCGCATTTCTTAAAGGACTGCCCCTATAGGGATCTTACCCTAGCTGCTCCTCCCATGACAGACCCTACACCCCAGTCAAGACTGTCCCTTGACAAGACTAGCAACCCCAATCACCCCGCCTAAGAGCACCAGCCTTAAGTTGCTCAGTATCAAACAAGGCTAGGTGGCCACTGCAATACCCTTAAAAGGTCATCACAAGGATGCAAGCCAAAGCCATAGGTAGGGCAATCAAGAAATAGGCAAGGAAGGATAGAGGGACCCTACTACAAGGCCCTAAGGATTTTCAACGTCCACAAACCCCATCCAAGAAAGCCATATGCGTAGGTGATGGGCCCAACTAGGTGCTCATTCAAGATGGTTTTGATGAGGAGATAGCCACCCTCACCACCTCCTCTACCTTAGGACGTGCTTCCACTCAGGGTGACTCGGAATTACCTCTGAGCTCAGATGTACACAAGCCAGTGCAAGCCCAAGGCCTCGCGCCCTTGCATCCACATAAGGAAACCTATCCAGACCCAGTCCTAGAGAAACAATATGTAATAGAGGCTTAGAACTTGGTACGGGACTACTAGGAAAAGTTCGAGCATAGACTCAAGGCAAGCAGAGGGTCGGATACCATCCACCTAGCCCACCTAACTAAACACCGAGGAGAAAAGGTGCTCAAAGTGCCAGAAAGGGTAGAAGAAGAGGAATGTTTCAACTTTGATAAGTTAGAGGCTCCAAATTTGATGCAGTAAATGTTCCAAGAGGACCCAATATTACAAAACCTACAAGAAGAAGGAGACCTTTATGGTTTAGAGGACCTGGTATCAGTGGGAAGGGAATCCTCATAGGAACCTTGCAATAGCGATGGGTTGGTTGCCTTCCTCTCGACCAAGGTAAAAATGTCGATTGCCTCCTTGTTGAGAGGGAATCCCATCCTTTGGCAAGACCTATCAAACTAGATGAATGGACAATTCCTACCCCCAGGCCCTGCTAGACAAGGGGCAGAACTTACCCAAGTTTCCCATCAATAAGCCAGGCCAATACTTCGAACATGAATGCAGCTATCCCCATAAACTATCATCACCAAAAGGTTGATGCCATCTTGGATGGGGGAGCAGGAGTGAGTGTCTATACCAAGGAATGCTAGGTAAATTGGGGAAAACCTATGCTCGAGCAAACCCATCTAGTGAAGTTGGCCGATGGTGGAATTGCAGAACCCTTGGGAGTCCTCACTGGTATTAACATCAAAGTATTCAGATTCACATACCCCATCAGGTTTGTAGTCATGGACTTCACCTAGCAGCAGCAGCTGGGATATGAAGCCATCCTAGGTAGACCCTTCTTACGAATGTACGAGGTTGTACATGATTGGCGTATCGAGATAACATCTATCTACAACACAAGGAACAAATCATGTGAGTGGACTTGCGCACCTACAAGGCCCACCCATTGCCAGGACACCTGTTCATTGTGGAATTCGACACAACCATCTGGATAGCATCCCTGAAGCTATTCCAACACTGTGAGAGGGAAGAGGATGAAAAAGAGTCCAATGAATTTTGGTATGCACCTCTTTCTGAGCCAGAATTTCTCAGAACTGGATGCACATCCTAGCCAACATTGATGTTCCAGAGAGAATAGGGTTCCAAATTACAACCCTCGAGCTCAAGAAAATGACTCCGGTGTTTCCCCTTAAGATGTTTAACATGCTCAAACCCCACAAGGTGAGCAAAGGGACAATAAGGGTCAAATCAGACCTCCACTGGCTAGCATACATTGGTGCCACTACCGCCCACCATAAGTTCTCTTCCAATTAGGGAGCCACGGTGAGCAAGGTAACCTCCCCGGTTGGCTCTATAAGTACCATGAAAGGGCCGCCTTCAAGTCCGAAACTCCTGTTATCTAAAAGCTCGGCTAAGGCGAAGAGGACCACTCCTCCTAAAGAAATAGAAGAGGAAGGTGGAGAGCAGGACAATCTATGATAGGTACCGGCCCACTACAAGGCCTACATGATCGAGGATCGCAAGATATTATACCAACAAGGCCTACATGATCGAGAATCGTAAGATATTATACCAACAGGCCAAGACATCTTGAAAAGACAGGTGCTCCCAAGGTATGATGACCCAGCCTCAGTCAAGGAGGTAAACCCGGCTCTGGAAGGGCAAGACCCCCAACCTATATTCATTGCCGATGATCTCTCCCCCAATGAGGAGAATTATCTAATAACTCTCCTACGAGAATACAAGGATTGTATGGCCTAGAAATACACTGATATGAAAGGGGTGACCACTGAAGTTGTGCAACACATGATATCCATGCTTTGGATGATGCCAGGATGGTACGTCAATGTCCCTACCCTATGAATCCCAAATATGCACTCATAGTGAGGGAGGAAATCTAGAAACTCATAGATGTGGGATTCTCTATGAGATCGAGCATACCGATTGGGTGTCACCCATCGTGATAGTCTTGAAGAAGGACAAAAAGATTTGAGTATGCATGGACTTGAAAAAAGTTAATGCCACCACCAGGTGTGACCACAACCCCTTGCCATTCACGGAACATGTCCTGGAAAGGTTATTTAGAAAGGAAGCCTATAGCTTCCTAGACGGATTCTCTAGATACAACCAAGTGTCCATCGCTCCGCAGTATCAACAGAAAATAGCCTTTGCAACCAAGTGGGGTGTGTATGTGGCTAGAGTAATGATAATTGGGTTAACCAATGCGCCTACCACCTTCCAATGGATGATGATCCACTGTCTTCAGGGACTTCATGGAAGTCTTCTTGGATGACATATCCATGAGCTCGACGTGGGATGATCACCTAAAGTACCTAAGACTCATCTTGGAAAAGTGCCAGTTGTATCGTATATCTCTGAACCCCCTTAAGTGCCAATTCTGGGTTAAGCATGGCATAATTCTTGCACACATAGTGTCCCAGAATGGTATCTCCATGGACTAAAACAAAATCAAACTCATCTTGGGACTACCACCCCCCACCAACACCAAGGGAGTACAACAATTTACTGGCCACATGGGCTACTATGGGAGGTTCATCTTGTTCTACGCGAAAATAGCCCATCCATTATATAAATTGTTAGTATTCTTTGAGTGGCCAAAAATCCTTCAAAACCCTCAAACTAGCTCTGGCCACCGCACTGGTGTTGAGAGCACCGGATTGGATTTTGATATTCCACCTTCATATCGATGCCTCCAATTTTGCTATCAGGGGTTTGTTAGCTCAACCAAGGGAGCATAACTAGACTACCCGGTGTACTTTGCGAGTTGGAAACTAAATGAGGCTGAGGTCAACTACACAACAATAGAGATGGAGGGTCTGGCCATGGTCTATGCAGTCAAGAAGTTCAAGCATTACTTGCTGGCCAACAAATTCATCTTCTTTATGGATCACCAAGCACTACTATACTTGGTCAACAAACCATGCATGACGGGATGCATCACCAAGTGGATGCCAATCCTCTTGCAGTTTGACTTCATAGCAGCAGTGACTCACGTGTCGTGGGGTAGTTGAAGATACGCCAACGGAGCTTCCACTCCCGGCTACTCCTTGTGGGAGCAATGCATTGCACGAGCCATACGCAAGTGTCACTCAAGCAGTCTCTGGATTGTTGCAGTGTGGTTTCACGCAAGAAAGAGGGAAGGAGACGAGGGAAGGGGAGAGAAAGGAGGAGGGAGAAGGGAGGAGGAGGAAGGGAAGAAGGAGAAGGGGGATAGAGTGACAACCACAAAGGCACTACAATGGAAACAAGAGAACACCCAAAACACTCTCTTGGAAGAGAAGAGGGAGCTTGTATTCAAACTTGTGCAAACAACAATGAAGACCAAAGTCAAACTTTTGGCCTTTTATACAAGTCACCTTTTGAAGGGAGGGCCAATCCTTTTCCTTTTTAGCACTCTCCCTCACTTTACAACCATGGCCTCTTGGGCTTGTAGGGCACCAAGGCATATTGCTATTCTTACGGACTCTCCCTACTAGTGGAAATAGTGCTTGTGTTAACCATATTAAAGCACTTGGGACATACCTAGTATTAGGAGGTGATCCTAACCAGTTTCCAAATAGCGCTTGTGTTAGCCTCGCCACTCCTAGGCTCAGGTGATTTGGGGCTTAAACTCCCTGAGCGCCCTTACACCTTCACCTATTTGTGGTCATGCATGATGCATGAGTCTCAAACCTGGAGTGGCAAGACTCAGCTTCATCTTGGGACACTCAACGGTAACCCTATCCCAGGAAAATATTTGAGGAACAATTTCCCTGAGTTTGAGCTGTCTTCTTTCATGGCTATTTCCATTGGCATTGCTATTTCTTGTCGATGTGGAGCTGAATAGTGCAAGACGCATGCACTCTTCGTGGCCCAGAAGTGTGAATCTCCTTGTTCCAACACCTCCTTATTTCGGGTGGGGGCAGCTGGAACATACAACCTGTGCACGTTGCTTGGAATCTTTGGACTTTTGGGCAGGCTTAGGGTATTTGGGGATCAAACTCCCTGAGTTTCAGCTATACTCCTTCCATGTGCACATTGCTTGTAATCATTGACCTTGGTGTATTTGGGTATCAAACTCCCTTGAGCTTGTCCTATTAAAGTATATCATTCGGCTTGGTCACCTTTACTCATTGATTACCCTGCATTTGGTGGTTGTACTCTGTGGATGTTAACATGCCCCCTTTCCTGTTGCTGATCCATCCTTGGGTCAACCACATCGGAGGAGGGTGGTGGAGAGGACTAACTATTTGCTACAAGATGGCATAGTAGTCCAACTACCTGGACGTGGGCGAGCGAGGTACGAGCGATACTTCCAAAAATGGGTGGCATGCATATCCTCGTAAGTGCGAAGGTGATGCCCATGGAGGTTGCAGATGCATAGGTAGAGGCGGAGGTCTTGGAACTAAGATGGACTAACGTCGAGGTTGAAGACAATTCGGTTGGTCAGATTGTGAATGCGGGCATCGATGGGGCAGTTGTGGGTGGGAATATCGCGGAGGAATAAGAGGATGAGATGATTGAAGTGGACGGTGATGACGATGGTTGGATCTGGAACGGAGTCGTAGGTGTCATTGAATGACTAGAGGCGAAAGCAAAAACCTTCCTGTATCATTTCCTTTGGGAAGTTGTACTTTGGAAAATTATATAAGACATTGGGGTCCTGTTACTGGAGAGCTCGAAAGGCAGCCCAAGTCCCAATGTCATTCCATGGGCATGTAGAGTGGGGGGACTCGACGATTGATGGATACCCAAATTTCTCCAACTTCAAAAAGGGGAGCTGCCAATTGGCTGGTATCTGCATCAGTCATGGGGATGGGGCATCGGGGGCGAGGTTGTATCCTCCTCTTGTGTGCTTGCCGCCAGTCTTTGAATGACTACATTATGAATTGCGTAAGAGGGAGCACCTCCAAAATCTCATAGAGATGGAGGTTGGAGCCCTCAAGCTAGCGCTTCCAATGGTGCATGAGCACACTATCTGGCAATTCTTGGAAGGGCTACAAGTCTAGATGCCAATGAACATCTTCAAGAGGAGACCTTGGTAGGGAGGGCGGAGCTTCATCATCAGTAAGTGGCATTGGCTCTGTCTCTGGGGGGCCTGTAGGAGTCGCGACGTCGATGCTTTGTACAAAATGTGCTACTTTGAGCAGTGTGTTGAATGCCTCATCAGGGGGGTCGACTGGAGCATTAGAGGTGATGGATCGGGAGGGTGCGTGCTATGCAGTGGTGGTGTTGGAGGCATTGGACAAGTACTCAGGTTGTGTTGTTCGAGGGAGAGGAGGTTGGGTAGCTTGTTCAGTGGGTTGGGCGAGATCTAGTGGAGGTGGTAATGAAATATCTTCAGAGGAGGCGGTGGCATGAAAGAGGGTGATTGCATTTTGTTCTTCATCCTCAGTTATTTCTTCAAGGTATGCCCTGATGGGGTCGACTGGAGCATTAGAGGTGATGGATCGGGAGGGTGCGTGCTATGCAGTGGTGGTGTTGGAGGCATTGGACAAGTACTCAGGTTGTGTTGTTCGAGGGAGAGGAGGTTGGGTAGCTTGTTCAGTGGGTTGGGCGAGATCTAGTGGAGGTGGTAATGAAATATCTTCAGAGGAGGCGGTGGCATGAAAGAGGGTGATTGCATTTTGTTCTTCATCCTCAGTTATTTCTTCAAGGTATGCTATGTGAATTGTTTCAAAATTGCTCATCAAGGACTCAAGTGAGTCTTGGAGAGCTTGTAGCACCCGATTAAAGAACCCGATTAAAGAGTATTGTTATTCTGGGGGGTTGGAAGGTGGTGGTCTGGTAGGCCACAAGGTGTCCTTGAGCTTGGACTGTTGAGACTCAGCCATAGGTTTGCATCCAAGTTATGTCTGCATGCAGACTTTTGAGAGTGTAGATCCATGGCGTGAGCTCTTCGGGCTTTGTGAGTTGCATCACCTCATCGTCTGTAGGATAATTAAAGGACTCAGTGAGATGCGGCACCAGCCTTGAAAGTTGAGGAGAATGGGATGGGCAGATAGGGTTTGGAGATCGAAGGGGAAAAGAAGAGATAGGGAGGTGGGTTGAAGGTCAAGAGAAAAATAAGACATGACTAAGATGGGGCGGCAGTGGTCTCGAGATTACGATGGAGAATAGTTTGAAGGGCGTTGGGCGGTAGTGGAGTAGTGGGGTCTAGGCGAAAGGTGAGGTTTTGTGCATAGAGTGCATCAAAGTGCATTTGGAGGGTTTGGGTGATGGTGCATGGTGCAAGTGTATACATGGCTAACTATGCAGACACCTCTCGGTACATCATGAACTCCTACTGCTCATGGTCTTCCAACCTTGACTACTTCGAGTGGCCTATGGTGCACTATCTTTCGATCTCTTCTTGGAGGGAGATCGTGAGGCTCCTCTCTTGTGCTAGGAGATTCTGTAGTGAGTAGATTTATTGGTTGTGGGTCTCCTGGGTGTAAACGTACCACTGCTCTGCTTGTGCTCGTTGCTCCAACGTCGTGCGCAAGGCTGCTTTTGCTTTTTTCGCCTATTCCATAAATGTCTGGACTAGGGATTTGCTGGTGGCGAGGTCATCTTTGACTTTTGTCAGAGTGAGCTTGAGCTCTTCCACATTAGCCCGATACTCTTTGGCTTGATGTAGTGCCGCCTGGCCAATTGCTTGCATTGCAACCATGGTCGACTGGCTTTCTTATGCCTGAGAGTGCTCTCAACAAAAGCAAGTATGGAAGAGGGAGAGAGAGAAACAGAGAGCCACACAAGTTTTGGTGGGTGCAAAACCACCCTAATCTTCTTTTTCATTCATTTATATATATGTGTTTGAGTATTGTACATAACCGAGGTAAAGGCACAGTGACCTTCAACCCCCACAACCTCCCACTTAAAGGACAATGTGCCTTTAAGGCAGAACAACCAGTGAGCATACTATCCAATGCCCATGAATACACGACAATACTCAAACCGCTGACTAGGTAGACTCTCCGTCAGCATATGTGCAGGGTTATCATGTGTATGAACCTTAACAAGCTCTATGCGCTTGTCCTCAATTACCTCCCTGATGAAATGGTACCTGACCTCAATGTGTTTGGTCTTTGCATGAAAGATCGAATTCCGTGCTAGCTGAATAGAACTCATGGAATCACTATGCAATGTCGGTACACCTGTATGAATTCCCAAATCTCCCACTAGCCGATCAAGCCATATAGCCTCCTTGCAACCCTTTGTGGTTGCAACATACTCAACCTCTGTGGTAGACAAAGCAACGCACTTCTGTGCACGAGACATCCATGACACTGCACCACCTGCAAAGGTGAACAAATAACCAGAAGTAGATCTCCTACTATCCACATGCCCTGCATAGTTTGAATCTGTGAACCCAAGTACAGCCATGTCTCCTCTACCAAAGCAGATGCACATCTCCTTGGTACCCTTCATGTACCTCATGATGCACTTAACTGCCTCCCAATGCCTCTTTGCTGGATTAGCCATATACCGGCTAACAACTCCCACTGCAAATGCAATGTTTGGTCTAGTAGCTATCATAGCGTACATAAGACTCCCAACCGCTGATGCATAAGGAACCTTGGCCATCATGGCCCTTTCCTCATCTAATTTGGGACTATCTATATGACTCAGTTTCACATATGGAGGCAATGGAGTACTCACTGCCTTCCCCCCCTCCATATTAAAATGCTGCAATACATTTGTAACATACTCTTTTTGTGAAAGCCAAAGGAGTTTCCTACTCCGATCACGCATGATGCGCATACCAAGAATATGACCTGCAAGTCCCAAATCCTTCATATCGAAGGCCTCATGCAACTTGGCCTTTAATGCATCTAGCTCATAAGTATTCTTGCTAGGCAATAGCATATCATCCACATATAGTGCCAAGATTATCAGGCTATTATCCTTAGCCCTTTTAGTGTAGAGGTAGTGTTCAATTTCACTCCTTCTAAAACCCTGGGACCGAATGAAAGCATCAAACTTCTGATACCATTCTCTAGGCACTTGCTTAAGACCATAAAGACTCTTCTTCAGCTTGCAAACTTAATGCTCTTTGACCTTTTCTTCAAAGCCTTCCGGCTGCACCATGTAAATTTCCTCATGCAAATCCCCATGCAAGAAAGCTGTCTTGACATCCATCTGCATAAGCTCCATATCCTCTGATTCCACTAGTCCAAGCATGCATCTAGGTGTGGTCATCTTTACAACCGGAGAGAATATCTCATCAAAGTCCACACCCTTCTCTTGCTTGAACCTTTAGCGACCAAACGGGCCTTGTACCTAGGCACATCATCACCTGTGACCTTCATTTTGTAGACCCATTTACATGGCAATGCTTTCTTTCCATGTGGCAAAGAAACCAAGTCCCAAGTCTTATTCTTCATAAGTGAACTCATCTCTGATTGCATAGCATACTCCCACTTGCGTTGATCCTCGCGCATCATAGCCTCTCTGTAGTAAGAAGGCTCCCCGCAATCAGTAAGCATCACATAGTCTACCCTTGGAACAAACCTATCAGGTGGTCTAGACACTCTAGATGATCTTCTCAAGTGCATTTCAGCTTGCTGTCCCACCTGCATAATATCAGCCACATTTGGCTCATCATTTCCACCGATAGATGATCCATCATCTACCCTTGATTGTATACCTGTGGGAGTACTTGGTGATACCATTTCTTGCACATTTGGTGCATGGACAGCTTGCTGTCTATCAACATATGCACGTGGATTCACATCCTGGAAAGTGATTCTCCTCATTTTCACATCCCTCATGGGTGCCTTATGCATCTTCTTCTCATTGAAGACTACATCATGGCTACGTATGATCTTCTTTGCTTCTGGATCCCAGAGACGATAGCCCATCTCTCCACTTTCACCATAACCCAGAAAGATGCATTTCCTAGACTTAGGATCTAGCTTCTTTCGAAGCTCTTTTGGCACATGTGCATATGCCTCACACCCAAATATATGCAAATGAGAGTAAGAGGGCTTCTTGCCACTCTATGCCTATTCAAGAATACCACCATCCAAACTCTTACTAGGTGATCTATTGATCACATGCACTGTAGTCTTCATTGCCTCAGCCCAAAAACCACCAAAAAGACTTGCATTGGAAAGCATGCATTGCAACCTTTCTTGAATGGTATGGTTCATCTTTTTTGCAACTGGATTTTGCTCTGGAGTATAAGGGGATGTGAGCTCCCTCTAAATTCCACGTGTATCACAGAAATGCTAAAAGTCATGAGAGAGATACTCTCCACCATTGTCAGTCTGTAGGCATTTAAACGTTCTACCTGACTGATTCTCAACCAAGGCCAGCCATTTCTAAAATACCTGGAACACATCACTCTTCTGAGCTATAGCATAAGCCCACACTTTCCTAGTTGCATCATCAATGAATGTCACATAGTATTCAGCCCCGCCTAATGACCATGTAGGCATGGGACCACATACGTCTAAATGCACCAAATCAAGCTTTTCAAACTCTTTCTTTCCCCTTCTTTTATGGGCTGATTTAGTCTGCTTCCCATAGAGACAGTGCTCACAAAATTCAAAATCAAAGAAACTCAAATGCGATACATAACCCAAATGGCATAAGAGTTTCATTCCATTCTGGCTCATGTGCCCCAACCTGCAATGCCACAAAGAAGTACTTGGCTGCTCAATTATTGCAACAACATGATCAAATACCCCTGATACATGTAAGGGATACAAAGTCCCACACTTGGCACCCCTGGCCAAAAGCATAGAGCCCTTCTGAATTTTCCAACTCTGAAAGCCAAAAGTGGTATGAAAACCAGCATCATCTAGCTGACCCACTGAAATAAGACTCTTGGTCAACTTAGGCACCTCTCACATGTTTCAAAATCAATGCAAACCCATTTGCAAAAGAAAACTTTATGTCACCTACTCCCACTATGTCACATGCATAGTCATTTCCAAGATGCACACAACCTGTCTTTCCACTATCATAAGTGGAGAACCATTCCCTATGGGGAGTAACATGGAATGAAGCACCAGAATCCAAAATCCAATCTTGGCAATATGCATCATCTGAAGTAGTAAGCAACTCTATAGATAAACTAGACATGAAGAGAACGTCATTGTCACTATCATGTGTGACTGCATTAATCTCCTCGATCTTCACTTTTCCTTTGTCCTCCCTTGGACTCTCTTCCTTCTGATTTGCACCCCAATTCGCATTCTTTTTCTTATCCTTTTGCTCTCTTTTCAGCTTGTAGCAATCCTTTTTCATATGGCCCTTCTTGCCACAATGGTAACACTCAATGTTCCGTGCCCTAGATTTGCTACGAGACTTTCCTCTTTCTTGGGACTTCCCCCTGAACTGTGATTTGCCCCTTTGCACATTTAAGGCTGCATCTTGCTTGTTGCCATCCATAGACTTCCGTCTAATCTCCTCGGCCAACAAGCTACCCACAACATCATCAAATTTCAGTACTCCACTAGGTGCAGAGTTACTGACAGCTGTACGGAAGGTATCCCATGAGGATGGCAATGAACATAAGAGAAATATTGCCTTAGTCTCCACATCAAAATTCATCTTCTGAGCCTCAAACTGGCTGAAAATAATATTGAATTCATTCAAGTGAGAAGCAATGGAGACCCCTTCCTTCATCTATAGCTCAAACAACCTCTTCATGAGGTAAACTTTATTAGAGGCAGTTTCCTTTTCATAAGTGGCACATAGTTTCTTTCACAAATCTTCCATAGTCTGCTCATTTACTACTGTGAAATAAACTAACTCTGCAAGATGAAGTCTAATAGTAGATTTTGCTAATGCATCCAACTCATTCCAATCATCCTCAGACATATTTACAGGCTCAGCTTCAATCCCTGCTAAGGGTTTAATCTGCTTCTTTTGAATAAGCACATCCCTTATTTGTTCTTTCCACAAAGAAAAGTTTGTCCCATCAAACTTTTTAATGCAAAAAAACTCCTTTTCAGACATGGAAGAGGATGCCATGATGCAAATGAAGCAAAAATCCCAAATGCTAGTGCCTACAAGAGAGAATCACACCAAATACCAGGTGCACCCAAATGTGTATGCCACAATAGAGTGAAATATCACCAAAACTCATGTCTCAAAGCATGTGACTCATATGCATATACTATGCATCCATATGAGCAAATCTAGCCCAAAAGAAAATGCCAATTGCAATGGCAATCCACAATGCCAATAAGTGCCAAATGACTCAAGCATAAACACCATCCATTGGCATATGCATTAATAATATCTCATCCAAGAGAGCATAGCACTATCAATGCATCACCTGCAATGTGTCAAAGCTGTCCCTCAGCATAAAATAGCATCCATGTGCAAAGCATCCATAAAAATAGCATCCCACAAGGCAATTTGGGCCTATCAGCGCATCCAATAAAAACTGTAATGCATCCAAATGGCCTATAAATCATCCACTACAACCCAATGCACACCACGAATGAGCGCACACTACTCAAACTGCAACTAGAGTGATCTGCATAAGGTATGCTCAAGAAATCATAGTCCCATGGTAGTGACCGCTACTGAAAATAGAACCTGAGATGCCTCAAAACATGGGTGCCATTGCATAATCGGACTCAGCAAGAAAATTTGCAAATATCTTTCTTCTGCTGGAACTCCAATATCCCAACCGATGAGTGAGAAATGGGAGTCAACACTTATCCATTGCCATGTGGCATAAATCTAAGGTTTCAAAACCTTAGAATGAAAAATGCATAATAGAGAGACGAAATCGAATACACAGAGATCTGTAACTCTAAAAATCCTCCACCGAATCGCGTAAGAACTAACAGGTAGGGGGTTTTGGGCATCCAAAACGCAATGAGACAGGCGGTTTTGGAAACCGTGGTCTCAATCACTAGGTCCAACATACGGATTGAAAAACGTTTTTGGAAACAGAGCTATTTGTAAACTCCACCGAAGTGCAAATGATGAGCAACATAGAAGTTTTAGGACCTCCTGAGTCCATCGGAACTGACAGATCTACAAATGGTTACTCCAAACTTGAGTTCCAACACCCGAGCAGAAAAATGCAGAAACTGACACAGTGAGTTAGAAATCCAATGAAATGATCCTAGATTCAAGAATGAAGGTGTTTCCAAGCTCCTAAAGTGAAGTGGACACCAAAAGCAAGCAATAGTTGTCTCTACAAGTCAATACGGAGTCTCTGTCATCGAACGGAACAAGGAAAAGCTCAAAAAACGACTTTTTCTTTGAAAACACTTAACAGGCTCTCAAAACCACTTCGCAAAACCAAAGTGACTTTTCCAAAGGTTCCTCCAAGGTCTCTACACACTTAGATGCAAGTAAAGTCACCCACAAAGCTTCTTCTTTCTCCCACAGAGCTGTTGAGCTTCAAGCATTCACGCACGCTCAGCTAGATCACCCGGGCTCTGATACCAATTGAGAGTGCTCTCAACGGAAGCAAGAATGGAAGAGGGAGAGAGAGAAATAGAGAGCCACACAAGTTTTGGTGGGTGCAGAACCACCCTAATCTTCATTTTCATTCATTTATATATATGTATTTGAGTATTGTACATAACCGGGGTAAAGGCACAGTGACCTTTAACCCCCATAATGCCGAGAGTTGGGCTTGGACGAGGTTGGAGGAGAGTTGTGAGGCTTGTTCTTGCCTCCTTTGCAAGATCATGTGGGCGACTTGCGCCAGTTGTGCATGGCTTCAAAGAGGTGCATCTCCATGACATCGGCACATGACAACTGTTCTGTCATCATATGGCTATAGTCTCCCATTGCCCTGTACGGGGGTGTGCTACAAAATTATATGGCCTCTACTAGGCCTGACCATGGCGTGGAAGAGGTGCCTATGGCAAAGGATTCTATCTCTTGAGAGGTGGTGGAGACTGAGATAAAGGGTGTAGTGGGGGTTGTCAGCATAGTTTCGGCTCGTGTATGGAGGCATATTTTGATGATGTCATCCTCCTGGGGGTCTTCAATGAGAATAGGCCCTCCCTGCATCTATTTGCCCTATCCTGAGAACCTAGCCATTGAATGCGTAGTTATCGTTGCACGAATTCATGTAACTAGCTTTTCTCATATCGGTTGAGCAGCTGACTTGGTTCCGCCGGTTGCACTTAGGTGACCAAAGTAGCCCTTGGCATTGTCCTCACTCTCTTGGGCCTGGTTTCTGTCTCTTCCTGTTTGGTTTGTATGGAATCAATGGCGGATCTCTCAGTGAGTCTGAAGCCAATGGGTGGATGTTGACTTTTGAGGTAGTAGAGGATTGGCATATACAACATTGGATTGCCGATGATGTCCGTGTGGTTGCTAAGGTCCTCTCTGATCTGGCTGCAGTAGTAGTCAGCCCAACTCGTTTGTTGCATGTTCACCATTTGTAGCAAGATATTGGGCAATGCGGACTGATGATGATCCGTGTGCTTCACTTGAGTGAGCCATTGCAGGGCTCTTGCTAGGCGCTTTACCTCGGGCTTGTAGATGGTGTTGAACTGGATGCGGCCTCTACACTTATGGCAGTCATAGGGACAGACCACCATCTTCAGGGAGTCAAGGCTCTTCTTTTGCTTGGAATATTTTTTTGCCACCACTGGCAGGTTGAATACTTCCTGTACCATATCCTGATTGATCTGGTAGTGGTGGGGGTTGCCTAATACATCTCTCAAGACACTAATGTTGGTGTTGTTGTCATATGTCTTGAGGAATTCTGTCAGTAGCTTCATGTCCAAGTGGCAAGGGAAGCGGTTCGCTACTCTTTGCAAGCCTAAAAAGTTAAGGGCTTCCATGACTGCCGTGTCGTAGAGGGCGGTGTATGCTATTGTAGTGTGGTAGTGGAGGGTGTAGTCTCGACCCTGGAAGGCAAAGTGTGAGTGGATCATGCAAGCATTTAGCTCTTGGAGCCATGCTTCTCCCAATGGTGAGTGCGCTTGTGAATGCACGATCTTGTATTCTCCAATGGTGGGTGTCGGGGTGCGCTTCCATGTTTTCGTGGGGGTTGTGCCTGCTATGGCTGGCTCTTCCTGAATTGCCTATCTGGTGGAGGTTTCTTCGTGTTGTAAGTCCTCCAAGGGTATTTCATCTGGCATTCGAATTGTGGCCGAAGGAGTGCTCTGGGAATTTGAGGGACCCGTGGCCTCTGGAATAGGGCAAGGGTGGAGGTCCAGGTGTGACTCAAATTCAAAAAAGTCGTGTTTAGACTCCATGGCAAATAGAAGTGGAAGTTGTGTGACGAGGGAATCGGTGGACGAGGAGGAACAGGAGGACATCAATTTGCTAGTGGAGGTGGAGAAGAAGTGGACAAGAAACTCCCGATTGACAAGATACTAGTATGGCAACGGTCGGTGCTGAATTTGATGGTGACAGTCGGTACTGAATTTGATGGCGACAGTGGGTGTGAAGTCTGTTAGGCCGTGGCCAGTGCAGTACCCAAATGGCGACGGGTGGTGCTGTGTTGGATGGCTACAACCCAATGGGGATCGTGATCGCAACGATCGACGACAAAAGCTTCGGTGATGGTTGGTGCTAACTCTTCAGCAATGGTCGATGGTGAACTCTTTAGCGGTCAATTGTGAACTCTTTAACAACGATCGGTGGTGAACTCTTCAGTGATGGTTGGTGTGAACTCTTTAGACAGTCGGTGCTGTAGTGACTATGGAAAAATAGGAAAAAAGAGAAGGGGGAGGGGTGGGTGAAATGTGGGTGGAGCGGAGTGCACTTGTGTTGTGCAACGTGACAAGGAGGTTAGCATGCAAGAACATGAGCACTTATAAGGGCGGACCCTAGTCACCTAGTGCTGACCGTGTGTGCACATGTGGTGTGCTCAGAAGGGACTAGTGTGCTGTTGGTGCATCAGGTGAGATGCCTACCATACTGACTCACCTAGACCTAGATGTGATGATTATGATCAATGTGGTGGACGCGGACGCTGTACTGCAACATAGCGAGTAAGGAGCCATGTAGAGTGCGTGTCTAGTTTGTTCTTTACCTTGGATGCCAGAGGCACCTTTCTGTTGGACCTTGCTTGCTATTGCAGGCTCTGACGTCCCCAAGGAGAGGTTCTTGTGTAACTCTTTGTGGGGTGGAATTCAGATCCTGAGGGGTCCCTCAACTGGTGGTGGTGATGCTTGTGTTGAGTTGAACCGCCCGTGGCACCATTATGTATTCGGTACCTTGAGGCTGGCCTGTTGTGTCTGGATCGTTGGTAGGTTCTTGTGGTGCTATATCTTATGAGGACACAGGTGCTTGTGGTACTGCCTTCATCGTTTTTTGGGGTTTGCAATGTCTTTTTTTGAATCTAGGTGACTTTGTTGCCTTTGCCGCCTGAGCTATTGGTGATGCGTGGCGGTGGATGAGGCATGAGCATTGGACATGGCTTCCTTCGGGTAGTGCCTGTGTGTGGGGGAAGTGATCTCGAGGTGGCTAGAGCTGCTACTACTATGTTACCATTCTCTGGGCATCGGTTGCAATCGATGTGACGTTGGGCAGTGAGGATAAAATCTTGTACTTGCAGCTCCCGAATCTCTTGAGTGAAGGATGGTGGCATGGGTTGAGCATGCCATGGTCTTGGTTTACCACTATGGCAAGCTTTGTGCTCCTTTCGAGCTGGGCCCTAGGGTTGTGTGCTGGTAGAAGTTGGGTCATCCGATCATCTTTGCTATGTCGCTTCATTGTCATGAATCGGCGAGGTTGGGGTCAAAGAGGGGGGCTTGGTCTGCACAGTGAGACTATTGCCATTTGACCACCATTGGTAAGCGAAGCAGTTTGGGCACACCAGTCAACTTGGCAGTTGATGGCATAGCACCAGGTTCTTCCTAGAATAATCTGTTCTTTGGTGGCTTCTGTAGGGAGAACATAAAAACGTATATCCACAGCTTGGCACGAACAACCATTAGGCTTAGATTTACATAACCTAAGGTGTGCAGAAGTTGGCCGTTTATAGCTCTTATTGAGGCAATAGTGAGGGTTAGGGGTACCTACAGCTTTTCCCATACCTCTTGGGAGATGAAATTGTGGCTCGCTCCTAGGTCCACGAGTGCTTTGACGTGCATGCACGGTACCTGTAGCTATACAAGCAACCTGACTGGCTCTATTGTTAGCTCATCTGTTAGTTGAATCTATTCAGTCATTGCCTTAAAGAGGGTCATTTATCTACGCTATCGGATCTTAGCATTATGGATTCTGGCTTCCTCCATGGCTTGGCGCTTCATCTTGGCCACCTCTACCTTGAGCTCTTTTTCTCTATGCATGGCTTGAAGGGTAGGGATAGTGAGTGGTCTGTAGTATCTTTTCAATTTGCTTCCATTTAGGTAGCCATCCATTTTCATCCCATCAAAGATGGCTATTCAACACGCCCCTTGGGGGATGATCTCAACTATGTGGTAAGGACCCATACCTCGGTAATTAAGCTTACATTTGGTGTTGTGGACACGGTACAGGAGTGCCAAGTCTCCTTTTGCCAGGTCCTTGTTCTTGAGGTTGCAGTCAAACCATTTTTCACATCAGGCCTTTCTACTCAGATAGCGTAGGCTGCTCGCAACCTTGTCTCCTCTAGCTTTTCGAGGTCAACTAGCCTTTCGGCTAGTGCATTTTTAGTGAGTCTTTTCCTTATGGTGGCAAGACGGAGGCTAGGCACTACATACTCCATTGGCATTACCGCATCTACACCAAAGGCTAACTTGAAGGGGGTACAATGTGTTGCCACCTTGTATGAGGTCCTGTAGGCCCATAATGCTACTATGAGCTTATGTACCCAGTCAGTATGACTAGCTTCTATTGTACATGTGATAATCTTACATAAAGTTTTGTTGGAGCTTTTGGCCAAGCCATTTGCTCTGGGGTAATATGGCGTTGACTTCCTATGAATGATCATAAACTCACTTGTTAGGATTGCTATGGTTTCATTGAGGAAGTGGGTTCCTTGGTCACTGACTAACTCCAACGGGCATCTAAACCATGTGATGACTTGTTTATATAAGAACTTGGTAGTGGATCTTGTGTCAGCCTTTACCATAGCTCTTCCTTCTACCCACTTGGTGAAGTAGTCGGCAGCTAGGATGATGTATCGAGCCCTGGTCCCCTTAGCGGCTGGGCTTATGGGACCAATGAAATTGATGCCCCACTTCTCGAAGGGTTGGTCAGCTAGGATCTTGATTAGGGGCATCATGTCTTCCCGGTGTGGGATTTGTATGCGCTGGCAAGGATCACATTGTTTGACGAATTCGGCTGCATCTCCAAAGAGCATTGGCCACTAGAGACCAGCTTGCAGCACTTTGTGCTATAACTTCAACAGTAAGCGAAATGGTCTCCTGCGATTCCTGAGTGGGCTTCTTCAAGCACCTCAATGTATTCATGTTCACATATGCACCTTCACAGTATGCCATCCTTACCCATGCGGTAGAGTGGGCTTGCTATCAGTTCATATGGCATTGCATCCTTAATGAGTTTACGGGCTCTATCCTTCTTAAGGTCTTGGCCCATGGGTAGTCTGTTGGCCAAGTAGTTGCCAATTTCAGCATCCCATTCTAGAATGATGTCGAGGAAGAAGAGGGAAGCATCGAGGAGATCATCTTCTACTCCTGTTGGCGCTTCGTCAAGGGATCCTCGATAGGTGGTCAGCTAGAACGTGGGTTTTTCCCTTGCACACTATAAAGTCGAATTCTAGCAGGATCACCATCCACCTAGTGATGTGTCCCATCATGCAGGGTTTGTTGACCAAGTACAGCAGTGGTTGATGGTCCACAAACAAGACAAACTTGTTAGCTAACAAGTAGTCCCTGAATTTCTTGACTGCATAGACCATGGCGAGACCCTTTCTCTCGGTGGTGGTGTAGTGAACTTCGGCCTCATTTAGTTGACTTGCAAAGTATACCAGGTAATCCAAATTATGCTCCCCGAGCTGAGCTAATACACACCCACCAATGGCAAAGTTAGAGGCATCAATGTGCATGTGGAATATTAAATTCCAGTCGGGAGACCTCAGTACTGAGTAGTGGCTAGAGCTAGCTTGAGGGTTTCAAGGGATGTTTGGCATTCTTCGGTCCACTCAAAGAATACTAGTAGTTTGTATAATGGATGGGCTATGTTGGCGTAGAACAAAATAAATCTCTGGTAATAGCGTGTATGGCTAGTAAATTGTTGGAATCCCTTAGTGTTGGTGGGGGGTGGTGCTCCAAGATGAGTTTGATTTTATTTTGGTCCGTAGAGATTCCATTCTGGGACACTATGTGGCCTAGGATGACACCATGTTTGACCCAAAACTGGCACATAAGGGGGTTGAGGGATATGCTGTATAAGTGGCACTTCTCGAGGACGAGCCTACCCAATGACCATGGCTAGAACCCTTGCATTTTGTGCACCAAAGACCACTGCTAATCTGGGCCTCAAAGGAAGGCTGGCCATCCACCTTTGTATTCTTCAAACCTTCTCTGATTTCTTCCAACTCCTTCTTTAGTTGCTGCCATGCGGATGAGCCCTCCTCTCTTGGGAGCTGGATGGTCGAAGTTGATAATGAGGCAAAACTTAATTGTGACCATTCCATCTTGATTGCTTCCTTCAAGAAGTCTTGTATTGAAGCATGTTCAAGGAGTTTGTCAACCAACCTTATAGCAATGGTAGGGGGTAATGCTTTCAAAAACCACCCCTTATGCTAGCATCATTAGGTGGCACAGGCATCTTTGCTACTACTAAGACCCTCATCCTTGTGTACATCTCAGAGATGCTTTCCCCAGGCTTATGGTATCAGTGGACAACTCCTCGACAATCATATGTTTAAAATTCTCCAATATGAAAGTCTGTAAGAATTCCTCCCTTAGGTCTGTCTAAGTTTGAAAATGGTCAGGGGGAAATTGACTCTACCACACAGCAGCTACATTCTCCAATGATGACAAAAATATGTGTAGGAAGGCATGCTAATTCTCCACACCTTTGGCTTTGCATGCCACGAGAAATTTCCTCACATGAGCTTCTGCATCCTCATGAAGGTGACCTTTGAACTTCTGAGTCTACACATGGACCTTGTTGAGTAACTCAAGAAGTCTGGCTTTTTCTTTAGGAGTGAGAACCACCATACAAACCCCAGAGGCTGAAGCAGGTGCCAGAGATGAAGGGCCTCCCAATGGAGCAGTACTAAATGTGGGTACCATGGAGACATATGGTGGAAAGGCTGATGAGGCAACACCCCATGCAGAGGGCCACATTGGTGAAGTTACTACTGATGTAGCCATACAAGAAATAGATGATACTGCATATGCTATAGGAATTACAGTTGCAAAAGTAGATGGTGAGGACATAGGAAATGTGGGGGTCAATGAGTATGCAAGGGTAGTTGGGAAAGAGAAGGAAGGGGTGGAAGGCATGTATGAGTAGTAGTAGTAGGAAAAGAACAAAGATAATGGAAACGGTAGCGTAGAGAGTAGGGATATGATTGGAGAAAAATGAGAACCCACGGGTGTCATGGATGCAAAAACTAGACTCAGAGGATCAGGGTTATGCTCCCATTGAAGTGGTCAAAGTGGCTACTGTGCTGATGAAGACATTGTTCCAAGAGGAGAAGAGGGGCTGTCTTGACCTTGATGAGCTTCTTAGGAGTCCTCGTCCTTCGTACTTTCCTCTTTCACCCGTTCCTCACTTTGTACTTCTTCTTCTCTAGAGTCTGAATTTATGACCACCACAGATCTTGTTGGTCCACATCGATGAGAGTTTCGATGAGGTTACTCGCTTTGGCTACTGCTCCAATAGGTTCACTTTGTGCTCGCCTTGAGGAATTTGTGAAATTCCATCTTCCATAATGATTTTTGTATCGATTTTGGTCGGCCAGAAGTCTTCTCTCCACCTTTCTTAAGTACCTCCTAGTTCTCTCACTAGCTCCTTCAAGGGTATTAGAACTACTCGGCATAAGAACTCTCTTCTGTAGCACCCTAGAGCTCCACTTCCTCTTGCTACTCAACACCAAGAGTGTCCCACCATGATCACCATAAAATATCTGAGGGGGGGTTTCCTATCCTTCCGGAGGTGTTATCGGAGGCCAAAGGCCAATGGTGTGAGAAGCATGGATGTCATAATATCTACTACAGTGGATCACACTGAGTGCACTGTGCAATGATGTGCGAGTGTCGTGGGTTGTAATAAAGTGAGTCGCACCATGTCAATGCACTACGCAAGGTGATGGTCATATCGGGATGAGAAGTCCACAAAATGAATGCAATGAGAAACAATCATCATGTACTAGAGAGCCGTAACAATCCCCATATGCTTGGGAAAAATAGAAGGGATGAGAAAGGGACTAGGTTGGATGAAGGACACAAATCACCAAAATGGACAACCGTGGCATAAGCCACAAATCACAAGTCACAAGAGGTGGCCATAGCTGCCAAAGTACACAGGTCTATCCCCATAGTGAACACAAAGCTACAACTAGCAAGATCGTAGCTTGAGCCTCTCCGTGTTGGAATGCCTCCCTCTCCCCCAATCCTCCTCTTCTCCTTGACCCTCCTCACTCTACCTTGGAGGGTCCCTCCCTCACTAAGAATCTTCCCCCTTTCTCCTGATTGATGATCCTCCTATCTCCTTAGCCATTGGAGATAGCCATTGTGCCACTGGATATCTTAATGGCTACGGCGGCTTTCAGTCTTGCAACCCTCTTCTAGTTGGGGGTGTAAATACTCCATGTGCATGTGAGCTGCACTGAATCAGTGAACACCTCTTCACCATGTGCAACTGTTAATGCCCTTGTGTGCGGAGCTAACTGCTCCATGTGTGTAGCTCTAGAGGAGATCGCCTTGGGTATGGTACTCATGGGTGAACCTGTGGTTGACATATGGCTGATAGGTGTTGACACATGGTCAACATGTGGTTAACACCTAAAAACATATGGTTGACATGTGTCGACACACATGTGGTCAACACCTTGATGTAGTGATTGCTTGAGAGTGTCTCTATTGCAACAGAATGCCACCTGAGATATCTCAGTACCAAGTTTTGTTGATACCAGATGCCTGTAAAGAATAAGGGAGAGAGATAGGAGACTCAAGTTCAGCTTTCTTCACAACACACAAAAGAGAGAGGACACAAGGTTGGAGGGTGAAGCCTTTCTTCACTTTTGCACACAACAACAATACAATAGAAGAGGGAAATACCCTATATGTCAAAACCTAGAATACGTGGTTCATATGTGAACCCAAACCAAAAACATACGTGGTAGTCTAACTACACCACGAGTACAACTAACATAGGCGGTGACATAAATGATAGTCATCCAGGAGATATATCGGGGGTAGAGCTTGATATCTCAACACTCCCCCTCAAGCTCAAATCCATCTCACGTACACCAAGCAAGCTCCTAAGTCTGCAAAGCTTCTCGGTACCCAATGCCTTCGTAAAAATATCAGCCACCTGCTCCTCAGTGCTGACATAGACAAAATCAATCTCACCAGCTAGAACCTTCTCTCTCACAAAGTGATAATGCACCTCAATGTGCTTCGTTCTAGCATGATAAACTGGGTTATTAGCAAGCATGATGCTGCTAATGTTGTCACAATGAATGACAACTGCTGCATGAATTGACTGTCCCATATTTGCAAGTAGCTTCCGTAACCAAGCTACCTCACATGCAGCCATTGCTGCACCCCTGTACTCAGCCTCTGTGCTCGACAAGGCAACTGTTGGCTGCTTCTTACTGCTCCAACTGATGGCACCACTCCCAAGGGAAAACATAAAACCACTAGTAGATCTCCTGTCTGAGACACTACCAGCCCAGTCAGCATCTGTGTATCCATGTACCTGTAATGCACACCCAGCTTCATAAAACAGTCCATAATGCAATGTGGACTTCACATACCGCAGTATGCGCCTAGCCGCATCCAAATGTGGCTTCCTCGGTGCCTGCATAAACTGACTCACCAGCCCCACAGCATAGCTCAAATCTGGTCTGGTTATAGTCATGTAAATCAAGCTACCTACTATGCGCCTGTACATAGTAATATCTTCAAGAAGCTCACCTGTCTCTGCATTGAGCTTCACATTTTGCTCCAATGGAACAGAGATAGGCTTACAGCCTGTCATCCCATATTTGGACAGCATGTCCAAACCGTATTGCCTTTGCAACAGCCATATCCCACTCGGGGATCTAATAACCTCAATGCCCAAGAAGTAACGCAGCTCTCCCAAATCCTTCATCTCAAATTTCTGCTTCAACAGCAGCTTCACTTCATTAATGTCTGCATCACTATCACCTGTAATAATCAAGTCATCAACATAGATGACTATAAGCACAATCCCTTTGTTTGTCCTTTTCACATAAAGTTTCACATAAAGTGAAAAATCTGAATTGGAAATCTGAAATCCAATAGTGACAAGATATTGCCCTATCTTGTCTGACCATGCCCTCGGCGCCTGTTTTAAGCCATACAAGGCTTTGCGCAACCTGCATACAAAATCGGGGTGTGAATTATCCTCATAACCTTCTGGCTGCATCATATAAACCTCTTCCTGCAAATCACCATGCAAGAAGGCATTTTTCACATCCATCTGATGCAAAGACCATCCCTTTGCAGCAGCCATAGCAATTACTGCTCTCACGGTTGCCATCCTTGCAACTGGGCTGAAAGTTTCCTCATAGTCAATTCCATATGTCTACGCAAAACCTTTGGCAACCATTCTTGCCTTGTACCTACTAACAGACCCATCAGCATTGTGCTTTACTTTGTAAACCCACTTGCAGCCAATAGCCTTCTTATCATGAGGCAAAGGCATCAAATCCCAAGTGTGGTTTGCATCCAAGGCAGCCATCTCTTCATCCATAGCTGCTTGCCAATTTTTATGCCCTGCTGCATCCTCAAAACATGTGGGCTCTGGCTCCTCTAGAACCTTGACCATATAAGCATAGTGATGTGCTGTATACCCATCATATCTCAGCCTGTCAACTGGATACTTAATACGAGTGGACCTCCGTAAAACTGGATCAGTTGCAGGCGTCTTTAAATCATGCCTGCTTTTCCTTGCACCAGGTGTAACAACAGAAGGAATCCCAAGTTCCTCATCAAGGCTCATTTCAGAGCCACTTGACTCTCCATCAACATGAGAGCTACCAGCAGACACATCAAACACTGGAGCATGGTCCACTTTTTCTTTTCCCTTATGTGATACCTGCACAACACTATCAGGGCTGCCATGTGATGATTCACTAGATCTCAATCTCCCTGTCCATGCATTAGATCCACTAGTAGAGGACTCTCTGGGTCCACTCAAGGCTTGAGATTGCTGCTCTGCATTTATTGCAGCATTCCCATTTCCTGCATCTGCATCTCCTACCATAACAGTTGGTGCATACCAGCTGCTCATTTCATCAAAAACAACATCTCTGCTCACTTGCATTTTGCGGGTGGAAGGGTTATAACAGCGATACCCTTTCTGGTGCAGAGCATATCCAATAAAGATGCATTTTTCTGCCTTTGGATCCAGCTTTGTTCTCTTCTCATCAAGAACATGAACATAAGCTATGCAACCAAATACCTTCAAGTGAGAAATATCTAGTTTTTGGCCTGTATACATTTCTTCAGGCGTCATGCCATGGACAGCTGCAGTGGGGGTTCTGTTCATAATATAAACAACAGTTGCTACTGCTTCAGCCCAAAAATAATCAGACATGTTTTTCTCATTTAGGATCGCCCGTCCTACTTCTGCAATATGCCTGTTCTTCCTTTCTGCAACCCCATTCTGCTGAGGGGTAGACCTGCATGAGTACTTCCTTTGAATTCCCTGTTCTTTCAGATATTCACAAAATTCTTCTGAAAAGTACTCTTCCCCTCCATCAGATCTTAGCACTTTAATATGCACACCTTTCTCTTTTTCAACCATGGCCTTAAAAGCCTTGAAATGGCTGAACACTTCACTTTTGTGCTTCATAAAATAAATCCACACCTTCCTAGTGTAGTCATCAATAAACGTCACATAATAATGGCATCCACCAATAGAAGCAGTTTTGGTTGTCCAAACATCTGAATGGATCACTTCCAAAGGTCTTCTGCTCACCTTAGCATTTTTGGGAAATGCATGTCTGGCCTGCTTACCCATTTGGCATGCTTCACATACCTTTTGCATTCCCTCAACTCTGAATTTAGGCAAACCTGCAACAATGTTTTTCGTTTGCATAGATTTCAGCCTTTGTATATTCACATGCCCAATGCGCTTGTGCCATATCTCAATATCTGCAATGACACCTCTCCCATGCGCAAACATAATGCGCAAACATAGCAGCTTTCACCTCAGGCATATCAACATCCAAGGTGAACATTCTGCCATTTTTGTTGCCTTTCGCAACCAAGCGGCACTTATTTTTCAAGTCCTCAACAAAGCATCCATCAGGATTAAATCTAACCTGCAGACCTTGCTCAACCATCTGGCCTACTGAAACCAGGTTCTTAGTGATTTTTGGAACATGAAGTACATCTGCCAAGTACTTCGTTTTGCCATCCTGCATAGCCAATGGCACTTTACCAACCTGCATAATTGGGTGCGCAGTATCATCACCTGTTTCAACATAACTTGGCTTATCTGAATTTCTAACATCATGAAACCACTCACCATGACTGGTCATGTGGTTAGAGGCACCTGAATCAACATACCAAACATCATTGCAAGCTGCAGCATCTCCTGACATGGAGTTAACCATATGCTGCATCACAAAAAGGTGCTCATTTCTATCGTCACCATGCCCACTTGATGATGCATAGTTGCTTTGCTGCAACTTCCCACTTTTGATGTCATTCTGCTTTTTATAGCATGTATTCTCCTTGTGTCCAGGCTTTCCACAATAATAGCATTCTGTGTTGCTATTTACTTGCTGGTTCCTTTGCCATGAACCACGGCCTCTTTGGCTCCCCCTGCCTCTAGAACTACCACGTCCTCCTCCATAGGACTGGTTTTCCTGTTGTTGCTGCTGGTTCTGATTTCCTGCACGGCCACCAAAACGGCCTCTTCCTCTACCCCTGCCTCTACCTGTATTCGAGTAGAAAGCAGTCTCTTGAGAAGTTGAGGTGGCTGAACCACCATTCCTTTGCTCTTCACTCAGCAAGAGAGCAATAAGTTCCTGAAAATCAGGAAATGTTTCACGGACTCCAATGGATGTCCGAAACTGTGCATAATCTTTCCCAAGACCATTCAAGGTCACAGACACTAAGTCCTCATCATCAACAGGTGCTCCAATGGAGGCAAGAGAATCTGCAAGGCCTTTCACCTTCAAGGAATACTCATTTATATTCAGATTTTTCCTTTGCACATTGTGCAACTCCTGCTTTAGCTGCATCTTTCGTGCTTTGGTATTTGTGCTATACAGCTTCACCAATGTATCCCATGCCTCCTTAGGCGTCTCTACATCCTGTATATGCACAATCATAGAATCTGAAATGCTAACAGACAGCCAATACAGGCATTTTCTGGCTTTTTCATGCCATTCTTTAAAGGCCTTCAATTCAGCAGGAGTGGGAGCAGTACCCAAAACTGGTTCTGCAGTTTCACCACTGATGTAATCCCAAACTCCCTTTCCCATAAGGAAGTTTGTCATCCTGAACTTCCATGCTTGGAAGTTGTTCTTGTCAAGCTTCTCACTGACAATGGTAGACAGATTCTCAGACATTTTACAAATCAGGAATTGCAACAGCAACTTGTAAACACAGCAAATGCCTCACAAGGGCAAATAGCAAAACTTCTGCAAAAAAACCTCACAGGGGCAGATCTGCAACACTGACGAAAGTGGTATTTCACCACACAGTCACTTCCTAGTGACGATTTTGCATCAACAGGCAACAGGCATGAATCTGCAACTCCCAATATCTCTGCACACAGGCATACGATGCAATTTCTGTGGCACCTTTCCACCGACTAGCCGCGCAGCGAAAAACAGGGCCTTTTTCTGAGTGCCTGCGAAGAACTTGCGCCTTCAAAACGGGCCCCGAAACGGCCTCAAATCAAAAAAATAAAGTCACCAAGGGCTTTGCCTTTCCCGGAGCATATACTGCGCTCTTGCCACACTGCGAAGGGCCTCTCAATCTGAAACAGTGCACTCCTGCACTTCTGGCTGTGCTACCTGCAGAGATTTGCTCCCCAACTCGAAATAGGAAAGCAACACTGGTCCTCTTACCAGGACACCACAAACTTGGCTTGCTTTCTTGAGCTCCTTACCACGAACAAGGCTCTGATACCATGTAAAGAATAAGGGGGAGAGAGATAGGAGACTCAAGTTCAGCTTTCTTCACAACACACAAAAGAGAGAGGACACAAGGTTGGAGGGTGAAGCCTTTCTTCACTTTTGCACACAACAACAATACAATAGAAGAGGGAAATACCCTATATGTCAAAACCTAGAATACGTGGTTCATATGTGAACCCAAACCAAAAACATACGTGGTAGTCTAACTACACCACGAGTACAACTAACATAGGCGGTGACATAAATGATAGTCATCCAGGAGATATATCGGGGGTAGAGCTTGATATCTCAACAATGCCCACATCTCTTGAGTGCAAGTAATGCATGAGACAACTCAGGTGTCCACTAGAGCATCACATCCATCTTTGTGAGCTCATATAATGGGGAAACCATTTTAGCAAAATCCCAAATAAATCACCTATAAAACTTGATAAACCCAATAAAAGACCGTAATGGAGTCAAACTCATTGGCTCAAGCATGCATTATATAGCTTTGATCTTCCCTAGTTCAGTCCTTTTTCATTCTTGGATATTACATGGCCAAATAGGACACCAACTCAAACATAGAAAACACTCTTTACTGGATTTAATGAGATACCAAAATTGTATGCACCTATCAAAGGACTTTCCCAAGCATCTCACATGATTAGAGAATGATGAGTAAACATAGAAGTCATCCAAATCAATAGCAATTAACTTGAATCAATAATCTCTTAAAGTTTCAATCATAAATCTCAAAAAAGTAGCTGGTGCATTCTTGAGTCCAAAGGGCATGACTTTAGTGGCATAAACACCCCATTTAGTAATAAAAGCAGTCTTGATCTAATCTTCTGGTGTAACACTAATCTCATTGTAGCCACTGTAGCCATCCATAAATAAGTACATCTCATGTTTTGCAACTTCATCAACTATACCATCTATGAATTGGATAGGAAAAGGGCCTGGTATAACTTGAGCATTTACCTTCCTAACTACCACAATAGGAAATAACCAATTAATTCTATCGATTGAATAGATGAATCATACTTGGATTAGCTTATCCAGCTTTTTAGCATCACGCACCAAGGGAATTCTTTATTGATAAATTTCTACAAGTACTCCCTTCAAATCAGTATAACTCCAAGCAAAGACAATTTATATGGCATGAATAAGATCTTGACTTCTTGTTGCAAACAATCATTAACCAATTTTCTTCCATTGGGATAACCAACAAACTCACTGTGTAATGATTATGGTAAGAAAAATATCAAAAACCATATCTATGGGCTCAACAGATCGTTAATCTCCCATTCAAACTTGGAATGGAGAGGGCGTCATATTCTTCAATTGTAGATTATTAACCACAGCTGCAAATATAATATTTACTCCCAAATCACCATCCACAGTGACTTCCAATGCCATTTTCTCTTTTATTTTGACAACAATCACCGGTACTTCATCATCTACCATTGAAACATCAATTACTAGAATAATAAGTGAATCCATAGCCTTGATAGATGGTTCTTCATTTTGAAGTTGTTGAAGTAAAATTGATTGTAATGCTGACCTTCATATGCTAGAAAATCTCCCATGCTTTTGCCATTTCTCCTCTTTAGAACTTGGTATGGCTTCAAGCCTGACTTGGAGAAGCATCTATCGAGTTATTTGTTGGTTGGTACCATACTCAAATGAGGAGGTAAGATCAAGATAGAGGCTTGAAAAGCCTCTATCGACTTACCTACTAGTTGCTACCATACTCAAATCAGGAGGTAAGGACACGGCTAGAGCTTTACCCTTTAGTTCTTGAGTTATCCATGAGGCAGCCTACTTCTATGCCTTCCAGTTTACATTGCCTATAGGAGATGCTAATCCATCTTCATTGGAATTGACAGTTGTGAACGAGAGTTACTAAATATCATCTGATGTCTAGGTCGAACTCTTGTCTTTCCTTGTTGCTTTGGAGAAGCTTTAAATGATCTTCTATAATGGGCAATGGCAATTACGTTTACAAAAGTAACACTGAGTCTGTGAAGGACCTCGATTTTTATCTTTACGATTTTTGCCTTTACCCTTACCTTGCTCAAGTTTTGGCGATTGTGCCTTCTTATGCTTGGACTCGGACTCGAGCTCAACCTAGTTCACTTTTGGTGTCTTCTTTTTAACATACCTATAGGTGTACTTATCATGTCCATATTTGGAACAAATCTTGTAGTACTTTGTTTGACAATCATCTTCTGTGTCCCTTTTTGGAGCATCTATTGCACCATTTCTCTTCCTGACTCGGCTTTTCTGTGAAGCCCCTTTCTTTCAAGGCCTTTTTTAGTGTTGACTTAAGCTTATTTAGTTTTGTTGAGGCATCATTATCATCAGTTGCTTTGATCTTCTTTTTAGTCTCCTTTTTGTAGGTGCACTCTTTTCTAATGCAAAAGCTCAGTTCAACAATTTCTCATATATCTTTGTTTGGATTGATTAGTTTTGGAGATCAAATATTGATTTGGGTACATCTTGTAAGTACCCTATGTCGCAATGACTTATTATCTAGAGTTGTGCTAAGCTAATTAATCAAAGCTTGTTGTTTGAGCACAAAGTCTTGGATAGACTCATGTTCTTTATGCTTCAAGTCACTGAGCTATTTTTACGAGCATCCTCTTTATTGATCTCTTGTCTAATCCTTTTGAGAAAGGCCTCAAATAGTTGCTTCCAATACTTATTCCCAAAAAACCATGATGGAATGTCATTTTCATGTTCATTGTTCATGGATGCTACTAGATATGCCATTGAGATCATTCTAGCTTAGCCACATGGTAAATTGGATTATCTTGTTTATTATGCCAATAGACTGATGATAGAGCCCGTGTACAAGTGTAGTACAACCCAGAGTAGCCCTGGGTATGATGTACAGTGTCCAAAAATTTTGTTATTATTTATTGTTGGCAATCCATTTTTTACGTCTATCATCAAGCATTATTGTCTCAGCAATAGAATTGTAGTTTAAGGCAGGTTGGTTAGATGGATGCTCTTGTTCTAGGAATTCAATTTTTGGATTATTCATAAGCCTTAAAAATTGCATGTAGTAGTAGACTATATGTCCTAACTACCATATCATGCAACAGAGTTAGGGGTAACTAGCGAGCTTCTTGATGCTAATATTGATTTCACTAAGATCTCTCAAGGTACATTCCCTTTATAAAATTTTAAAGATAAGCGATGATAGGTTGCTACTAAAGCTTGGAAATATAGCCTAATTGGTAATCAATTATATCACCAATGTGCTGATGGTGTGCTCATGGTGTGTTACAAGATGGGTATTACCACATGAGTGCACTGTGGTTCTTGTAGAGACTCATAAATTTCTTATCGGAGGTCATTTTGTATGTGATCTCATAAACAGAAAAGTGTTGTAAGAAGGATTATAAGGGATCCATATGTTTCAACATGCACATGCCTATGTTGTTCAATGTGATGCTTATCAGGACACTAGGAGGACACTTCCCCCTCATCATCTGCCATTAAACTAAGGGAGACTTGATAACCTTTCCACCGATTGGGCCTTGATTTCATTGGTCCAAATGGGGTTGACAAATCACTATAACCTTGGAACATAATAAAGGGGATATGATCCTCTTTAACCTTATCATGACACTATGAAATACCTCAAAAGAATTCTATTGGGCAAGGTATAAATATATAAATATAAATATATATAGATATATGTATATGCCCCCCTATTAGACACACATATATATGTGTCCCTTTTGAAAGGAGGCTTATTGCACAAGTCAAGTTTACATATATGCTTATCGATGGTAGAGCATTTGATGATGGGATTGAAATAGTAGATGGCTTGATAATACATTATGACCTTGGAATATAACAATGTATGGTAGAGAATTTGATGATGGGATGGAAATATTATATGCCTTGACAATCTTTGGTAGCCTTGGATAATGACAAAGAGGATATGGTGTTCTTTACCCCTACTATGACCCTACAAAATACCTAAGAGAAACTCTATTGGACAGGATCTAAATATATATATACAAGTAAATGTACATGCTTCCTGATTAGACACACATATATATATGTCCCTTTTGGAAGGTCCTCATTGCACAAGGTAGGTATACATGCATACATATTATGTCCAATATGAGGATACCCTTAGAATATGGCAAGACATTGCAGAAAGGGAATTACCACTACATGCATATGTTGGGTATGACACATTATGCATGGATATGGACCTAAGATATATACAAGGGATTAGATGAATAATGAAGAGTAGCTAGGGGAGGGACAACCTGCAAATTGAAACGTGGATAGGAGGAGTTAATGGAGGATTAACATCCATTGCCTCGAGCCATCCACCAATGCTTGCCTAATCTACATGGAGTACCCAAGGGAATGGCATGGCAGGCGACCCTTTAAGGGGACTAGTGGAGGGACATATACAAATTACCATGTGGTGCATTGAATATAATCTTCCCGCCCTTGGAAACAATGAGCAAACGGCCCTTGGATAGAGTTGAAGCGTGAATCGAAAGCCTCACAAACTTGGAAACAAAGGACGATTAACTCATAAAAAAGTACGGGTGAAGATATTGAAGAAGGAATGGAAAGCAAGACAATTAAGTGTTCATGTGAGACAACAAGAAAAGATTATGAAAAGACTTACTGCAATTTTCATATAGAAATAAAAAATCTACATTTGGAATATGGATGGTATTATAAGAAAATTGAAACAAGAAATATTGAGAATGCAAACAAAAAAGATAAAAGATTATAAGATATATTATATATTATATGTTGAAGGGCCTTATAGGATATAAACATTTACATATATGTACATATATATATGTATGTGTGTGTGTGTGTGTGTGTGTGTGCACGTGCGTGCGTGCACATACTACTATAAAGATCGATCAAAAAGTCTAATGCTAAAAGGTGACAAGAATACCAAAATTATTTTCTAGAAATATATGAAGGTAATAAGATTATCAAGTATATTCAACAAGAATATGTTAAGGTGATGAATTTCAATCCTACACTATAATGAATAATGCATATACATCTAGATACTTCAAAATATAGCCCAAGCTAAGATTTTGGGGGATGCCAACCCACATAAAAAGGGATTGTATTAAAATTTACCTTGAACATGTGTAGGTGTATTTACCTTGAGAATATGTCTATGGGAGATTTGACCCCATGACATATATGCTATTACACACTCTCAATGAGTCTTACCCCTATGCTTGATAAGTTGTTAATAAGCACATTTGGTATTAAATACATAACCTCCTATGGAGAGGAGATGTCCTGTAATTGTGTCTCCTCTTTAATCTCTTACCTCACTCTTACAACCCCTGAAGTCATCTCCCTTTGCTCATGTTAATAGATTCATTTAGACACTCATCTTCACCCCTCCCCTACCCTTAATTTAATCCTCCTCGAGTTCCATTACATTTCTACCCCTTACCCTCTTCCCCCTTCCCACTATCAATATAATCTTCATTTTTCTTGAATTGAGAGAGCATGTTTCTATGCCACCAAGGGGAAGAAATCATTATACATGGATATTTTTGGAAGCATGTGATAATACAATAGAAGGTGGCCTAGTTCATACAAGGCAATATTAATAGAAGGAATTCAATTATTCTTTTGTGGCTCTTTTGATATGATGATCTCATGATGATAAGCAATAAGTCAGAACCTATGCATAGCACGTTTGAAATATGGATGATGAGATTGCCCCCTTGAAAGCAAGTGCACAAATTCAACGCTCTCAATGTTTCTTTGCGACAAGTACACATAAGATATGAATTTCATTGAATTGTTGGTTTAAGTCGTATTTAAAAATGCTTTTGTTTCAATGTGGATACATGGGTGTCAATATCAACATGAGGAGGCAACCAACATATTAATGCTTCAGTGAGGCAGTTGTTTTGCAATGCAAATACATAGATGCTACTCTTAGCACAAGAATGCAATTGGAATAGCAACATTTAGGCTGTCATATAGTAACATTACTAAGTGTTTCATTATATAATGCTACTACTTTAATATGTTTCATTTCACAGTGCTCCTTTGATAACTTTTAGTAACATGAGATCCATTGCTTAGGTCTACATGCGCTTTGTCTTGAGGAGTTAATGTTTTAGATAAAAGTGTTATTAGGCTTAAGCAAGACTTCAGCATTAAGGCAAGTAGAGATGTATAAATAGAAGTGATATCCCGCAAGTTAACTCAAGAGAGTATTAAAGGAAGAGAGTATTATAGGCAATTGCTCTACAAGGGACAAAAGAATGGGGCTCTTTCAATAAAAAGCCAATTGAGCTATTTGAAAGTTAGTTATTGAATAAAGTTTTCCACTACGTACGTCACTAACCACGTTATGCCACTTACAAACCATATGATCCTCCATTGCAATTCTTATTTTTTTTCTTTCTTGTAAATTGAAAACGGTAGTAGGTACTATTCGAGTTGATGGAATTAGCATAGTAAAATTTGTATTTCTACTATTTTGGGAGAAAGAGTCTTTTGAGGGAGAAGGGAGGAGAATAATGTGAGATTAGTAGCAAGAAATATATGAGAAAATTATATGTACAACGTTTTATATTGAAGAATCTTTTCAGAGAAAACTGTAATTTGTTCAACGACACTATGCCAGTGGGTGGAGACTAAAATACCTGTAGGCCAGTTGCCGAGGCAAGCGTAGGAAAGGATGGGACAGGAAGCTGCTGAAATCGATGAACTAGAGGAGACAAATAATTGTATGGTAAGTCGGTGGTAGGGGCAAGTTCGCATTCTGAACCGATGGAGAAGGGAAACAGATGAAGCTAATCCGACAGAGGACACCAAAAAGGACTGTCGGAGAAGAAAATTTTCGGGGATGTTGCCGAGGCAAGCTTTGTAAAGAAGGAGACTGGCCGCGAGTAGCAAGGAGAAACGTGAAGTTGGAAGACTTTGTTCAAGGAAGGGTGTAATCAAGCCTTGTAAAGGGCGGGTAAGACCATACTGGAATCGATGAAGTAAGGACGATAATGGAAATAAAATATATTCTGCAAGGAGACTACCGAAATCAATGAACAGTTGCCGAGAGACTAAGACACGAGTGGGGGTGAGGGAGGAAAAATATATGATTTAGAAGAATCCAGGTTCTGTGGATAACCACTGTCCGAAATAAATTAATCCAGCCAACATTTCATGCAAACGATTTGTTCAAAACACAGAATGGAGTTGAGGGAGAAGAGATACATGATGTAGAAGAATCCAGGTTCTGTTGAAAACCGCTCTCTAAATAAATTAATCCAGCCAGCATTTCAGTTTGTTCAAAGAAGTTTGTGGCTAAACAATGGAGGAGATCTGTGGAGCAATTGCCGAGGCAAAGCCTGTAAAGGGCCCCGGGGGGTAGAGCATGCTGGAATGGATGAAAGATGAAAGGAGGAGGAAAGTGAAGGTAGGCACCTAATGATGAAGCTAAAGCTTCCTGTACTGTGATGCATCATCACAGAAATGATTAAACAAAGAAATTGGGATGGCGATCACGCGTGCCAGGCAGCAGCAAGCAAGCATGCTGGAAATCAATTGAGGGGAGGGAGCGTGAGAAAGGTGAAGGCAGGCACCTTGAAATGCATGCCGAAGAGAGGCCGGAGAGTACTGCAGCGGATGATGAGGGGAGGCAGATGATGTGCAGAGTAAAGAAATCTCCGTCGAGCAAAGGGGGAGGGATCGCGAGCTTGATTGAAGGGAACGCTAAAATCTGGAGGGGTGCAAGTCGGAGGATCACGAAGATCGAGATCTGCAAAAGAAATCGATTCAATGAGAGAGTTGGAGAAGGTCGAAGATTCAGATGAAAGACGGGATAGATTTTGATGCAGAAAAGAAAAGAGTTGGAAGATGCGAGTGAAGGGAGTACCTGTGTGATTCGACGAGGAGGAAGGAAGCCTTTGGTTGCACCAGACAACCATGATTGTGCCCTCCCACGCAGCAGACATAGCCTGCGCATCATGCCTCCCAAAGAAGCGACACTCTTCCTTGCCCTGCACTCCACAGAATCGACAACCTTGGAACATAATCACAAACATTTCATCTTTCAACCAGCATTTTGAAGACAACCTTGACAGCAAGCATTTCATCTTTCCGGCAGCAACCTTGAAAGTAAGCATTTCATACATAGTTCCAGCAAATTGCTGCCGGAAAGATGTGTCGCTGAGCTGCAATATTTGTCATCTGATTTTCTCCTCACATTAGCATCATACAGATCGACAACAAACATCACCAAAAAAACTGCAACAAACATCGCAAAAGTTTGCATCATCATCCTGTCTGGAGTCAACCGATTTGTTTAACGCACCCTTGTTGATGAGAGCTCCCCCCCTCCCCACCCTTTCATGGCCTCGGAACTGCAGAAATCTCCCTCGTGCAGCTCTCCATCCGAACGTGGCCTCCATTTTCAATCCAAAAGAAAACCTCCACACCCTGTTCATCTGAGATGATGACCTTCTTTATCATTGTGTTGGCTTGCAGCAGCGAGCCCCCGGGCTGCATCAGAATTCTGTCGGTGTGTTCAATTCACCTTTGAGTCAGAAACAAGCATCATCAAATTCGTATACTACCCGTGCTTCTTCTCCTGCTGTTTTCTCTCGGTTTTGTTTCATCCGCTTTGCTTCCATCTCTTTTCCCAGCACACAAACATGCTCGTCTTCTTCATTCTTTCCCCCCTGGCTTTCCTGCCCTTGTTCCCCCTCGCCTACATTCGTTTCCCCTCCCAGAATTGCATTCCACAACCCAAAATTTCATCCCACAGCCATTGCCCGATCCGCTTCCCGGCCCGTAGCTTCTGTAGATACTCGTGCGCGGCTCTCGTTCTCTTGGAGCTTGCGCATTTCGCAGGCTGTTCCAGACCTCTGGATTCCACAGCCACCACCTCCCTCCCAGTGCAGCTCATCCCTGTCCGAGCTAAAACGAATGTAGCAGAGTTGCCGGATCCTGTCAGCATTGTTCAAAGAGACAAGTCTCTTCTCCACAGAAAAGTCCAACAGAATATGTACTGCCAACCCGGGCAAGACTGCTTCCCAGCAGCCAGCGATTACATGGTGAATCGCCGGACGCCAGTCCCTCCTTCGGGTCCTAATCCGATTGGAAACAATGGGAGATTAAGCGAAGAAGACGACAGCGGCCCAGCTGCGGTGAAACCGTGAATCATCCAACTGCGAATTCTCAGAGTGTAAATACTATCCGGCATCGATTTCAATTCTTCTCTCTGTACTATCATAATTCTTTGGTGGAAAAGACCGAATGGGGCTGTGCAGAATTGGATGCAACTTCAAGAATCGGCAGGGAGACAAGAAAAGTCTCAGAAGCCTGGACAAATGCGCTAGTACAACCATGCTCAACAACTCGAGACATTTGGAAATGCAAGCTTCATCTCTCGGCAGAAAACCAAATCGCGGGTGGTGATATAACCATCCCTTTACTTGCACAGCTGATGCTCGCAATCTTCAATGCAGTTTGCAAAACACTGTGGCTATCGACGAAAGCTTTTGTGCGAGAGAAGCTTGTCTGCTGCGAACTCGAGGTCTGATCCTTGAAAATTTTCTTTGTTTCTGTTGGATGATCATGCGTGCAATTCCGTCGAACACCGTGGCACGGAATTAACCGCTTCGCCTTTCCCGAATCTTTTGCAACATCGTCGCAAATTCAATCCGCGAGCCCTTATAGTAAGCGTAATTCGAATCGATCGAGTCCTCCCGTGAATTTTTGCTGGATACTCTGAATCACTGTTAGATTCTCACCAACACAAGCGCCAAACGGTGCAGAAATGTTTGAGCAACGCAATCGATTGCCGCAAATCAGGATATTGTAAGCTGGAAATCAATGAAGAAGCAGAGATCAACAAGCTGTTTTCTTGAGTCTTCGCCAACACAAAACACAAACAGCGCAGAAATGTATGAGGATTGAAGCTGCAAATCCATTGATGATAAGCGTAGTAGCTTTCTTCACATCTTGAACTTAGTCGTCTTGTTCTAAGAACACTTCTTGTTCTAAACACTAACATTAAGAACACACATTAGACTGAATTTCTTTCTTCATTTGTTGTTTCTCATATTAATTATAAAAGAGCATCGAAAATGCATTGCCTCACCTATGAAGCTTCAATTGAGCACGGCCATGCACACATGCACACGGATCCAATAGCTCGCGCACACAATCGGCTTGTATCCCTACAGGTCGATTTCCCATTGGATGGCAATCAAGCCGGTAAACTTGAAATCCCAACTGCAATTATAAGTGAAAAGTATGAAAGTCTAACCATCGAGTTTTTGACAATCCAACCATCCAATTTGAAATTTTGACTAGCTCGATGCTAAGCTAAGGCTTCCTGAACCCTGATCCTTACCCCCCGCATTCCAAGGCACACATTATTTCACGTTTTGTAGCTATGGAGACGACAAGCAAGGGCAGCTAGATATATGCTCTTGGCAAAAGCACCTTGATGATTAGTGCCTCCAAGATCTTAACCCATGACTTGAGCATTGAAACTTAATGCCTGAATCACTATACCAAGCCTTGCAGGCAAGAAACTACTTGTATACCTCATTTGGTCCATCTACTTACCTAATTAAGGGTGGTCCCACAAACATAAAGCGATGTCTCTTCAACCCCTACCCCCTACCTTGCCCAGAATATGGATGCTCACAATGCATTCATATGAGATGATGTGGGTCACATTACTAGCATTACCATCCTTGCCCTTGTACATGCTCCGCAGGTGTAAACTTCTACTATTGTCTTGTTTGATCAAAACACAATAGCCTTCCATGAAGCCAATGCTAACATTATGCGCACCATGATTTGGCTTTCTTACACTTACAAAGCTAGGGGTATTACATTAGATGGTGAATCTCTCTCAAACTTGCACCAAAAAGTATATCTTAACATATTAAACCATTGTAATAACAAAGGCTCCTCAAGATTTGGGTAAATCTTTTTTATTGATAAAAGAGCTTCACTAGTGTTTCATAGTAAAAAACTTACCTAAACTTGCATTGCCAAATTTATCAAGCTTAGATCCTCTTTTTCCTCTCACCCAACGCATTTACAAGCTAGAACCATGCTCACATTTTCCTTTTAGTTTAACCATTGGTTCTAGACTTTGAATCCACCAGCATCTCTCAAATTCCCTCCATTTTAAAACAGTTTCATCCCTTCCATCGAGGAATTGTAAGTTGTTGCCTCTACCCTACAACCACCATGAAGTCACCTCATAACATGTTAGGTCATGGTAGAGACCTTTTAATTGGGAAATGTACATGCCCTATACATGGCATAGGGGGTTAAATACTCATTCATATAATTTTTTCATGTGAATACATTGGGGGACTTTTAAATTCAAAGTCTAAAGATGTATATATATAGAAGGGAGTAAACAATTACAGAAAACACATATCTAAAATTATTTAATGTGAAATATTTTAGATGAGTGCTCCATCGCACATGTTATAAAATTTTTAAAAGAGCAACCACCCAATGCTACAATTACTTATGAAATAACCTCATGTCGCTTACAACATGTTTTCCCTCTTTCTCTTTGTATAATGCAGTCTTTTCTTTTCCTTGCTAAGCTATTTGCTCCATGCATCTTCCCCTCTCTCTCTCTCTCTCTCTCTCTCTCTCTCTCTCTCTCTCTCTCTCTCTCATATTAGGTTATGACCACATGTGTACGTCAATAAGTGTAAAAGGAGTGCAACAATAAAGAATAGAGGATGGTGCAAGAGAGACAAGGCTTCTTTAAGACAATATATTAATTTTTGTTTGATTTGCAACTTTTCTCATTAAAAATTTATGTCAATTCCATTCACTTCAAATGTGAAATGAGAGTGCACAAGAAGATAAAAGGTAGCGAGCCACAATCAGCCATTTTTGGTGAGGTTCAAGGACTTTTTTGTATATGGGTATCTTGCATGACCCATAACTTATGTATTGCTCAACGGAGTTCGGCAAACTTTGTCTTCAAGTTGTAGTACACATTCAAACTTGAACATGAGAGCAAAAAATTATGGAATAAGGATTTGGAACGAGACTGTTAAAGCATTCCAAGTGCTATGTTGCATGTGAAGCATGCATCCTGAAGACTATAGGATATAGCAATTCATTCAAATACATTAAAATTTTGTTCTATACATACATGCAACCAAGTAATTGTTCTAAAGTACACTATGTGAGCTTCTCCTCAACCCAAGGACACACCTAAATGAGATCATTATGCATGGGTTAATGGGCCTCCAATGTTGTGCTAAAGTGATGCATACCCATTTAAGGGCACGCTCCATAACTTTCTTTTGATTTGTTGAAAACCAAAATGGATTGAAAATGTGGAATCCAAACTATTGGGACTAGTTCATGGTGGTCTTAAAACATTGATAGTTATTGGTATTGGTATCTAGATTCACCCTAAAATGGAAGAAGTTGGAAAAGTGCAATTTGTGCATGTGCAAAGATATTTTGATAAATCCAACACTATTTACAATTTTGAATTGTTTCTTTTTCCATGCACTTGCTTGCTATATGGCTCATATACATGCCAAAGGTCATTGCTATTAATAATACACAGCATCAAACTCGATAGCGTGCCCTTTGGCTTATTTGTGTTTTGAAGCATTTTAGCCACATTGCACTTGTTTGGGATATCCAATTCTACTCAACGTGTATCGTCGGAGGGGGAAAAACTGACGGCTGAAATTTCACTACTCCCATAAATTTTGAAGTTTCACACCTCCCGCCCATCAAATCTTGGAAGATTAAGTACCTGCAACATGTCCCCGCCCTGCAAATGCCCTACAACCTGCACGTACCTCGACGTGACCTTATGTAGACTTTGCTTTGCAATTGTCTTCTTTCGGGTAAGTTGTCTTTTATTCTTTACTTGCCTCACCAACTAGCTTCTTTGGGTCTATTCTGGATTGATCGTGGCCATGGCGTCAATGGCAACATGTAGCTTGCCATGGCTTACAAGAGAAGCAGACAGAGGCTGCGAGATAGGAAAGCCAAAAAACTAGGTCAAGGCACAAGGAACAGTGTGCAGGAAGTGAAAAGCACTGGCACGTATCGAATCGGCAACGAAAGACACTTTTGCAACATCTGCAAAGAAGAAACAATAAGAACAAAGAAGATTCCTTGCAGAGCAACAAAAAGAAGCAGTTGCAGATGCATGCATTTGATCATTGCCATCGGAGCGAAGAACATGAGCTGTGGTGTCATGATTGGTGGGAGCATTTGAGGCAACAAAATTAGCCCATTTAGGTGATCACCAGTCTCAAGTCTTCACAAGCTTTAGCCTGCACCCTAAAGTTTGTAGAGTAACAACCATACCAACATCTCGAGAGATGCACGCCCAAGAGGCGATGCTCTCTAACCTAAGAAATGGCCTACAAAGAGTGAAAGGGGTGCACAACTTAGATTAACTAGCTACAAAGAGGGTGACATTAGCTATGTTAGTGTCCCTTGAAACAAATGAGAAACGTCTTGGATGCACAATGCCGAAGATGTCAATCAGAAGGACCAACGTGGATCCAGTGGGGTTGAACGTAGAGTAGAAGCAATGCACGATCATCCCGATTCGAGAAGTCTATGGGATTCAATAGAATGCAAGAAAAGGAGAGACAACCTAAGTGCGGAAGTCATTGTATGTGATGTCGTCATTTGTCGCTTGATCCCTTTGCTCTTGCAAAAATCTCCAAACTCTGTAGAAACAAACTCACCACCACCATCCGATCTGATTTTCTTCACTTTTCTCCCTGTTTCATTTTCAACAAGCTGTAGCCATTCTTTAAATTTACCAAAAGCTTGAGCCTTTTTGTGAAGAAAGTACACCCACATCTTCCTAATATAATCGTCGACAATCAATAAAAAATAGGAAGATCCCCCCAAGGCCTATGTAGGCATCTTACCGCACAAGTCAACATGCACCAACTCTAGAGGAGCCTTTGCTCTATTCTTGCTTTCTTGTGGGAATGCTTTTCTCTGTTGCTTGCCCATCATGCAAGCTTCACATGGTTCTTTGATTTCTGTGACTACAGGTAAGTGAGCAACCATACCTTGCTTCTACATCTCCTTCGGCACTGCAAATCCGATGTGGCCAAATCTTTCATGCCAAAGTCTCCTTGTGCCCACTCCAGCGGTGGCTATAAGAGCACTTAGCTCATATAGGTTGTTCCTCCTTACTCCTGTGCCAACAAGATTGCCTGCACTATCCATAATTTTTGCTCCTATCTTATTGAACCTCACCTCATGGTCAAGGTCAGTTATGGAAGCAACTGATAGCAAATTTCTCTTGATTTGTGGAACATACAGCACATTAGATAGTTTCTTAACATCTCCATTTACAGAAACAAATGAAACCATACCTGTACCCTCAACAGGGCATTTTGTGTCATTACCAACTGTCACAGTGATGGGTTCCTATAGAGGCTGCATGGAACAATATAGAACCTTCTTGCAGGTAATGTGACGGGAGGCACCACTATCCAACACCCATGAATCAGTGGTTGAAGCTTCTTGAACTGAGAAACACTCTTCCTCAATGGCCAGAAATAGATCCAACTCTGCTTCCGCTGTGTCAATTGTCTCTTTCCCCTTATCTGTCTTCTTCAGGATACCATTCTTTTCATTTGCTTTCTTGACCCGGCAATCTGCAATCATATGGCCCTTCTTTTTGTAGTAGAAGCATTCTCCCTAAAACTTCTTCTTGCCGCCCTTCTTTTTGTCACCACTAGTAGAGGACTCACCTTTGGTGGAGGAACCACCTTTGCCTTTCACAGTGGCAGAGAAACAGCATCCCCATTGCCACCTCCATCTCCAGCTTTAAGCCTCAATTCCTCCTCCATAAGTAAAGCACAGAACTCCTCAAATGACAATGGTTGGGGTCTCACCTGAATGTTAAGCGTTGTTACCAGTCCATCAAATCTTGGTGGACATATCCAAAGACATCGCCGAGCTAGCTCTTCGCTAGTCTTTTGTATCCTAGCACCAGCCATTTGGTCATGCAGATTTGTTCTGCTGCAGCTTGTAATTTAACATGGCATCAGAGACTAGGCAGCTCTAAGGATCGAAGAATAGAAGAGAGGTGAGGGCTTTAACAGCATATGGAGTGATGGCAACAGGAAGCAGCTCCACAGGAAGCGGTTCAAGTTCAGCAGCTGCTGCTGCACCAACAATCCAGGCGTTGAGTATTCACCCACCAGCCTTCACTGAAGGCAAGCTAGATGGTATGAACTACACTTTGCAGAAGTTTAATTGCTATTTTGGATTCATATGAGCTTCTGGAGATAGTACTGTGGACTACTGACCTAGAACCACAAGGAACCCCCGACCCAGCAAATTCGAGGGCGACGATACCTCCTAATGCCGACCTCCTGCAAGCTTGGAAATGTAGGAACGCAGATGCTCTGTGTGCCTTGGTTACAAGTACTATTGATAGTGTTTTGACCTTGATTCAGCATACATCTAAGGCAACTATGGCCTAGAACATATTGAAGAGTCAGTATGAGACGTGGAATCAGATAAGGATCCAGAACCTGGAGAATCAGCTTGTAGATGTGAGAATTTTAATGAAAGAGAGAGAGCAAACAAAGAATAGAGAGTACACAGCAAAGTGGAGAGGAACAAACTTTTCCTTCAATACTGATGTAGTACAGACGATGGCTCCATCCACCGGTGTGCTCCCACGGTGGAGCTTAGATGGCAATCTAGATAGATACTAGGTGAAGAGCTACTAGCTGATCCGATCTGAACTGATCTGATACAATGGACTAGGGAGGTCGCCTCTTTATAGCTATGAGGGCGGTAGTCGGATCAACGTAGTCGGTGGAGTTAACCAGTCGACCTAGTCGGTGGAGACGACCAGTCAACTTAGTCGGTAGAACCGACTAATCGTCCATGGAATATTTAGGAAATATTTCCTATACCGTCACCTCGGGGGCTCCCACCCTCGAACCCCCACCAGGGGCGCCAGCTGGCCCCTAGGCCCCAGCAAGAATAAGGGGCTCCCACACAATCACCTTTCTACCATCAACAGTCTCATTCATAGGCCTCATCTGACATGCAAGTCAAGATCCACATCCAGTGTCCCGGGCTCACACATGGCTTCTCCTCATATGGGGGCCTTACAACTTGAGCACCTTGGACCACTGGTGGTTACCAGGAGGGTGGGCATTGAGCATATCTAACAAAGAAAGCCTTGTATGGCTTGAAGCAAGTACCCAGAGCATGGTGTGACAAGATAGGACAGTATCTTGCCACTATTGGCTTTCAGATTTCCAAGGCAGATTTCTCACTTTATGTAAGAAAAACAGATAAAGGCATTATGCTGCTTGTCATTTATGTTGATGATTTGATCATCATAGGTGATAGTGATGAAGATATCCTTCATGTGAAAATGCTATTGAAGTAGAAGTTTGAGATGAAGGATTTAGGAGAGCTGCGTTACTTCTTGGGTATTGAGGTGATTAGATCCACAAGTGGGATATGGCTCTTGCAGAGGTAGTATGGATTGGACATGCTATCTAAATATGGGATGACAAGCTATAAGCCTATTTCAGTTCCTTTGGAGTAGAATGTGAAGTTGAGCATAGATGCAAGTGAGCTTCTAGAAGACCCTACTATGTGCAGACGCATAGTAGGAAGTTTGATTTATATGACTATTACCAGGCCAAATTTGAGCTATGCTATTGGGTTGGTAAGTCAGTTTATGTAGGCTCCAAGGAAACCGCATTTGGATGTGGCTAGACACATACTGAGGTATGTGAAGTCCACATTGCAATATGGACTATTTTATGAGACTGGGGTTCAGATACAGTTGCATGGATACACTGATGCTGACTGGGCTGGTAGTATTTCTTATAGACAATCTACCAGTGGATATGTGTTCTCTATTGGGAGTGCTGCAGTCACTTGGAGCAGCAAGAAATAGCCTACAGTTGCCTTGTCGAGCACAGAGGCTGAGTACAGGGGTGCAGCAATGGCTGCATGTGAGGTAGCTTGGTTGTGTAAGCTACTTTATGATATGCATTAGTCTACAGATGGGCCAGTTGTCATTTATTGTGACAACATGAGCAATATACACTTGGCAAATAACCCAGTCTATCATGCTAGAACAAAGCACATTGAGGTGCATTATCACTATGTGCGGGAGAAGGTTCTAGTAGGTTTTATTGATCTAGTTTATGTCAGCATAGAGGATCAGGTAGCTGACATATTTAGGAAGGCATTGGGTGCAGAGAAGCTATGCAAGTTCAGAGACCTGCTTGGTGTGCAAGAATTGGGATTGAGCTCGAGGGGGAGTGTTGAGATATCAAGCTCCACTCGTGATATGCTAGGGTGATCGTTGTGCATTTATGTCACCGACTTGTTAGCTATAGATGCGGTTGGTACACCGCTCATGAATAATAGCTGGATGACAGCTATCTTTATGTACTCTAGTTAGTGGCTCAGTTAGTATGCCACCTTAGTTAGCTGAGTTTGGTTTGAGACCCATGTATAGGGTTCACCTATTCTTTTGTACTAAGAGAGAGTTATTTTGGCTTTCACAACTAAGAAGAGGAAAATTGCTTTCAGCCTCCACCTTTGTGTATATTCCCCCATTGTGTATGTGAGAAAGCTGCAAGTGAGACTCCTTACTTCTCTCCCACTCTCTTCACAAGAAGCAGAAAGCATATGAGGAAAAGCATAAGAAGCAAAAGAGAAGGAGAAGCATAAGAGAAGGAGAGGGGAAAAGAAGAGAAAGAATAGAGAAAAAGAGATTGAAAGAGGGGAAAAGAACCAAATATGCATAAGAGAAAAAAGAGAGAATAAAAATGCATAAGAGAATACATTGAGAAAGCATATGCTTATGCTTATGCATCTCCTTTCCTTCTCTTCTTTTTCCCTCTCTTTTTCTCTTCTTTTCATAAGCATATGCCTATGCAGATAGGCATATGCTTATGAAAAGAAGAGAAAAAGAGAGGGAAAAAGAAGAGAAGGAAAGGAGAAGGAGAAGGACATGCATAAGCATAAGCATAAGCATAGGCATAGGCATAGGCATAGGCATATGCTAATGAAAAGAAGAGAAAAACAGAGGGAAAAAGAAGAGAAGGAAAGGAGGAGACATATGCTCATGCATAAGCATAAGCATAAGAGAAGGAAGAGGAAAAAAGAGCGTAAGCATAAGAACAAAAGAAAGACAGCATATGCTTATGCTTATGCATGAGCATACGAGCATAAAAGAAAAAGGGAGAAATTGTAAGCATAGGAAAATACATATGCTTATGAAAAGAGATTGAAAGAGGGGAAAGAGGGGGGAAAGAGAGAGGAAAAGAGGAAAAGAGGAGAAGGAGAAGGAGAAGGAGAAGGAGACATATGCTCATGCATAAGCATAAGCATAAGAGAAGGAAGAGGGAAAAAGGGCATAAGCATAAGAAAAAAGGAAAGAAAGCGTATGCTTATGCTTATGCATGAGCATATGAGCATAAAAGAAAAAGAGAGAAAGCTTAAGCATAGGCAAATACATATGCTTATGAAAAGAGATTGAAAGAGGGGAAAGAGGGGGGGAAAGAGAGAGGAAAAGAGGAAAAAAGGAGAAGGAGAAGGAGAAGGAGAAGGAGAAGGAGACATATGCTCATGCATAAGCATAAGCATAAGAGAAGGAAGAGGGAAAAAGAGCATAAGCATAAGAGAAAAGGAAAGAAAGCATATGCTTATGCTTATGCATGAGCATATGAGCATAAAAGAAAAAGAGAGAAAGCATAAGCTTGTGCTTATGCATGAGTATATGAGCATATGCTCATGCATAAGCATAAGCATAGGCAAATACATATGCTTATGAAAAGAGATTGAAAGAGGGGAAAGAGGGGGGGAAAGAGAGAGGAAAAGAGGAAAAGAGATTGAAAGAGGGGGAAAAGAAGAGGGGAAAAGAGCATAAACATAAGAGAAGGAAGAGGGGAAAAGAGATTAAAAGAGGGGAAAAAGAAGAGAAGGAAGAGGGGAAAAGAGATTGAAAGAGGGGAAAAAGAAGAGGGGAAAAGAGCATAAACATAAGAGAAGGAAGAGGGGAAAAGAGATTGAAAGAGGGGAAAATGAAGAGAAGGAAAGGAGGGAAAAAGAGATTGAAAGAGGGGAAAAAAGAAGAGAGGAAAAGAGATTGAAAGAGGGGAAAAAGAAGAGAGGAAAAGAGATTGAAAGAGGGGAAAAAGAAGAGGGAAAAAGAAGAGAAGGAAGAGGGGAAAAGAGGGAAAGAAGAGGGAATAAGAGAAGAGAGGGAAAGAGAGGGGAAGAGAGGGTTCCTATGCCCATCACTGTGCAGGCCAATGCAAATAACAAAAATAACAAAATGAAAAAAGAGGAAGCACTTTCTTACCTGGAATAGTCCCGCTTGGTGTTTTGTGGACTGGCCCTACAAAAGAGAGTAAACATACCATTTTTCAAATAACTAGTTAGAAGAAGGAGGAGTTTAGAGAAGCAACTTCTCAAAGGGATTGGATTGAGGAGACAAGCATAAGCCTACAAACAAGGAGAAAGAGGAGGAAGAGAAATACCAAAAAGAGAAGAGGTGAGTCTTCTTTCTTTCACCAAATCTCGTTTTTTATCCTTAACCTCTAAAAATCAAGCATGAAAACTAGCACATAGCCTTAGTAATACAAGGAGAAACATGCTTCAACACTCACAAAACAAAATCTCACAAAAAATGAACCTACATTGCTTAAAGAGACTCGCCTTCTTGAAAAACTTCTTTTCACACAAGTAGAGAGGGAGAAGGGTGGAGAGGGAGTACAAGTGTTAGGAGAGGGGTTGGGTAGGGGTGAGGAGTGGAGAATAGAGAGGAGGAAAGCGAGGTCATCAAATATAAGGTGGGAGGAGAGATTTTTGCTTTTTTCACAATAGAGATGTCGAAGATAGCATCGCGCGGGATTTCGGGTTTAAGCCCCCAATGTCGCTATATAGCAACACTAGTCAATTGCTATATAGCGACGTTTATATCCAAAAAGCGTTGCTATATAGTGATGAAATAGGACAAAGAGTCGCTATATAGTGACAAAACAAGGCAAAGCATTGCTATATAGCGACGATTCAGGGCACTTATTGTTAAAAGAGAGAAAAGAAGCTCATGGGTGGCTAATTTTTTGGATCTTAAGTAATAGATTTCCTTGCAGCTCATGTTTTGATTTTGGAAGTGTGCAAATGGAAGGATGAGTGGAAGCTCGTCAGATGATGCACCAACACCTGGGAGCACAGAGGCTTACAAAGAGGTTGTATTGTCATTGCAAGCGAGAAGTACGACATCAACGTAATATTATCATGTGCCACTTACAGATCCATGGGAAGGAGCCCGAACCAGTACCCACCATTGGGGTTGCACGTGGTGATGGATCATCGATAAGTCAATGCTATTTGAGTGGACGATTAATATTGGATACCATTATGACACGAAACCTTGAGACAAGATCTTATTTTTACACGAAATCTTGAAACAGGATGAGGAGGGTGGCAAGGGTGCACATATACCTTCACACTTTGAGCAAGACTATAGTCTCCTGGATGATGACGAGGGTATGGTGGACATGATGGATTCTATTTTTAGGGGTGCTACATCACATGTACACGTGATGTCACATTCTGAGGTCAAAATGCGAGAGTTGCAATCAACACAGTTGTACGAGGGTGCTAAGATGTCTAAACTATGGGATTGTCTCTCAATCTTGAATCTGCAAGTAAAGTATGGATGGTCGGATACAAGTGTCTCAGCCTTAATGAGGTTAGCTCCCGCATTAATTTGACTCATTATTTGGATATTGCTTGTTTTGAGAATCATCATGTATGTTTGAGAATCATCATTATTTGAAGCTGTTTGAATTGTGACTCTCTTTTATCCTTCTCTCTTTTATCCTAAGCTCTGTAGGTATTCTAAGCTCAATGTCTTACATGTATTCTAAGCTGTAGGATTAGTATACCGAATCATCATTATTCGAAGCCTATGTATGTTTGAATTGTGATAGGTTGCTCCATAAGATGTTGCCTGCACAAATACCAATGCTCATATCAAGAGATGAAGCGAAGAAGATGCTAACAACGGTGGGTATGGATTATGATACCATCCATGCTTGCCGTAATGACTATATTCTCTTTCGTTGTGAGCATGGAGATTTGGCTAGTTGTCCAAAGTGTGGGGAACAACGATATAGAGATGACTTGCAGAGGGTGAGGAGATACTAGTAAAGGTCTTGAGACACTTTTCCATCATTGCAAGAATACAGCACATGTTCCGATGCAAATCCATAGCGGAGTTGATGACATGGCATGCATCTCATCGGTCCACTAATGGCACATTGAGGATTCCCACAGATTGTGCAACTTGGAAGCACATAGACAATCAGTGGCTGGACTTTGCAAGGGAGCCACGCAACTTACATCTTGGGCTCGCCATGGACGGCGTGAATCCTTTCGGGTTACGCTTGACATCTTGGTCAACATGGCCCATAGTCTTGGTGAATTACAATATCCCACCATGGATAACAATAAAGAAGGGACACCTCATGCTTGTACTACTTATGCCAAGGAAGTACAAGGCCAAAAATATGGACGTGTACATGGCACCTTTGATAGAGGAGTTACAGATCTTATGGAGAGGAGTGCGGGTCTTTGATATTTCTAGAGCTCCTAGACATACCAATGATATTTTGGTTAGGGGTATCTTGATGTTAACCATGACTACCCAGGATATGGAGAGTGCGCAGGTACGTGGTTGCGTCTTTACATGTATAATATAGGATTATGCTTTTATGACTCTCTTTCGCATGCATGTCTTATACTAACACATTCATGCACGCGTGCACAACTTGTTACAATTGGGTACCATGCTTGTCCTATTTGTGGACCGGGTTTTAACGATACTCCAAACATATGAGAAAAAATGTTTATGAAGGTTACGCTCGATACCTTCCACTAGACATCTCACGTGTGGAGGTCAGCTTGATCCACCACCACCATATTTAAAGGCAAGTGACTGGATTTAGGCTTGGAGGATGAATGGAGAGGAACCTCCTTGTGGTATGAAGAGGCTATCGATCTTTCACGAGCTTCCTTATTGGGGTCAGTTACAAATCAATCATCTCTTGGATCCCATGCATATCTTCAAGAATGTGGGGGCTACTATTTGGGCACACTTGGTTGGTTCCAAAGACTCGAGAGGAGTGCGAGAAGACTTGCATGCTATGAATAGGATGTCTCTTTTGTGGCCCTAAGTGTGTGCTTCAGGAAAAGTTATCCTCCTAAAAGCAACATGGATCCTCTCTATGAGAGAGGAGGCATCGGTCAAGGCAGACATTGCCTCTTTTCAAACACCCATAGGGTACATGTGTTGCTTGAAAGGAGCATTTTCAAAGGACAATAAGCTTAGTGGGATCAAGTCCCATTGATTGGCATAAGGTCTTACAGGTATTCTAAGCTGTAGGATTAGTATACCGATAATCGTGATGCGTTAGTGTAATTATGATTATGTTATATTGTTGACATGACTTCTTTATTGCTTTGATAGTTCATCCTCCCAATTACAATAAAATGGTGCTTACAAGAAGATGTTAGAAATGCTATATTCAAGATCAGTGGTATTGTGAGGTATGCTTACTATCAAATCGCATTGATTGCATTTTCTTCAATTTAAACTGAATAATCTGTAGAGTGATTATGAATATATCTTACATGGGCATGTGAAATAGGTGGATATCTAAAAAAGACATCTCCATATCGAGCATCGAGAAGGCTAGGGTGAAATCCATCAAAGCCGTATGCTTGCTTGAGAAGCACTTTCCCTCGAGCATTATGACAACTCAAGTGCACTTGCTTGTGCACATAGTTAATGAGGTGGCCATTGCAGGTACCGTTCATAGTCGGTGGATGTTTTTTCTCGAGCGATTTATGAAAACTTTAAAGGGATTTGTAAGACAAAGAGCAAGACCAAAAGCAAGCATGGTAGAGGGATGGCTTGTGCAAGAGTCATTAGTATATATCATGGAGTTTCTTGCATCCACGAATCCCGGTATGCTGCAAGCTTGGCATAACAAGGATGATGATCGCATCGTTGGCGAGGTTCCCCAAGGAAAAGGGATTGAAAGAAAGATGAGCAAAGAGCAAATGGAGAAATTCAATAAGTTTTGTATCCTCAATAGCAAGGAGATGCAAAAGTGGATTGAGAGATATGAAGCGACCAAAGCAGAAAGAACAAATGCAAGGATGAGATTTAGAGTAATGTACAGGAAATCGCAACCATATCCACAGGATCACGTCCTTCTCCCCACTCACATGTCACTTGATTAGCTACAACTGGCTCTATATAAAGCCGAATGCGATGGAGAGACAATAAACAAGTGCAAGCGAGTTATCATCTGGATGTATGATGCATGTAAGTTTCTTACCTCTTGACATAATTAAGTAATTATTTCTAACAATATACACTAATAAATAGATGCATCTTCATTGTTTTAATGATGCTCTTTTACATTACAAAAAGTACAGTGCATTATGGTCATATGGATGACATTTTCATGTGGAACACATCGATTCAAAGAGAGTCACGTATGATTGTGGAGTCATGGCTAACTTCACACAAGATAGCCGAGCAAGTGCTTTGAATACCAATCTTCTCTCCTCACAGTTGGATTATTTTGGAACCATATGCGAAATCTATGAAATTGATTTCAGATGATTTAGTATTTTCATTCGTGATGTAAAATGGTTTAGAACTATTTACAACGGTCCCCATGTGACAGTGAGAAAAGACAGTAGCGGTTTCTCTGCAATAGACTCCACCAAACTTTGGACTGATGAAAGTGATACTTTTGTTCTTCCCGAGCACTGTGAGCAGGTGCATACTAATAATTTAATTAATCGAAGCTTTTGTTTTTAAAGATCCATTGATACATGTACTTAAGTATAATTTCATATATATAATTGATGGCATTTGGCACCCATCTTCAATATAGGTGGTTTTTCATCCAAATCATTCTGATCCAAGATGGTGGTACGTGATCCAAGTTGCACCATGAAGTAAGAAAAATTTTGAAGATACAGATGTGGATATGGAGATGCCACTACCAATGCTGGATCCAATTGATCCAGATGGATCTAGCGAAGAAGATGAAGATCACAATATGAGCCAAGAGGAAGATGTGCATAATGACATCATACGAGAGGAAGATGGAGATCACGATATTGAGAATGAAGATGACGATCATCAAGAATCACCACACTTTATTGAAGAAGATAATCAAGTACTCTTAGGTGAACGTACGATGCTAGAGTACGATGATGATATAGGAGATCAACTCGGTATAGAGTTAGCGATAGACTTGTTTGGCGCATTAGACTTGAAGCCGTTGATGTAAATGCTCTTCATTGATTTTTTTCATCTCAAACTTGGACATGAATATATGAGCTTCAAAGGCTTGATGTACATGCTCTTGTACTTTTATTCTCTCAAAGGATCAAACATGTATGAAAATGAAAAAAATTTTGTCATTGGGAAAAACTATCTTTTAAAGTCGGTATGGGAAAAAAAAATCTCTGTAAAGCATCGCTATAGGAAACTATCTCAATGTCGCTATATAACAACCATTACCAATCTGATAAGGGTCGCTATATAGCGACTTTAGGCAAGTGTCGCTATATAGCGACGCTTGCCTAAAGTCGCTATATAGTGACCCTTAATGAAGCCCACTTCCAATACCGATGATTAGTGCCCTGTGGACGCTAAACGTTGGTACTTAAGCATCATAATAGGGTCTGTGTGTAGTAGTGTAGTATAAGATAAGTTATTGCCAGTGCGGTGGTTGGTTTGCACTAGGATATTAACAGCCACCAACGCGGTGGTTTGCTTCTATTATTACAAGATGAATGGATTTGTAGGATGTGTGGATTTGTTATGGGAAACTAGCACGGTGGTTGTTGGGATATACTAAAAACAAGCATGGGTTTTACCGTTTGGGATTTACAAAAACAATTTAATAAAACTAGCACGGTGGTTGTTTGGGATGTACTAAAAAGAAGCAGTCTCAATACAAATTCCTTTTGGTAGGACAAGTGGACATATTGTTTCCCTGCAATGATACTACATACATTTTCTTAGTACTATCTCAGTCGTCCTCGTCCACTGCTCCAAGACACCCCAAGATGTGCTCATGCATATCTAAATCCAATTTGAAGACACTCTTGCCCTTCTTTTGTTGTGAAACAGGTTGCATCTGGAACTTAATAGCTCTTAATAGAAGAGAGTACACACATGTTCGTGCACTCTTATGTAGCAGTTCGTAATTGTGGCCTCTCTTGAATGTTTTTTTGTACCAAAAAGCTCTGACCACTACATCCCACTTCTCATAGGTTGTTCCCCAATTATCCTAAAATGTTTCCTCAACTTTGTACTTAGGTTTTGTTTACTGCAACAAAAAGTATGGGTCATCTTCCTCATTCTCCCCAGAATCTACGACAAGTGCAAAGTTATCCCCTTCTTCCAAACAGTCAGTGAGGTCATCAAAACTCTTCCCAAACTGTGGCCAGTAGTTTGTCTCTCCATTATTTGTGACTCCATCTGAATGTAGAGGAAAAACTTGAACTCGCTCCCATGTCTTCGCAGTTGCAATGTTCTCACAATCGTCATGATCCGCTATGATGCATGCACTGGAAAAATAAGAAAGTTTTCTCGTTTTAATCAATTGGTTGTTTGAAAATCCACATATGCTGTGCATACCATGAACTCCTTTAATTTTCTCGCAATCGTGCCGACTTTTCCTTTGCACTTCATCCACTTTCACTTCATGGAACACTCTGTGTACTACAATATTCTTAAGGCTTTGTTTACTGTATGTTGAATGCGCACCTATGGAGAGGTTGGCTATAAGCCATGTTAAAGCATCATCGGCATCATTGATTTTTTCTTGAGGGCATCCTAATTGGTGTTTAAACAGAGCTTGCTTAATAACAGCACCGCAACCATCATGTTTACCTTTGCCATGGCTAGACCCAAAGAAATTCCACATCATGTCTAGACCGGTCAAGGATTTGAACCTTGAGCTGAAGTAGAATCCACGTACTGATTTAAATTGAGAGGCAGCACCATCTAACCACACCCAATGTTGTTTTATATTTTTTGCATGGTGATTTTCCTTTTTCAGCCATTCTTAATGCAGTATAAAAGCATGCTGCACAAATAGGGTGTCATGTTCCCTATCATCTGAAATGTAGAAATGGTAAGTGCATTACACTGGCCTGGACTCTTGTGAGTCAGCAAGTAGATTGGCATCAAGCGTGGAAGAATCAAGCAAATGACTGTACATGATATGCACAAGAATTGTTATCTACTTGTTGTACCAATGAGCACTTTGTATCTCATCTTGTTCTTGAAAATAATAATTTTTTGCAAAATCTATGACAGATACAATAGTGTCACCGGGAAAATTGGCAAGGCACATCCTGAACTACTTATCCTGCCAGCTAGCTATGAAATTGTGAAGCACATATTTTGGGATGGATTGAACCACATGACCTACAAGCTCCCTTGGCTGGGTGCTCTTATATGACAGTAGCCATCTCTTTTTATAGAATCCTTCAACATTGACATTTTCAAATCTCCTCCATTTTAGAGCAACATGGTTGTCTTCCCTTATTTCATTTGGACAAACATTGAATGTCTTTTTCTTCAGCTTCAAACTGCAATGCTTGCATGTGCCGCGAATGCATTCAATCATGTGCCACTCACGGTCTCCCTTTGGACAAACCACTGGCTCCCATAGAGACCTCAGGCTACAAAACAAGCCCTCCCTTGCAACACATGATGAGGATCCAGGTGGCCTACAGACTGCACATTCATTAGGGAGGCATGGGCATCGATCCCCATGGAGCAATGCTCCAATACGACCAGATCTCAAGTCATTCATAGCTTGGCCAGGCTAGGTCAAAGTCTATGTGTGTTTTGCAACAACAAATATTCATGTCTTTGAGTTTCCTGATGTACCAGGGCTTACAATGATCAAAGCTCCTCTATCCAATTGAAATATTTGGATTCTGATCCACAAACTTGAGGTAGAACTCCGTCTGCTGACCCAACATGCGAGAACAACAGAACAATGAGCCCCCTTTTTGCTACTACTAAAAGAATACAAAACACAGTCTAATTAAAGTATATAATGAAGCAAAACAATTTTCAACCACCGCGCTGGATTAGGACATTCACAATTTCAATCACCGGGCTAGTTTAGGATAGTCAACCCCTAGGCTGGTTTAGGACACGTTTAGGATAGTCACAGTTTCAACCACTAGGATGGTTTAGGACACTGTCACAATTTCAACATCAGGATGGTTCAGGACACTATCACAGTTTCAACCACCAGGATGGTTTAGCATAATGGTCTCAACTTTACATATTAGATGATAACAAGTATATTGCTTTTCATTTTTGAATTTCACCATTTAAAAATAACAATATATTGCGTTTCATTTCTGAATTCCACAATTTAACAGTGGTATATTACCCGAATAGCAAAAAATTAAATTTAACTAATTTAAGTACTAAGAAACACAATAATTTCAACCACCGAGCTAGTCAATAAATGATGTCTAGATATTCAACCATGCTAGTTCAGGACAATCACATAACTGGTGATTGAGCTGAAGCAGCCACGGTTGCATGATGTTCCAATGACCAGACTGGTTTAGTAAAATAATAATATATTACAAAATATATTGCTATTAATTTATGCTCAACCATGCCACCAGGCTAGACAATAATCAATGTCTGTTCAACCACGTCGGTTGAGGACAATCACATCACTGGCGATTGAGCTGAACCAACCTACGATTGCAAGATGTTCCAACCACCGGGTTGATTTAGGACAATCACATTTATTCCAAGCCTATTTTAAGAAATGAAACAAGTAAACTATCCCAAAGCTCAATCACAAACAACCATCGGGCTGGTTTAGGCACCACTGACCTACGTTGTATCTAGCATATGTCCCTAGTGCCGGATGCCATCAGTGCAAGGGGCTGAAAATGGACTTGATACCATCTAAAATTGAGTTTGATAATCAACGTGCACTAAGAGATTCCCATTTTCCTTGGATACAGCCATGATTGAAAATAGCCAATCATTCTAATTAATTACATAGATGAAACCTGCTTTGATCAAATGATTGAGCTTGGCTTTTGCCTACTTGGAATAATTCATATTCAACCGATGCCTCTACTAATGAGCTGGCTTGGCATCTGGTATCAACAAAACTTGGTACTGAGATATCTCAGGTGGCATTCTGTTGCAATAGAGACACTCTCAAGCAATCACTACATCAAGGTGTTGACCACATGTGTGTCGACACATGTCAACCATATGTTTTTAGGTGTTAACCACATGTTGACCATGTGTCAACACCTATCAGCCATATGTCAACCACAGGTTCACCCATGAGTACCATACCCAAGGCGATCTCCTCTAGAGCTACACACATGGAGCAGTTAGCTCCGCACACAAGGGCATTAACAGTTGCACATGGTGAAGAGGTGTTCAGTGATTCAATGCAGCTCACATGCACATGGAGTATTTACACCCCCAACTAGAAGAGGGTTGCGAGACTGAAAGCCGCTGTAGCCATTAAGAGATCCAGTGGCACAATGGCTATCTCCAATGGCTAAGGAGATAGGAGGATCATCAATCAGGAGAAAGGGGGAAGATTCTTAGTGAGGGAGGGACCCTCCAAGGTAGAGTGAGGAGGGTGAAGGAGAAGAGGAGGATTGGGGGAGAGGGAGGCATTCCAACATGGAGAGGCTCAAGCTACGATCTTGCTAGTTGTAGCCTTGTGTTCACTATGGGGATAGACCTGTGTACTTTGGCAGCTATGGCCACCTCTTGTGACTTGTGTTTTGTGGCTTATGCCACGGTTGTCCATTTTGGTGATTTGTGTCCTTCATCCAACCTAGTCCCTTTCTCATCCCTTCTATTTTTCCCAAGCATATGGGGATTGTTACGGCTCTCTAGTACATGATGATTGTTTCTCATTGCATTCATTTTGTGGACTTCTCATCCCGATGTGACCATCACCTTGCGTAGTGCATTGACATGGTGCGACTCACTTTATTACAACCCACGACACTCACACATCATTGCACAGTGCACTCAGTGTGATCCACTGTAGTAGATCTTACGACATCCATGCTTCTCACACCATTGGCCTTTGGCCTCCGATAACACCTCCGGAAGGATAGGAAACCCCCCTCAGATATTTTATGGTGATCATGGTGGGACACTCTTGGTGTTGAGTAGCAAGAGGAAGTGGAGCTCTAGGGTGCTACAGAAGAGAGTTCTTATGCCGAGTAGTTCTAATACCCTTGAAGGAGCTAGTGAGAGAACTAGGAGGTACTTAAGAAAGGTGAAGAGAAGACTTCTGGCCGACCAAAATCGATACAAAAATCATTATGGAAGATGGAATTTCACAAATTCCTCAAGGCGAGCACAAAGTGAACCTATTGGAGCAGTAGCCAAAGCGAGTAACCTCATCGAAGCTCTCATCGATGTGGACCAACAAGATCTGTGGTGGTCATAAATTCGGACTCTAGAGAAGAAGAAGTACAAAGTGAGGAACGGGTGAAAGAGGAAAGTACGAAGGACGAGGACTCCTAAGAAGCTCATCAAGGTCAAGATAGCCCCTCTTCTCCTCTTAGAACGATGTCTTCATCAGCACAGCAGCCACTTTGACCACTTCAATGGGAGCATAACCCTGATCCTCTGAGTCTAGTTTTTGCATCCATGACACCCGTGGGTTCTCATTTTTCTCCAATCATATCCCTACTCTCTACGCTACCGTTTCCATTATCTTTGTTCTTTTCCTACTACTACTACTCATACATGCCTTCCACCCCTTCCTTCTCTTTCCCAACTACCCTTGCATACTCATTGACCCCCACATTTCCTATGTCCTCACCATCTACTTTTGCAACTGTAATTCCTATAGCATATGCAGTATCATCTATTTCTTGTATGGCTACATCAGTAGTAACTTCACCAATGTGGCCCTCTGCACGGGGTGTTGCCTCATCAGCCTTTCCACCAAATGTCTCCATGGTACCCACATTTAGTACTGCTCCATTGGGAGGCCCTTCATCTCTGGCACCTGCTTTAGCCTCTGGGGTTTGTATGGTGGTTCTCACTCCTGAAGAAAAAGCCAGACTTCTTGAGTTACTCAACAAGGTCCATGTGTAGACTCAGAAGTTCAAAGGTCACCTTCATGAGGATGCATAAGCTCATGTGAGGAAATTTCTCGTGGCATGCAAAGCCAAAGGTGTGGAGAATGAGCATCCCTTCCTACACATATTTTTGTCATCATTGGAGAATGTAGCTGCTGTGTGGTAGAGTCAATTTCCCCCTGACCATTTTCAAACTTAGACAGACCTAAGGGAGGAATTCTTACAGACTTTCATATTGGAGAATTTTAAACATATGATTGTTGAGGAGTTGTCCATGATACCATAAGCCTGGGGAAAGCATCTCTGAGATGTACACAAGGATGAGGGTCTTAGCAATAGCAAAGATGCCTGTGCCACCTAATGATGCTAGCATAAGGGGTGGTTTTTGAAAGCATTACCCCCTACCATTGGTATAAGGTTGGTTGACAAACTCCTTGAACATGCTTCAATACAAGACTCCTTGAAGGAAGCAATCAAGATGGAATGGTAACAATTAAGTTTTGCCTCATTATCAACTTCGACCATCCAGCTCCCAAGAGAGGAGGGCTCATCCGCATGGCAGCAACTAAAGAAGGAGTTGGAAGAAATCATAGAAGGTTTGAAGAATACAAAGGTGGATGGCCAGCCTTCCTTTGAGGCCCAGATTAGCAGTGGTCTTTGGTGCACAAAATGCAAGGGTTCTAGCCATGGTCATTGGGTAGGCTCGTCCTCGAGAAGTGCCACTTATACAGCATATCCCTCAACCCCCTTATGTGCCAGTTTTGGGTCAAACATGGTGTCATCCTAGGCCACATAGTGTCCCAGAATGGAATCTCTACGGACCAAAATAAAATCAAACTCATCTTGGAGTACCACCCCCCACCAACACTAAGGGATTCCAACAATTTACTAGCCATACACGCTATTATTAGAGATTTATTTTGTTCTATGCCAACATAGCCCATCCATTATACAAACTACTAGTATTCTTTGAGTGGACCGAAGAATGCCAAACATCCTTTGAAACCCTCAAGCTAGCTCTAGCCACTGCTCAGTACTGAGGTCTCCCGACTGGAATTTAATATTCCACATGCACATTGATGCCTCTAACTTTGCCATTGGGTGTGTATTAGCTCAGCTCAGGGAGCATAATTTGGATTACCTGGTATACTTTGCAAGTCAACTAAATGAGGCCGAAGTTCACTACACCACCACCGAGAGAAAGGGTCTCGCCATGGTCTATGCAGTCAAGAAATTCAGGGACTACTTGTTAGCTAACAAGTTTGTCTTCTTTGTGGACCATCAGCCACTGCTGTACTTGGTCAACAAACCCTGCATGATGGGACACATCACTAGGTGGATGGTGATCCTGCTAGAATTCGACTTTATAGTGCGCAAGGGAAAAACCCACGTTCTAGCCGACCACCTATCGAGGATCCCTTGACGAAGCGCCAACAGTAGTAGAATATGATCTCCTCGATGCTTCCCTCTTCTTCCTCGACATCATTCTAGAATGGGATGCTGAAATTGGCAACTACTTGGCCAACAGACTACCCATAGGCCAAGACCTTAAGAAGGATAGAGCCCGTAAACTCATTAAGGATGCAATGCCATATGAACTGATAGCAAGCCCACTCTACCGCATGGGTAAGGATGGCATACTGTGAAGGTGCATATGTGAACATGAATACATCGAGGTGCTTGAAGAAGCCCACTCAGGAATCGCAGGAGACCATTTCGCTTACTGTTGAAGTTATAGCACAAAGTGCTGCAAGCTAGTCTCTAGTGGCCAATGCTCTTTGGAGATGCAGCCGAATTCGTCAAACAATGTGATCCCTACCAGCGCATACAAATCCCACACTGGGAAGACATGATGCCCCTAATCAAGATCCTAGCTGACCAACCCTTTGAGAAGTGGGGCATCAATTTCATTGGTCCCATAAGCCCAGCTGCTAAGGGGACCAGGGCTCGATACATCATCCTAGCTGCCGACTACTTCACCAAGTGGGTAGAAGGAAGAGCTATGGTAAAGGCTGACACAAGATCCACTACCAAGTTCTTATATAAACAAGTCATCACATGGTTTAGATGCCCGTTGGAGTTAGTCAGTGACCAAGGAACCCACTTCCTCAATGAAACCATAGCAATCCTAACAAGTGAGTTTATGATCATTCATAGGAAGTCAACGCCATATTACCCCAGAGCAAATGGCTTGGCCGAAAGCTCCAACAAAACTTTATGTAAGATTATCACATGTACAGTAGAAGCTAGTCATACTGACTGGGTACAGAAGCTCATAGTAGCGTTATGGGCCTACAGGACCTCATACAAGGTGGCAACACATTGTACCCCCTTCAAGTTAGCCTTTGGTGTAGATGCGGTAATGCCAATGGAGTATGTAGTGCCTAGCCTCCGTCTTGCCACCATAAGGAAAAGACTCACTAAAAATGCACTAGCCGAAAGGCTAGTTGACCTCGAAAAGCTAGAGGAGACAAGGTTGCGAGCAGCCTACGCTATCTGAGTAGAAAGGCCTGATGTGAAAAATGGTTTGACTGCAACCTCAAGAACAAGGACCTGGCAAAAGGAGACTTGGCACTCCTGTACCGTGTCCACAACACCAAATGTGAGCTTAAGTACCGAGGTATGGGTCCTTACCACATAGTTGAGATCGTCCCCCAAGGGGCGTGTTGAATAGCCATCTTTGATGGGATGAAAATGGATGGCTACCTAAATGGAAGCAAATTGAAAAGATACTACAGACCACTCACTACCCTACCCTTCAAGCCATGCATAGAGAAAAAGAGCTCAAGGTAGAGGTGGCCAAGATGAAGCGCCAAGCCATGGAGGAAGCCAGAATCCATAATGCTAAGATCCGATAGCGTAGATAAATGACCCTCTTTAAGGCAATGACTGAATAGATTCAACTAACAGATGAGCTAACAATAGAGCCAATCAGGTTGCTTGTATAGCTACAGGTACCGTGCATGCACGTCAAAGCACTCGTGGACCCAGGAGCGAGCCACAATTTCATCTCCCGAGAGGTATGGGAAAAGCTGTAGGTACCCCTAACCCTCACTATTGCCTCAATAAGAGCTATAAACGGCCAACTTCTGCACACCTTAGGTTATGTAAATCTAAGCCTAATGGTTGTTCGTGCCAAGCTGTGGATATATGCTTTTATGTTCTCCCTACATAAGCCACCAAAGAACAGATTATTCTAGGAAGAACCTAGTGCTATGCCATCAACTGCCAAGTTGACTGGTGTGCCCAAACTGCTTTGCTTACCAATGGTGGTCAAATGGCGATAGTCTCACTGTGCAGACCAAGCCCCCCTCTTTGACCCCAACCTCGCCGATTCATGACAATGAAGCGACATAGCAAAGATGATCGGATGACCCAACTTCTACCAGCACACCACCCTAGGGCCCAGCTCGAAAGGAGCACAAAGCTTGCCACAGTGGTAAACCAAGACCATGGCATGCTCAACCCATGCCACCATCCTTCGCTCAAGAGATTCGGGAGCTGCAAGTACAAGATTTTATCCTCACTGCCCAACGTCACTTCGATTGCAACCGATGCCCAGAGAATGGTAACATAGTAGTAGCAGCTCTAGCCACCTCGAGATCACTTCCCCCCCACATAGGCACTACCCGAAGGAAGCCATGTCCAATGCTCATGCCTCATCCACCGCCACGCATCACCAATAGCTCAGGCGGCAAAGGCAACAAAGTCACCTAGATTCAAAAAAAGACATTGCAAACCCCAAAAAATGATGAAGGCAGTACCACAAGCACCTGTGTCCTCATAAGATACAGCACCACAAGAACCTACCAACGATCCGGACACAACAGGCCAGCCTCAAGGTACCGAATACATAATGGTGCCACGGGCGGTTCAACTCAACACAAGCATCACCACCACCAGTTGAGGGACCCCTCAGGATCTGAATTCCACCCCACAAAGAGTTACACAAGAACCTCTCCTTGGGGACGTCAGAGCCTGCAATAGCAAGCAAGGTCCAACACAAAGGTGCCTCTGGCATCCAAGGTAAAGAACAAACTAGACACGCACTCTACATGGCTCCTTACTCGCTATGTTGCAGATCAGCGTCCGCCTCCACCACATTGATCATAATCATCACATCTAGGTCTAGGTGAGTCAGTATGGTAGGCATCTCACCTGATGCACCAACAGCACACTAGTCCCTTCTGAGCACACCGCATGTGCACACACGGTCAGCACTAGGTGACTAGGGTCCACCCTTATAAGTGCTCATGTTCTTGCATGCTAACCTCCTTGTCACGTTGCACAACACAAGTGCACTCCGCTCCACCCACATTTCACCCACCCCTCCCCCTTCTCTTTTTTCCTATTTTTCCATAGTCACTACAGCACCGACTGTCTAAAGACTTCACCACCAACCATCACTGAAGAGTTCACCACCGACCGTTGTTAAAGAGTTCACAACTGACCGCTGAAGAGTTCACCATCGACCATTGCTGAAGAGTTAGCACCAACCATCACCGAAGCTTTTGTCATCGATTGTTGCGATCACGATCCCCACTGGGTTGTAACCATCCAACACAGCACCACCCATTGCCATTTGGGTACTGCACTGGCCACGGCCTAACAGACTTCACACCCACTGTCGCCATCAAATTCAGTACCGACCGTCACTATCAAATTCAGCACCGAATACTAGTATCTTGTCAATTGGGAGTTTCTTGCCCACTTCTTCTCCACCTCCACTAGCAAATTGATGTCCTCCTGTTCCTCCTCGTCCACCAATTCCCTCGTCACACAACTTCCACTTCTATTTGCCATGGAGTCTAAACACGACTTTTTTGAATTTGAGTCACACCTGGACCTCCACCCTTGCCCTATTCCAGAGGCCACGGGTCCCTCAAATTCCCAGAGCAGTCCTTCGGCCACAATTTGAATGCCAGATGAAATACCCTTGGAGGACTTACAACACGAAGAAACCTCCACATGACAGGCAATTCAAGAAGAGCCAGCCACAGCAGGCACAACCCCCACGAAAACATGGAAGCGCACCCCGACACCCACCATTGGAGAATACAAGATCGTGCATTCACAAGCGCACTCACCATTGGGAGAAGCATGGCTCCAAGAGCTAAATTCTTGCATGATCCACTCATGCTTTGCCTTCCAGGGTCGAGACTACACCCTCCACTACCACACTACAATAGCATACACCGCCCTCTACGACACGGCAGTCATGGAAGCCCTTAACTTTTTAGGCTTGCAAAGAGTAGCGGACCGCTTCCCTTGCCACTTGGACATGAAGCTACTGACAGAATTCCTCAAGACATATGACAATAACACCAACATTAGTGTCTTGAGAGATGTAGTAGGCAACCCCCACCACTACCAGATCAATCAGGATATGGTACGGGAAGTATTCAACCTGCCAGTGGTGGCAAAAAAATATTCCAAGCAAAAGAAGATCCTTGACTCCCTGAAGATGGTGGTCTGTCCCTATGACTGCCATAAGTGTAGAGGCCGCATCCAGTTCAACACCATCTACAAGCCCGAGGTAAAGCGCCTAGCAAGAGCCCTGCAATGGCTCACTCAAGTGAAGCACACGGATCATCATCAGTCCGCATTGCCTAATATCTTGCTACAAATGGTGAACATGCAACAAACGAGTTGGGCTGACTACTATTGCAGCCAGATCAGAGAGGACCTTAGCAACCACACGGACATCATCGGCAATCCAATGTTGTATATGCCAATCCCCTACTACCTCAAAAGTCAACATCCACCCATTGGCTTCAGACTCACTGAGAGATCCGCCATTGATTCCGTACAAACCAAACAGGAAGAGACAGAAACCAGGCCCAAGAGAGTGAGGACAACGCCAAGGGCTACTTTGGTCACCCAATTGCAACTGGAACCAAGTCAGCTGCTCAACCGATATGAGAAAAACTAGTTACATGAATTCGTGCAACGATAACTACGCATTCAATGGCTAGGTTCTTAGGATAGGGCAAATAGATGCAGGGAGGGCCTATTCTCATTGAAGACCCCCAGGAGGATGACATCATCAAAATCTGCCTCCATACACGAGCCGAAACTATGCCGACAACCCCCACTACACCCTTTATCTCAGTCTCCACCACCTCTCAAGAGATAGAATCCTTTGCCATAGGCACCTCTTCCATGCCATGGTCAGGCCTAGTAGAGGCCATACAATTTTGCAGCACACCCCCGTACAGGGCAATGGGAGACTACAGCCATATGATGATAGAACAGTTGTCATGTGCCGATGTCATGGAGATGCACCTCTTTGAAGCCATGCACAACTGGCACAAGTCGCCCACATGATCTTGCAAAGGAGGCAAGAACAAGCCTCACAACTCTCCTCCAACCTCGTCCAAGCCCAACTCTCAGCATTATGGGGGTTAAAGGTCACTGTGCCTTTACCCCGGTTATGTACAATACTCAAATACATATATATAAATGAATGAAAATGAAGATTAGGGTGGTTCTGCACCCACCAAAATTTGTGTGGCTCTCTGTTTCTCTCTCTCCCTCTTCCGTTCTTACTTCCATTGAGAGCACTCTCAACTGGTATCAGAGCCCGGGTGATCTAGCTGAGCGTGCGTGAATGCTTGAAGCTCAACAGCTCTGTGGGAGAAAGAAGAAGCTCTGTGGGAAGCTTTGTGGGTGACTTTACTTGCATCTGAGTGTGTAGAGACCTTGGAGGAACCTTTGGAAAAGTCACTTTGGTTTTGCGAAGTGGTTTTGAGAGCCTGTTAAGTGTTTTCAAAGAAAAAGTCGTTTTTTGAGCTTTTCCCTGTTCCGTTCGATAACAGAGACTCCGTATTGACTTGTAGAGACAACTATTGCTTGCTTTTGGTGTCCACTTCACTTTAGGAGCTTGGAAACACCTTCATTCTTGAATCTGGGGTCATTTCATTGGATTTCTAACTCACTGTGTCAGTTTCTGCATTTTTCTGCTCGGGTGTTGGAACTCAAGTTTGGAGCAACCATTTGTAGATCTGTCAGTTCCGGTGGACTCAGGAGGTCCTAAAACTTCTATGTTGCTCATCATTTGCACTTCGGTGGAGTTTACAAATAGCTCTGTTTCCAAAAACGTTTTTCAATCCGTGTGTTGGACCTAGTGATTGAGACCACGGTTTCCAAAACCGCCTGTCTCATTGCGTTTTGGATGCCCAAAACCCCCTACCTGTCAGTTCTTACGCGATTCGGTGGAGGATTTTTAGAGTTACAGATCTCTGTGTATTCGATTTCGTCTCTCTATTATGCATTTTTCATTCTAAGGTTTTGAAACCTTAGATTTATGCCACATGGCAATGGATAAGTGTTGACTCCCATTTCTCACTCATCGGTTGGGATATTGGAGTTCCAGCAGAAGAGAGATATTTGCAAATTTTCTTGCTGAGTCCGATTATGCAATGGCACCCATGTTTTGAGGCATCTCAGGTTCTATTTTCAGTAGCAGTCACTACCATGGGACTATGATTTCTTGAGCATACCTTATGCAGATCACTCTAGTTGCAGTTTGAGTAGTGTGCGCTCATTCGTGGTGTGCATTGGGTTGTAGTGGATGATTTATAGGCCATTTGGATGCATTACAGTTTTTATTGGATGCGCTGATAGGCCCAAATTGCCTTGTGGGATGCTATTTTTATGGATGCTTTGCACATGGATGCTATTTTATGCTGAGGGACAGCTTTGACACATTGCAGGTGATGCATTGATAGTGCTATGCTCTCTTGGATGAGATATTATTAATGCATATGCCAGTGGATGGTGTTTATGCTTGAGTCATTTGGCACTTATTGGCATTTTGGATTGCCATTGCAGTTGTTATTTTCTTTTGGGCCAGATTTGCTCATATGGATGCATAGTATATGCATATGAGTCACATGCTTTGAGACATGAGTTTTGGTGATATTTCACTCTATTGTGGCATACACATTTGGGTGCACCTGGTATTTGGTGTGATTCTCTCTTGTAGGCACTAGCATTTGGGATTTTTGCTTCATTTGCATCATGGCATCCTCTTCCATGTCTGAAAAGGAGTTTTTTTGCATTAAAAAGTTTGATGGGACAAACTTTTCTTTGTGGAAAGAACAAATAAGGGATGTGCTTATTCAAAAGAAGCAGATTAAACCCTTAGTAGGGATTGAAGTTGAGCCTGCAAATATGTCTGAGGATGATTGGAATGAGTTGGATGCATTAGCAAAATCTACTATTAGACTTCATCTTGCAGAGTTAGTTTATTTCACAGTAGTAAATGAGCAGACTATGGAAGATTTGTGAAAGAAACTATGTGCCACTTATGAAAAGGAAACTACCTCTAATAAAGTTTACCTCATGAAGAGGTTGTTTGAGCTATAGATGAAGGAAGGGGTCTCCATTGCTTCTCACTTGAATGAATTCAATATTATTTTCAGCCAGCTTGAGGCTCAGAAGATGAATTTTGATGCGGAGACTAAGGCAATATTTCTCATGGTTGCAATGCAAGCAATGGGCCAGGCCGCACTACATCAAGCCAAAGAGTATCGGGCTAATGTGGAAGAGCTCAAGCTCACTCTGACAAAAGTCAAAGATGACCTCACCACCAGCAAATCCCTAGTCCCCAGACATTTATGGAACAGGCGAAAAAAGCAAAAGCAGCCTTGCGCACGACGTTGGAGCAACGAGCACAAGCAGAGCAGTGGTACGTTTACACCCAGGAGACCCACAACCAATAAATCTACTCACTACAGAATCTTTTAGCACAAGAGAGGAGCCTCACAATCTCCCTCCAAGAAGAGATCGAAAGATAGTGCACCATAGGCCACTCGAAGTAGTCAAGGTTGGAAGACCACGAGCAGTAGGAGTTCATGATGTACCGAGAGGTGTCTGCATAGTTAGCCATGTATACACTTGCACCACGCACCATCACCCAAACCCTCCAAATGCACTTTGATGCACTCTATGCACAAAACCTCACCTTTCGCCTAGACCTCACTACTCCACTACCGCCCAACGCCCTTCAAACTATTCTCCATCGTAATCCTGAGACCACTGCCGCCCCATCTTAGTCATGTCTTATTTTTCTCTTGACCTTCAACCCACCTCCCTATCTCTTCTTTGCCCCTTCGATCTCCAAACCCTATCTGCCCATCCCATTCTCCTCAACTTTCAAGGCTGGTGCCGCATCTCACTGAGTCCTTTAATTATCCTACAGACGATGAGGTGATGCAACTCACAAAGCCCGAAGAGCTCACGCCATGGATCTACACTCTCAAAAGTCTGCATGCAGACATAACTTGGATGCAAACCTATGGCTGTGAGTCTTAACAGTCCAAGCTCAAGGACACCTTGTGGCCTACCAGACCACCACCTACCAACCCCCCAGAATAACAATACTCTTTAATCGGGTGCTACAAGCTCTCCAAGACTCACTTGAGTCCTTGATGAGCAATTTTGAAACAATTCACATAGCATACCTTGAAGAAATAACTGAGGATGAAGAACAAAATGCAATCACCCTCTTTCATGCCACTGCCTCCTCTGAAGATATTTCATTACCACCTCCACTAGATCTCGCCCAACCCATTGAACAAGCTACCCAACCTCCTCTCCCTCGAACAACACTACCTGAGTACTTGTCCAATGCCTCCAACACCACCACTGCATAGCACGCACCCTCCCCATCCATCACCTCTAATGCTCTAGTCAACCCCCCTGATGAGGCATTCAACACACTGCTCAAAGTAGCACATTTTGTACAAAGCATCGACGTCGCGACTCCTACAGGCCCCCTAGAGACAGAGCCAATGCCACTTACTGATGATGAAGCTCCGCCCTCCCTACCAAGGTCTCCTCTTGAAGATGTTCATTGGCATCTAGACTTGTAGCCCTTCCAAGAATTGCCAGATAGTGTGCTCATGCACCATTGGAAGCGCTAGCTTGAGGGCTCCAACCTCCATCTCTATGATATTTTGGAGGTGCTCCCTCTTACGCAATTCATAATGTAGTCATTCAAAGACTGGCGGCAAGCACACAAGAGGAGGATACAACCTTGCCCCCGATGCCCCATCCCCATGACTGATGCAGATACCAGCCAATTGGCAGCTCCCCTTTTTGAAGTTGGAGAAATTTGGGTATCCATCAATCGTCGAGTCCCCCCACTCTACGTGCCCATGGAATGACATTGGGACTTGGGCTGCCTTTCGAGCTCTCCAGTAACAGGACCCCAATGTCTTATATAATTTTCCAAAGTACAACTTCCCAAAGGAAATGATACAGGAAGGTTTTTGCTTTTGCCTCTAGTCATTCAATGACACCTACGACTCCATTCCAGATCCAACCATCATCGTCACCGTCCACTTCAATCATCTCATCCTCTTATTCCTCCGCGATATTCCCACCCACAACTGCCCCATCGATGCCCGAATTCACAATCTGGCCAACCGAATTGTCTTCAACCTCGACGTTAGTCCATCTTAGTTCCAAGACCTCCGCCTCTACCTACGCATCTGCAACCTCCATGGGCATCACCTTCGCACTTACGAGGATATGCATGCCACCCATTTTTGGAAGTATCGCTCGTACCTCGCTCGCCCACGTCCAGGTAGTTCGACTACTATGCCATCTTGTAGCAAATAGTTAGTCCTCTCCACCACCCTCCTCCAATGTGGTTGACCCAAGGATGGATCAACAACAGGAAAGGGGGCATGTAAACATCCACAGAGTACAACCACCAAATGCAGGGTAATCAATGAGTAAAGGTGACCAAGCCAAATGATATACTTTAATAGGACAAGCTCAAGGGAGTTTGATACCCAAATACACCAAGGTCAATGATTACAAGCAATGTGCACATGGAAGGAGTATAGCTGAAACTCAGGGAGTTTGATCCCCAAATACCCTAAGCCCGCCCAAAAGTCCAAAGATTCCAGGCAACGTGCATAGGTTGTATGTTCCAGCTGCCCCCACCCGAAACAAGGAGGTGTTGGAACAAGGAGATTCACACTTTTGGGCCACGAAGAGTGCATGCGTCTTGCACTATTCAGCTCCACATCGACAAGAAATAGCAATGCCAATGGAAATAGCCATGAAAGAAGACAGCTCAAACTCATGGAGTTTGTTCCTTAAATATTTTCCTGGGATAGGGTTACCGTTGAGTGTCCCAAGATGAAGCTGAGTCTTGCCACTCCAGGTTTGAGACTCATGCATCATGCATGACCACAAATAGGTGAAGGTGTAAGGGCGCCCAGGGAGTTTAAGCCCCAAATCACCTGAGCCTAGGAGTGGCGAGGCTAACACAAGCGCTATTTGGAAACTGGTTAGGATCACCTCCTAATACTAGGTATGTCCCAAGTGCTTTAATATGGTTAACACAAGCACTATTTCCACTAATAGGGAGAGTCCGTAAGAATAGCAATATGCCTTGGTGCCCTACAAGCCCAAGAGGCCATGGTTGTAAAGTGAGGGAGAGTGCTAAAAAGGAAAAGGATTGGCCCTCCCTTCAAAAGGTGACTTGTATAAAAGGCCAAAAGTTTGACTTTGGTCTTCATTGTTGTTTGCACAAGTTTGAATACAAGCTCCCTCTTCTCTTCCAAGAGAGTGTTTTGGGTGTTCTCTTGTTTCCATTGTAGTGCCTTTGTGGTTGTCACTCTATCCCCCTTCACCCCCTTCTCCTTCTTCCCTTCCTCCTCCTCCCTTCTCCCTCCTCCTTTCTCTCCCCTTCCCTCATCTCCTTCCCTCTTTCTTGCGTGAAACCACACTGCAACAATCCAGAGACTGCTTGAGTGACACTTGCATATGGCTCGTGCAATGCATTGCTCCCACAAGGAGTAGCCGGGAGTGGAAGCTCCGTTGGCGTATCTTCAACTACCCCACGACACGTGAGTCACTGCTGCTATGAAGTCAAACTGCAAGAGGATTGGCATCCACTTGGTGATGCATCCCGTCATGCATGGTTTGTTGACCAAGTATAGTAGTGCTTGGTGATCCATAAAGAAGATGAATTTGTTGGCCAGCAAGTAATGCTTGAACTTCTTGACGGCAGACCCTCCATCTCTATTGTTGTGTAGTTGACCTTAGCCTCATTTAGTTTCCAACTCGCAAAGTACACCGAGTAGTCTAGTTATGCTCCCTTGGTTGGGCTAACAAACCCCTGATAGCAAAATTGGAGGCATCGATATGAAGGTGGAATATCAAAATCCAATCCGGTGCTCTCAACACCAGTGCGGTGGCCAGAGCTAGTTTGAGGGTTTTGAAGGATTTTTGGCCACTCAAAGAATACTAACAATTTATATAATGGATGGGCTATGTTCGCGTAGAACAAGATGAACCTCCCATAGTAGCCCATGTGGCCAGTAAATTGTTGTACTCCTTTGGCATTGGTGGGGGGTGGTAGTCCCAAGATGAGTTTGATTTTGTTTTAGTCCATGGGGATACCATTCTGGGACACTATGTGTGCAAGAATTATGCCATGCTTAACCCAGAATTGGCACTTAAGGGGGTTCAGAGATATACGATACAACTGGCACTTTTCCAAGATGAGTCTTAGGTACTTTAGGTGATCATCCCACATCGAGCTCATGGATATGTCATCCAAGAAGACTTCCATGAAGTCCCTCAAGTACTCCGTGAAGACAGTGGATCATCATCCATTGGAAGGTGGCAGGCGCATTGGTTAACCCAATTATCATTACTCTAGCCACATACACACCCCACTTGGTTGCAAAGGCTATTTTCTGTTGATACTGCGGAGCGATGGACACTTGGTTGTATCTAGAGAATCCGTCTAGGAAGCTATAGGCTTCCTTTCTAAATAACCTTTCCAGGACATGTTCTGTGAATGGCAAGGGGTTGTGGTCACACCTGGTGGTGGCATTAACATTTTTCAAGTCCATGCATACTCAAATCTTTCTATTCTTCTTCAAGACTATCACGATGGGTGACACCCAATCGGTATGCTCGATCTCATAGAGAATCCCGCATCTATGAGTTTCTAGATTTCCTCCCTCACTATGAGTGCATATTTGGGATTCATAGGGTAGGGACATTGACGTACCGTCCTGGCATCATCCAAAGCATGGATATCATGTGTTGCACAACTTCAGTGGTCACCCCTTTCATATCAGTGTATTTCTAGGCCATACAATCCTTGTATTCTCGTAGGAGAGTTATTAGATAATTCTCCTCATTGGGGGAGAGATCATCGGCAATGAATATAGGTTGGGGGTCTTGCCCTTCCAGAGCCAGGTTTACCTCCTTGACTGAGGCTGGGTCATCATACCTTGGGAGCACCTGTCTTTTCAAGATGTCTTGGCCTGTTGGTATAATATCTTGCGATTCTCAATCATGTAGGCCTTGTTGGTATAATATCTCTTGGCTTGTTGGTATAATATCTTGCGATCCTCGATCATGTAGGCCTTGTAGTGGGCCGGTACCTATCATAGATTGTCCTGCTCTCCACCTTCCTCTTCTATTTCTTTAGGAGGAGTGGTCCTCTTCGCCTTAGCTGAGCTTTTAGATAACAGGAGTTTCGGACTTGAAGGCGGCCCTTTCATGGTACTTATAGAGCCAACCGGGGAGGTTACCTTGCTCACCGTGGCTCCCTAATTGGAAGAGAACTTATGGTGGGCGGTAGTGGCACCAATGTATGCTAGCCAGTGGAGGTCTGATTTGACCCTTATTGTCCCTTTGCTCACCTTGTGGGGTTTGAGCATGTTAAACATCCTAAGGGGAAACACTAGAGTCATTTTCTTGAGCTCGAGGGTTGTAATTTGGAACCCTATTCTCTCTGGAACATCAATGTTGGCTAGGATGTGCATCCAGTTCTGAGAAATTCTGGCTCAGAAAGAGGTGCATACCAAAATTCATTGGACTCTTTTTCATCCTCTTCCCTCTCACAGTGTTGGAATAGCTTCAGGGATGCTATCTAGATGGTTGTGTCGAATTCCACGATGAACAGGTGTCCTGGCAATGGGTGGGCCTTGTATGTGCGCAAGTCCACTCACATGATTTGTTCCTTGTGTTGTAGATAGATGTTATCTCGATACGCCAATCATGTACAACCTCGTACATTCGTAAGAAGGGTCTACCTAGGATGGCTTCATATCCTAGCTGCTACTAGGTGAAGTCCATGACTACGAACCTGATGGGGTATGTGAATCTGAATACTTTGATGTTAATACTAGTGAGGACTTCCAAGGGTTCTACAGTTCCACCATCGGCCAACTTCACTAGATGGGTTTGCTCGAGCATAGGTTTTCCCCAATTTACCTAGCATTCCTTGGTACAGACACTCACTCCTGCTCCCCCATCCAAGATGGCATCAACCTTTTGGTGATGATAGTTTATGGGGATAGCTGCATTCATGTTCGAAGTATTGGCCTGGCTTATTGATGGGAAACTTGGGTAAGTTCTACCCCTTGTCTAGCAGGGCCTGGGGACAGGAATTGTCCATTCATCTAGTTTGATAGGTCTTGCCAAAGGATGGGATTCCCTCTCAACAAGGAGGCAATCGACATTTTTACCTTGGCCGAGAGGAAGGCAACCAACCCATCGCTATTGTAAGGTTTCTATGAGGATTCCCTTCCCACTGATACCAGGTCCTTTAAACCATAAAGGTCTCCTTCTTCTTGTAGGTTTTGTAATATTGGGTCCTCTTGGAACATTCACTGCATCAAATTTGGAGCCTCTAACTTATCAAAGTTGAAACATTCCTCGTCTTCTACCCTTTCTGGCACTTTGAGCACCTTTTCTCCTCGGTATTTAGTTAGGTGGGCTAGGTGGATGGTATCCGACCCTCTGCTTGCCTTGAGTCTATGCTCGAACTTTTCCTAGTAGTCCCGTACCAAGTTCTAAGCCTCTATTACATATTGTTTCTCTAGGACTGGGTTTGGATAGGTTTCCTTATGTGGATGCAAGGGTGCGAAGCCTTGGGCTTGCATTGGCTTGTGTACATCTGAGCTCAGAGGTAATTCCGAGTCACCCTGGGGGGAAGCATGTCCTAAGGTAGAGGAGGTGGTGAGGGTGGCTATCTCCTCATCAAAACCATCTTGAATGAGCACCTAGTTGGGCCCATCACCTACGCGTATGGCTTTCTTGGATGGGGTTTGTGGACGTTGAAAATCCTCAGGGCCTTGTAGTAGGGTCCCTCTATCCTTCCTTGCCTATTTCTTGATTGCCCTACCTATGGCTTTGGCTTGCATCCTTGTGATGACCTTTTAAGGGTATTGCAGTGGCCACCTAGCCTTGTTTGATACTGACCAACTTAAGGCTGGTGCTCTTAGGCGGGGTGACTGGGGTTGCTAGTCTTGTCAAGGGACAGTCTTGACTGGGGTGTAGGGTCTGTCATGGGAGGAGCAGCTAGGGTAAGATCCCTATAGGGGCAGTCCTTTAAGAAATGCGGCCCTTGATACTTGAAGCATGACACCAGAGGGTTCAAAGTACCTTTGTAGGGGCACTCACTTGCCCTATGCAGACCCTAGCAGGTATAGCATTGGCCTTTGAGCAATAGAGTTTATGTCTCTAGCCCTTGCATTTAAGGGAGAGGTTTGGAACACGAGGACTTGCTAATCCTCTTGTAGGAGGTAGTGACTTAGGGTGCCACTTCCTTCCTTGTAGGGGTAGTAGTCGAGTGGTCCAAAGTTTGGATCCGTCTCCTCCCAACCGTCTCCTCCCAATCATTGGGCACTTCCTTTACCAATACTTGATTGACAAGAGCTATATAGGGTAGCAAGGTTGAAGCTATACAAAGTAGCGAGGTTGAGGACCCAGTATAGGTGGCGGTCATAGAGCCTATTGTGCCCTTTACTGGCCTTGATTAGCCAAAGGGGCACCTTAAGCATTTTTAGGATTAGGCGGAGCCATCAGGGCTAATGGGTCTCGCTTGATACATAGGTTAGGACAGGGACCTTAAAAATCGGCATTGGGAGGTTTCGTGGTTCCCCAATCTATGACAATGTATGCAGTAGAGTGTTGGATTTGCCCTAAGGCAGGGACACTCATTGGAGGGATGGTTTCCATTACATATCCCGCACCAGATGTTGTCTCTCTGTGGAAACAAGTGGGGGTTTCTTGGTGCCTCCTTGGAGGTCCCTAACCTCCATTGTTGGCCCAGTTGATTTAGCAAATTTGAGGCCAGCTCACTCATATCTAGGCCCTTGGGCTCATTGATCTCCTTCTTGGTCATCTCCACACTGGAAGACCTGGAGATAGGATTCATAACCATCAGGTGGTCATGCAACTTTGGCTCTGCCAACCGGATGAGGAAGTGGGGCAACAATAGTTCGTCGCTCATCCGCTCATATGGTTCACTGTTGACTCTGTGCCAGCATGGACTTAGGTAGAACAAAATGTGTATGTAGAGTAGTGGCAAAGCTCTAATTGTACTATCCAACTTGCATGTTCTACATGCAAGTTCTACATGCAACTCCTACATGCGAGTTGTACATGTGAGTTCTACATGCAAGTTCTACATACGACTTCTACATACAACTCATACATGCAACTCCTACATGCAAGTTGTACATGCAAGTCGCCCATGAAAGTTCTACATACGACTTCTACATACAACTCCTACATGCAACTCCTACATGCGAGTTGTACATGCGAGTTCTGCATACGAGTTGTACATGCAAGTTCTACATGCGAGTTCTACATGTGAGTTCTACATGCGATTTCTATATGCAAGTTCTACATACGAGTTGTACATGTGAGTTCTACATGCAAGTTCTACATACGACTTCTACATGCAACTTCTATATGCAAGTTCTACATGTAGAGAGAGAATGTGTTACAATTCCTACATGCAGAGAGAGAAGCTCTCCAACTTGTATAAATACCCCATAATGGAATGAAGCCCACACTCTTTGGGGCATTGTGTTGAGTTCTACTTTGGTATTTCAAACAATTGTCTCAAGTGTCCATGCTTCCTTGCACTCCACGTCCAAAAGCATGTCCTAACCTTGCAACTCCTCCTCCCCTCTCCTCCAACCTTGCAACCCATCCTCTCCCTCTCCTCCTTCCTCCTCCTCCTCCCTCCTCCTTCTCCTCCTCTCTCCTCCTCCCTTCTCCTCCTCCTCCTCCTCCTCCTCCCTCCTCTCTCCTCTCTCCTCTTTCCCCCATGCTCTTACACCTTCTTCCTCTCCCACTCCTATACTCCCCCTAAACCCTTAGTTCCTGAACCCTTAAACTCCCTTATCTATGAGGGAGACGAGTTCTCCACCATGTACTCTACCTTGAACCTTGGAACCTCCTTCTAACCCTGGACTCCTTCTAAACCTTGGAACCTCCTTCTAACCTTGGAACCTCTCCTAAACTCTGGAACCTCTCTCTAAACCTTGGAACCTCCTTCTAAACCTTGGAACTCCTTCTAACCCTAGAACCTCCTTCTAAACCTTGGAACTCCTTCTAATCATGGAACCTCCTTCTAACCTTGGAACCTCCTTCTAACCCTTAAACTCCTCCTAAACCCTGCAACCCGTAATGAAGGCGAAAGCCTTCATTACCTCAATCATGATGATACATGTTCCTTTTACACATGCATGCACTTTGTTTGCTTACCACACTTAAGCCTATGTCTCTCACCGGAACATGACTCGAGGTCCTAAGCTACACATATACTACAACCGACAACCCCAATATATCTATAGGTGACAAAAGCCTTGGAACCCTGCATACTGAGAATACCTTGCTCTTCCTATGAAAGCCATAGGAAAGAGCCAACATTTGGCACCGTTGAGACTAGCGTCTCAAGTAATAAGTAAACATACACAGGTATGTGTAAAAAAAGACAAACTACTTCAAACTTTCATGAACATAACACTCAAGGGCAAGGAGAGTAAAACAAATTTCCATTTCTAGTCAAACATATCTACCCCAAGCATACTACCTTAAGAAATTTTCTTTATTTCTTAAATAGAAGCCACTTGCTAAACAATCAGGCTAGGTAGTGGACATGAATGCATAGAGTTTGCAATTTTGATCATTTCACCTTTTTGCAGAAGAGCAAACCGAGCTATCCATAAAAAGTTACGGCTCGGGAAGAGTTTAGGGTTTAACACTCAACCTAAACTCATTTTCTATAAAAACCCACTCCACCCCCTCATTCTTCATCTTTCACATTTTGCCTCCATCCTCTTCTTCATTCTGAGCCCTACGCAAGACACTCCTTCCTCTCCATCGACCACCACCTTACTCCCATCCTCACATGGTAAATGACTTTGAGCCCATCTCGCAGCGATAACCTAGCCATCCACCCATCGTCCATTGTTCCTCAACAATCCCGTTACATTGAGAAAGACTTGGAGAGCATTCAGGTGACCACCTCTTCGTCCCTTTGGATTTCTGTCCATCAAGTTTTTTTTTTCTTCTCTCTTTTTTCCCCCTCCCATTTCCACCACCCCCTCCCCCTTCCATCTCCACCACCCCCTCCCCCCCTCCCCCCTCCCCCCTCCATCTCCACCACCCCTTCCCCCTTTCCCCCCTCCATCTCCATCTCTACCACCCCCTCCCCCTCCCCCCTTCCCCCTTTTCCCTGTCCATCTCCACCACCCCCTCCCCGTCCCCCCCTCCCTCCTCCCCCCTCCATCTCCACCACCATCCCCTCCCCCTTTTCCCCCCCTCCATCTCCACCACCCCTTCCCCTTTTCCCCCCTCCATCTCCACCACCCCCTCCCCCTCCCCCTCCCCCCTTCCCCCTTTTCCCCCTCCATCTCCACCAATACCTCCCCCCTCCATCTCCACCACCACCACCATCCCCTCCCCCTTTTCCCACCTCCATCTCCACCACCCCTTTCCCCCCTCCATCTCCACCACCCCTTTCCCCCCTCCATCTCCACCACCCCCTCCCCCTTCCCCCCTCCCCCCCTCCCCCCTCCACCTCCACCATGTTGAGATATCGAGCTCCACTCGCGATATGCCAGGGTGACTGTTGTGCATTTATGTCACCGACCTATTAGCTGGAGATGCGGTTGGTACACCGCCCACGAATAATAGCTAGATGACAGCTATCCTTATCTACTCTAGTTTGTGGCTCAATTAGTATGCCACCTTAGTTAGTTGAGTTTGGTTTGAGACCCACATATAGGGTTCTTCTATTTCTTTGTACTAGAGTTCTTTTGGCTTTCACAACTAAGAAGAGAAAAACTGTTTTCAGCCTCCACCTTTGTGTGTATTCCCCCATTGTGCATGTGAGAAAGCCGCAAGTGAGACTCCTTCCCTCTCTCCCACAATCTTCACATGGTATCAGAGCCTTGTTCATGGTAAGGAGCTCAAGAAAGCAAGCCAAGTTCGTGGTGTCCTGGTAAGAGGACAAGTGTTGCTTTCCTATTTCGAGTTTGGGAGCAAATCTCTGCAGGTAGCACAGCCAGAAGTGCAGGAGTGCATTGTTTTAGATTGAGACGCCCTTCGCGGTGTGGCGAGAGTGCAGTATATGCTATTTCGGGGCCCGTTTTGAAGGCGGAAGTTCTTCGCAGGCACTCAGAAAAAGGCCCTGTTTTTGGCTGTGCGACCACTGCACGGCTAGTTGGTGGAAAGGTGCCGCAGAAATTGCATCGTATGCCTGTGTGCAGAGATATTGGGAGTTACAGATTCATGCCTGTTGCCTGTTGATGCAAAATCGTCACTAGGAAGTGACTGTGTGGTGAAATACCACTTTCATCAGTTTTGCAGATCTGCCCGTGTGAGGCAAAAAGCTGTGTTTTTTGCAGTGACACAATATTTTGCAGTGTTCTGTAATGGCATCTGATTCTCTTTCACAGATTGTCACTGAAAAGCTTGACAAGAACAACTTCCAGGCATGGAAGTTTAGAATGACGAATTTCTTGATGGGAAAAGGCTATTGGGAATTCATTACAGGAAATGAAGAAGAACCTGTTCTTCCTAATGTTCCTAGTCAACAGGAAATGCAGGCATTCAAAGGATGGCATGAGAGAGCCAGGAAAGTTATGTACTGGCTGTCTATCAGTATTTCGGACTCCATGATTGTGCATATTCAGGATGCAAATATGCCAAAGGAGGCATGGGATACTTTGGCAAAAATGTATAGCACAAATACACAAGCCAGGAAAATGCAACTCAAACAGGAGTTGCACAATGTGCAGAGAGAAAATTTGAGCATAAATGACTACCACATGAAAGTGAAGAAAATTGCAGATGCACTTGCTTCCATTGGGTCACCAGTGGATGATGACGATTTGGTTTCTATGACCTTGAATGGTCTAAGAAAGGATTATGCACAGTTTCGGACATCCATTGCCGTCCGTGAAAACTATCCTGATTTTGAGGAGTTGATTGCTCTTCTAATTTCTGAAGAGCAGAGAAATGGTGGTGCATCTTCTTCAGCAGGAACTTCAAAAGAAACTGTCTTCTACTCAAATGCTGGCAGAGGTAGAGGCAGAGGTAGAGGAGGCCGATCTGCAGGCCATGGTAGAAATCAGAATATGCAGCAAACGCAAGAAAACCAGTCCTATGCAGGAGGACGTGGTAACTCTAGAGGCAGGGGGAGCCAAAGAGGCCGTGGTGGATGTCAGAGAAGCCAAAATGCAAACAGCAATGTTGAATGCTACTATTGTGGCAAAATGGGTCATATGGCTAAGGACTGCTACTATAAAAAGCAGAATGACATTATGAGTGGAAAATTGCAGTAAGGCAATTATGCATCTTCTAGCAGGCAGGGTGATGACAGAAATGAGCATCTATTTATGGTGCAGCATATGACCAATTCTGTGACAAGTGCAGAAGAACAAAATGATGTGTGGTATGTTGAGTCAGGTGCATCAAACCACATGACAGGTCATGTAGAATGGATGCAAGATGCAAGGAAGATGGAAAAGCCAGGATTTGTGGAGACTGGTGATGATACTACAAATCCTATTGTGCAGATTGGCAAAATTCCTTTGTCTATGCAGGATGGGAAAAAGAAATACTTGTCTGATGTATTTCATGTCCCGAACATCACCAAGAACCTGGTTTCTGTTGGTCAGATGATTGAGCAGGGCTTGCAGGTCAGATTTAATCCTCATGGATGCTTTGTTGAGGATATGAAAAATAATGGTCGCTTGATAGCAAAAGGAAAGAAGAAGGGCAGGATGTTTACGTTGGATGCAGACATGCCTGAATTGAGTGCAGCAATGTTTGCATATGGGATTGGTGTAGTTGCAGATATTGATATCTGGCACAAACGCATTGGTCATGTTAATATACAGCGACTTAAATCAATGCAAGCCCAAAATATTGTTGCAGGATTGCCAAAATTCAAGGTTGCAGAAATGCACAAGATTTGTGAAGCCTGTCAATTTGGGAAACAGGCAAGGAAACCTTTTCCTAGGCATGTTCAAGAGAGTAAAAAACCATTGGAATTAATCCACTCTGATGTGTGGACTACAAAAGCTGCATCTATTGGAGGCTGTCACTATTTTGTCACATTTATTGATGACTTCAGCAGAAAACTGTGGGTGTATTTTATGAAAAAGAAAAGTGAAGTGTTTGGGCACTTCAAAGCTTTCAAAGCTATGGTTGAAAAAGAAACAGGCCTGCAAATAAAATGCCTAAGGTCAGATGGAGGGGGAGAGTACCTCTCAAATGAGTTTGCAAGGTTCTTGCAGGAGCATGGTACAAAGCAGCAATATTCATGCAGTCATACTCCACAGCAAAATGGAATTGCAGAAAGAAAAAACAGGCATATTGGAGAGGTGTCTCGGGCTATGCTAAATGAAAAAGATCTACCAGATTATTATTGGGCTAAAGCAGTTGCTACAGCAGTCTATATAATAAACAGGACTCCCACTGCAGCAATACATGGCATGACGCCAGAGGAGATGTATACTGGTAGGAAACCAGATATTTCCCATTTGAAGATTTTTGGTTGCATTGCTTATGTCCATGTGCCAGATGAGTTGAGGTCCAAGTTGGATCCAAAAGCTGAGAAGTGCATCTTTATTGGTTATTCTCTGCAGCAGAAAGGGTATAGATGCTATAACCCTTCTACACGTAAGTTCATAGTGAGCAGAGATGTTGTTTTTGATGAGATGAGCAGCTGGTATAAACCAGTAAATGTGATGATTGATGTAGATGCACAAAATGGTAATGCTGCACAGAATGCATAGCAGCAATCACAAAATATCAGTGGACCTGGAGTGTCCTCTACCAGTGGTTCACATACTTCGCCATGGACAGGCAAATTGAGATCAGGAGAATCCCCTCAAAGCAATGCAGATAGTGGTACACAGGTATCACGAAAAGGAAAAGAGAAGGTAGATCAGCCCATGTTTGATGTGAATGCAGGTCACTCTTATGTGGATGGTGAATCCAGTGGCTCAGAACAGAGCATTGATGATGAGTTGGGTATTCCTTCTGTTGTTACACCTGGAGTAAGGAAGACCAGGGATGTTTTGAGAGCACCTGGAAGTGAGCCTATTTTGCGCAGGTCTACCAGGGTTAGGTATAGACTGAAATATGATGGATTTACAGCCATTCACTATGCCTATATGGTCAAAGTGATACAGGAACCAGAACCCACTTCTTTTGAGCAAGCCATGGGAAATGAAAAATGGGAGAAAGCCATGGATGAAGAAATGGATGTCTTGGATGCTAATGCTACATGGGAATTGGTGCCTTTGCCTAAAGGCAAGAATGCAATTGGCTGTAAGTGGGTTTATAAGATCAAGCACAATGCAGATGGTTCTGTGAATAGATACAAGGCAAGATTAGTTGTCAAGGGGTATGCACAGACATATGGCATTGATTATGAAGAAACTTTCAGCCCGGTTGCAAGGATGGCAACCGTAAGAGCAGCCATTGCTATGGCTGCATCAAAGGGATGGTCTTTACATCAGATGGATGTAAAGAATGCCTTCTTGCATGTGGTGATTTGCAAGAAGAGGTCTTTATGGAGCAGCCAGCAGGTTATGTTCATGCTATTCATCCTGAGTTTGTTTGCAGGTTGAAGAAAGCCTTGTATGGCTTGAAGCAAGCACCTAGAGCATGGTCTGACAAGATAGGACAGTATCTTGTCACTATTGGCTTTCAGATTTCCAAGGTAAATTTCTCACTCTATGTGAGAAAAACAGAGAAAGGGATTATGCTGCTGGTCATTTACGTTGATGATTTGATCATCACAGGTGATAGTAATGAAGATATCCTTCATGTGAAAATGCTATTGAGGCAGAAGTTTGAGATGAAGGATTTGGGAGAGCTGCGTTATTTCTTGGGCATTGAGGTGATTAGATCACCAAGTGGGATGATACAGCTCTTGCAGAGGCAGTATGGATTGGACATGCTGTCCAAATATGGGATGACAGGCTCTAAGCCTATTTCAGTTCCTTTGGAGCAGAATGTGAAGCTGAGCACAGATGCAGGTGAGCTTCTGGAAGACCCTACTATGTACAGACGCATAGTAGGAAGTTTGATTTACATGACTATTACCTGAGCTATGCTATTGGGTTGGTAAGTCAGTTTATGTAGGCTCCAAGGAAACCGCATTTGGATGTGGCTAGATGCATACTCAGGTATGTGAAGTCCACATTGCAGTATGGACTATTTTATGAGGCTGGGGTTCAGATACAGTTGCATGGATACACTGATGCTGATTGGGCTAGTAGCATTTCTGATAGACGATCTACCAGTGGATATGTGTTCTCTTTTGGGAGTGCTGCAGTCACTTGGAGCAGCAAGAAACAGCCTACAGTTGCCTTGTCGAGCACAGAGGCTGAGTACAGGGGTGCAGCAATGGCTGCATGTGAGGTAGCTTGGTTGCATAAGCTACTCTATGATATGCATCAGTCTACAGATGGGCCAGTTGTCATTTATTGTGACAACATGAGTAGTATACATTTGGCAAAGAACCTAGTCTTTCATGCCAGAACAAAGCACATTGAGGTGCATTATCACTATGTGCGGGAGAAGGTTTTACTAGGTCTCATTGATCTAGTTTATGTCAGCATAGAGGATCAGGTAGTTGACATCTTCACGAAAGCATTGTGCGCAGAGAAGCTGCGCAAGTTCAGAGACCTGCTTGGTGTGCAGGAATTGGGATTGAGCTCGAGGGGGAGTGTTGAGATATCGAGCTCCACTCGCGATATGCCAGGGTGACTGTTGTGCATTTATGTCACCGACCTATTAGCTGGAGATGCGGTTGGTACACCGCCCACGAATAATAGCTGGATGACAGCTATCCTTATCTACTCTAGTTTGTGGCTCAGTTAGTATGCCACCTTAGTTAGTTGAGTTTGGTTTGAGACCCACATATAGGGTTCTTCTATTTCTTTGTACTAGAGTTCTTTTGGCTTTCACAACTAAGAAGAGAAAAACTGTTTTCAGCCTCCACCTTTGTGTGTATTCCCCCATTATGCATGTGAGAAAGCCGCAAGTGAGACTCCTTCCCTCTCTCCCACAATCTTCACACACCACCATCCCCTCCCCCTTTTCCACCCTCCGTCTCCACCACCCCTTCCCCCTTTCCCCCCTCCATCTCCACCACCCCCTCCCCCTCCCCCCCTGCCCCCCTCCCCCCTCCATCTCCACCACCCGCTCCCCCCCTCCCTTTCCCCACTCCATCTCCACCACCCCCTCCCCCCTCCCCCTCCACCACCACCCCCTCCCCCTTTCCCTCTCTCTCTTTCTTTCTCTCTCTTTCTCTTTCTTTCTCTCTCTTTCCCTCCCCCTCTCTCTTTCTTCTCTCTCTCTCTTTCTCTATCTCTCTATCTATCTCTTTTTCTCTCCTTCTTTCTCTCTCTCTTTCCCTCCCCCCTCTCTTTCTTTCTCTCTCTCTCTCTCTTTCCCTTCCCCTCTCTCTTTCTTCTCTCTCTCTCTCTCTCTCTCTCTCTCTCTCTCTCTCTCTTCCTCCCCCTCTCTCTCTCTCTCTCTCTCTTTTCCCCCCCTCTCTCTCTCTCTCTCTTTCCCACCCCCCTCTCTCTCTCTTCCCCCCCCTCTCTCTCTCAATCCCACCCCCCTCCCCCCTCTCTCTCAATCCCACCCTCCTCTCTCTCTCAATCCCACCCCCCTCCCCTCACCTCAAACCCCCCCCCACAACCACCCCCTCTAGTCGAACAAAACCCCATCGCAGACCCGCCGCCCCGCCCTGCCCCAGCCCACCACTCGTGCTCACCGCTCGCCCCCTATGCCCCACCACCTACTGCCTTGCCCCGCCCCGCACCCGTTGCCGGTCATGCCACCCCGCCCCACCCACCCGCACCCCCTCTCCAACCCTCCCCTTTCCCCTCCACCCCCCTCTCCAACCCTCCCCTTTCCCCCGCCCCACCGTCGCCCACCCCTCGTGTCGCCCCTCGCCCCCGTCCGCTCTCCCCCCCGCCCTACATCCCTCTGCCCCCTGCCCCCCTCCCTTCCACCCTCCCTTGCACCCCCCCTGCACGGAACCCCCCCCTCGCCGCACCGCTGCCGGGGAAGCCCCCCCCCACACAGTTTATTTATTTAAATTTAAAAAAAAACTAACCTAATCACTAAACTAACCCTAGGTTAGATTAACCTTGATTAGGTTAGTCACACCTAGGTTAGGTTAGATTAATCTAGATTAGCATAGTTAACCTAGGTTAGTTTAAACTCGGTTAGTTAATAACAGTTAGGTTAGTCTAACTAACCTTCAGTTAATAACTAACTATAGTTAGTCAACTTAGTTAGGTTAACCTCCCAGTTCCAATAACTGGGAGCATCTAGGTTAGTTAACCTAACTAGATTAACTTGGTTCCAACCCCCAGTTGGACTTAAAGTCCATTCACACCACCCTTAGGACCCCCCTCCATAAAAAGAAAATTTTACCCCTATTTTAACCCCTCGTAACTCATCCGTTTGGGACCCAAACAAGACCCCATTTGAACCCAAATTTCACACACGGAAGCACCATGCTACGGGGTATTTTCCTAGCCCATTGCACACCATTTTGGCATCCCTAGCTCTCACTCATTCGTGCCCCCGTGTGGGCCTCGTTTTGCACAAATTCATTGTAAAGAATAAGGGAGAGAGATAGGAGACTCAAGTTCAGCTTTCTTCACAACACACAAAAGAGAGAGGACACAAGGTTGGAGGGTGAAGCCTTTCTTCACTTTTGTATACAACAACCATACAATAGAAGAGGGAAATACCCTATATGTCAAAACCTAGAATACGTGGTTCATATGTGAACCCAAACCAAAAACATACGTGGTAGTCTAACTACACCACGAGTACAACTAACATAGGCGGTGACATAAATGATAGTCATCCAGGAGATATGTCGGGGATAGAGCTTGATATCTCAACACTCCCCCTCAAGCTCAAATCCATCTCACGTACACCAAGCAAGCTCCTAAATCTGCGAAGCTTCTCGGTACCCAATGCCTTCGTAAAGATATCAGCCACCTGCTCCTCAGTGCTGACATAGACAAGATCAATCTCACCAGCTAGAACCTTCTCTCTCACAAAGTGATAATGCACCTCAATGTGCTTTGTTCTAGCATGGTAAACTGGGTTATTAGCAAGCATGATGCTGCTAATGTTGTCACAATGAATGACAACTGCTGCATGAACTGACTGTCCCATATCTGCAAGTAGCTTCCGTAACCAAGCTACCTCACATGCAGCCATTGCTGCACCCCTGTACTCAGCCTCTGTGCTCGACAAGGCAACTGTTGGCTGCTTCTTGCTGCTCCAACTGATGGCACCACTCCCAAGGGAAAACATAAAACCACTAGTAGATCTCCTGTCTGAGACACTACCAGCCCAGTCAGCATCTGTGTATCCATGTACCTGTAATGCACACCCAGCTTCATAAAACAGTCCATAATGCAATGTGGACTTCACATACCGCAGTATGCGCCTAGCCGCATCCAAATGTGGCTTCCTCGGTGCCTGCATAAACTGACTCACCAGCCCCACAGCAGCATAGCTCAAATCTGGTCTGGTTATAGTCATGTAAATCAAGCTACCTACTATGCGCCTGTACATAGTAATATCTTCAAGAAGCTCACCTGACTCTGCATTGAGCTTCACATTCTGCTCCAATGGAACAGAGATAGGCTTACAGCCTGTCATCCCATATTTGGACAGCATGTCCAAACCGTATTGCCTTAGCAACAGCCATATCCCATTCGGGGATCTAATAACCTCAATGCCCAAGAAGTAACGCAGCTCTCCCAAATCCTTCATCTCAAATTTCTGCTTCAACAACAGCTTCACTTCATTAATGTGTGCATCACTATCACCTGTAATAATCAAGTCATCAACATAGATGACTATAAGCACAATCCCTCTGTTTGTCCTTTTCACATAAAGTGAAAAATCTGAATTGGAAATCTGAAATCCAATAGTGACAAGATATTGCCCTATCTTGTCTGACCATGCCCTCGGCGCCTGTTTTAAGCCATACAAGGCTTTGCGCAACCTGCATTACAAAATCGAGGTGTGCTTTATCCTCATAACCTTCTGGCTGCATCATAACCTCTTCCTGCAAGTCACCATGCAAGAAGGCATTTTTCACATCCATCTGATGCAAAGACCATCCCTTTGCAGCAGCCATAGCAATTACTGCTCTCACGGTTGCCATCCTTGCAACTGGGCTGAAGGTTTCCTCATAGTCAATTCCATATGTCTGTGCAAAACCTTTGGCAACCAATCTTGCCTTGTACCTGCTAACAGACCCATCAGCATTGTGCTTTACTTTGTAAACCCACTTGCAGCCAATAGCCTTCTTATCATGAGGCAAAGGCATCAAATCCCAAGTGTGGTTTGCATCCAAGGCAGCCATCTCTTCATCCATAGCTGCTTCCCAATTTTTATGCCCTGCTGCATCCTAAAAACATGTGGGCTCTGGCTCCTCTAGAACCTTGACCATATAAGCATAGTGATGTGCTGTATACCCATCATATCTCAGCCTGTCAACTGGATACTTAATACGAGTGGACCTCCGTACAACTGGATCAGTTGCAGGAGTCTTTAAATCATGCCTGCTTTTCCTTGCACCAGGTGTAACAACAGAAGGAATCCCAAGTTCCTCATTAAGGCTCATTTCAGAGCCGCTTGACTCTCCATCAACATGAGAGCTACCAGCAGACACATCAAACACTGGAGCATGGTCCACTTTTTCTTTTCCCTTATGTGATACCTGCACAACACTATCAGGACTGCCATGTGACGATTCACTAGATCTCAATCTCCCTGTCCATGCATTAGATCCACTAGTAGAGGACTCTCTGGGTCCACTCAAGGCTTGAGATTGCTGCTCTGCATTTATTGCAGCATTCCCATTTCCTGCATCTGTATCTCCTACCATAACAGTTGCTGCATACCAGCTGCTCATTTCATCAAAAACAACATCTCTGCTCACTTGCATTTTGCGGGTGGAAGGGTTATAACAGCGATACCCTTTCTGGTGCTGAGCATATCCAATAAAGATGCATTTTTCTGCCTTCGGATCCAGCTTTGTTCTCTTCTCATCAGGAACATGAACATAAGCTATGCAACCAAATACCTTCAAGTGAGAAATATCTGGTTTTTGGCCTGTATACATTTCTTCAGGCGTCATGCCATGGACAGCTGCAGTGGGGGTTCTGTTCATAATATAAACAGCAGTTGCTATTGCTTCAGCCCAAAAATAATCAGGCATGTTTTTCTCATTTAGGATCGCCCGTCCTACTTCTGCAATATGCCTGTTCTTCCTTTCTGCAACCCCATTCTGCTGAGGGGTAGACCTGCATGAGTACTTCCTTTGAATTCCCTGTTCTTTCAGATATTCACAAAATTCTTCTGAAAAGTACTCTCCCCCTCCATCAGATCTTAGCACTTTAATATGCACACCTTTCTCTTTTTCAACCATGGCCTTAAAAGCCTTGAAATGGCTGAACACTTCACTTTTGTGCTTCATAAAATAAATCCACACCTTCCTAGTGTAGTCATCAATAAACGTCACATAATAATGGCATCCACCAATAGAAGCAGCTTTGGTTGTCCAAACATCTGAATGGATCACTTCCAAAGGTCTTTTGCTCACCTTAGCATTTTTGGGAAATGCATGTCTGGCCTGCTTACCCATTTGGCATGCTTCACATACCTTTTGCATTCCCTCAACTCTGAATTTAGGCAAACCTGCAACAATGTTTTTCGTTTGCATAGATTTCAGCCTTTGTATATTCACGTGCCCAATGCGCTTGTGCCATATCTCAATATCTGCAATGACACCTCTCCCATGCGCAAACATAGCAGCTTTCACCTCAGGCATATCAACATCCAAGGTGAACATTCTTCCATTTTTGTTGCCTTTCGCAACCAAGTGGCATTTATTTTTCAAGTCCTCAACAAAGCATCCATCAGGATTAAATCTAACCTGCAGACCTTGCTCAACCATCTGGCCAACTGAAACCAGGTTCTTAGTGATTTTTGGAACATGAAGTACATCTGCCAAGTACTTTGTTTTGCCATCTTGCATAGCCAATGGCACTTTACCAACCTGCGTAATTGGGTGCGCAGTATCATCACCTGTTTCAACATAACCTGGCTTATCCAAATTTCTGACATCATGAAACCACTCACCATGACTGGTCATGTGGTTAGAGGCACCTGAATCAACATACCAAACATCATTGCAAGCTGCAGCATCTCCTGACATGGAGTTAACCATATGCTGCATCACAAAAAGGTGCTCATTTCTGTCGTCACCATGCCCACTTGATGATGCATAGTTGCTTTGCTGCAACTTTCCACTTTTGATGTCATTCTGCTTTTTATAGCATGTATTCTCCTTGTGTCCAGGCTTTCCACAATAATAGCATTCTATGCTGCTATTTACTTGCTGGTTCCTTTGCCATGAACCACGGCCTCTTTGGCTCCCCCTGCCTCTAGAACTACCATGTCCTCCTCCATAGGACTGGTTTTCCTGTTGTTACTGTTGGTTCTGATTTCCTGCACGGCCACCAGAACGGCCTCTTCCTCTACCCCTGCCTCTACCTGTATTCGAGTAGAAAGCAGTCTCTTGAGAAGTTGAGGTGGCTGAACCACCATTCCTTTGCTCTTCACTCAGCAAGAGAGCAATAAGTTCCTGAAAATCAGGAAATGTTTCACGGACTCCAATGGATGTCCGAAATTGTGCATAATCTTTCCCAAGACCATTCAAGGTCACGGACACTAAGTCCTCATCATCAACAGGTGCTCCAATGGAGGCAAGAGAATCTGCAAGGCCTTTCACCTTCAAGGAATACTCATTTATATTCATATTTTTCCTTTGCACATTGTGCAACTCCTGCTTTAGCTGCATCTTTCGTGCTTTGGTATTTGTGCTATACAGCTTCACCAATGTATCCCATGCCTCCTTAGGCGTCTCTAGATCCTGTATATGCACAATCATAGAATCTGAAATGCTAACGGACAGCCAATATAGGCATTTTCTGGCTTTTTCATGCCATTCTTTAAAGGCCTTCAATTCAGCAGGAGTGGGAGCAGCACCCAAAGCTGGTTCTGCAGTTTCACCACTGATGTAATCCCAAACTCCCTTTCCCATAAAGAAGTTTTTCATCCTGAACTTCCATGCTTGGAAGTTATTCTTGTCAAGCTTCTCACTGACAATGGTAGACAGATTCTCAGACATTTTACAAATCACGAATTGTAACAGCAACCTGTAAACACAGCAAATGCCTCACAAGGGCAAATAGCAAAACTTCTGCGAAAAGCCTCACAGGGGCAGATCTGCAACACTGACGAAAGTGGTATTTCACCACACAGTCACTTCCTCGTGACGATTTTGCATCAACAGGCAACAGGCATGAATCTGCAACTCCCAATATCTCTGCACACAGGCATACGATGCAATTTCTGTGGCACCTTTCCACCGACTAGCCGCGCGGTGGTCGCACAGCAAAAACAGGGCCTTTTTCTGAGTGCCTGCGAGTTTTTTTACAATTCCTCCGATGAGAACAAATTTGAAACCGAACTTACTATAGCAAGATGTTGTCATAATAAGCATACCAATAATCAGACTTACAATCCACCCTATCTTTCACTTGAAGAACATAAACTAATTACCAAACTCATAACATAGATGACTATTGAAATACCACTTCACCCGCAAAATGCACTAGGCCAAAACTTTCCAAATGTATCCATGGTTCACCACAACAATTATCAGTCTATGAACAAAATGGTGTTTTAAACCATGTTCTAATCCCCCTGACATTCATCATCAAGAAAGTAGTTGCGCACATGTGGTTTATCTAATTGCCACTCATCATATCTCTTGTCGGCTGTCATGAATCTTGCCATTTTTTCTGCATAGCATGGCAACAAATTACAACAAAACATACATTTCAAAGGAAAGTAAGTCAAAGTGGAACAATGAAAATAATTTCCAACAAGAAGAAAGTCTTCCCATCCTTATGTGTTATACAAAAGACAATTCGCTACCAACAAAAAGCAAAAAAAATCAATTGCTAGATCAAGGCCTTACAAACACTATCCAAAGCATCAAAATTTGTACTTTCTTGATTCAAAGGCACCCGTAAATGTTCACTATCTACCATATTATAAAGATGCTAAATAACACTTTCAAAGTCCTCAATTTTAGCATTCAAAATATATAACAAAAAAACTCAGGGCCAGTAGCATACTACTCATCAAAGGGGTTTGTGACAGGTTCCACTCTCTCTTCTTCCCCCTCTCCATCATGCTTTGACCTGATCCGTTTTCCAGAATGATCTGCCACAAGTGGCTCAACAATGCTAGCCATAATACTATTGTCTGAATCAAATGAAAAACAAGGCCTGCCAATGGCCTGACAAGCACGCATAAGAGGGGCTGTACCACAACCCATCTCTAGAACCAGCCCTCCAGGAACACAGAGAAGAGACATAATGCAACCTACAAAAAACTACTCCTCTCTAGTCCACCTCGTGCTAGCTGAGAAGACATCGGCACGATTGTCCTTGCAGAGGGAGGTATGTAATGAGTCCAGACATCTTCACGTGGATCAATCAAAAGCTGTTGGAAAAGTGGAAAGCTCTCCTCCCAAAAAACTATTGGATTCTTCTTTGCTCTACGTATTAGAGCTAATACTGAAGATTGCATTTGGAAACCACATGGAGAAAAACATGTATAGTATATTGACTTCAACTAGCAAGCATTATAGCATGAAAGATGGCAAAGATAGCATGCATAGGACTTATCCTTCCAAACATAGCATGCATAGGACCAACGAGGAGACATTTGTCAAAGACACTTTTATCATGGAATGCAAACATAGAATGCATGGAATGGTAGCTTACCTTAACTCTTTTATCATGTTCTCTACAAAATCCATATGGAAACTTGTCATGAATGATCACACGTCTGACAACCTCCAAGCCCTGGACATATGCAAACCGTTCCATCCAACCAATACATTGTCCTACAAGCAATTAATTTTATTTAAAACTAGTAGAATGGAAACAAAAAATGTGAAATGTCAATTGTGGTATTGTGCCTTACCTGCCAAAGGACATATGCATGCCAACTAACCACTATCAGACAAAGAAGCTGATGCAACTGCAAGCCCATGCCGCACATGGTCCTCGAGCAAGACATTCCAAGTAGGAGTGGATCCTCTCTCATCAAGTGGATAGCCAGATGGAAAATCGAGCAATATAAAATCTGAATCCCACTTCACCTTCTTACCCATCTTCTTGTAGTCTTGATCTCGACTAGCCACTGTAATAAAAAACTCATGCAAAATAGCATACTTATCATTTCTTTTAGAGTCAGCAAAGTCTTTGCCCATTGCAATGTAATCTCCAACTGTACAAGCAAACAAAGGTGTGATGCTACGGGCCAAGGAAATGTCAGGTGACTGTGATCGATGGAACACGTATTGCTTCACAAGTCCCGAGATTGATTCTCCATCTATATGCAAAAGCAAATTAATTACAAGTAAAACTAGTGTTAAAGGAACAACTACATATGCAGAACACAACAACACCCTTACCTGCACTCTCTATGTGATCCATTTCATGCCGCATAGGACTAGATGGTCCCTCATCTAGAAAGAGAACAATCATAAACTTATTAATGCGATGTCAAAACAAATTGAAGACAACATCAACAAACAATCATATTGTATCTTCCTTACCTTTTTCTGTAGGATGTTCTTGTTTCTCTTTCTCTTTCTTATCTCTCCTTGAGCTTCCCTCCACTTTGTCCTTACTTGCTTCATTGGCTTTTTGTGAAGCATAAGTATTGTACAAGTCTCTTTCTCGCACCAGTACTTGTCCTTTAGGAAAATCTATCCACCAGGGACAATGTGCTAATTCCCATTGAGAGAGACGGTGCATGCCAGGTGGATACATGCATGCAGCATGACCAATCTCCACCCAACTCTTGCACAAATTTGGAATGTCAGAGATCCTTTTCTCTATTGCCAAGTGGGAGAGATATCTATCAACCAAGAAACACAAAAAAATCGGATGTCCCAAACCATCAAAAGGTCAAAAAAACACTGTTGGAAGTCCAAAGAGCAAGCTACAAGACCCTGCAAGAAGATCACGATAGATGTTTGCACGAGCTTGCCATGGCTTTCAATAGTTATGGTCTTGAGAGATTTCCAAGCTAGAGTGGAAGTCTTGGAAACGACCCATGAAGATGTTTTTCAGCAATTCACGCAACTTCAACAGATGCCAAGGGATTCAGATGAAGCTGTTGCACAGAGTGAGCAAAAAGTGGAGGAGATGAAGGAGAACATCCAGAGCCTTAGGATGAGGGAGGAAGGAATCGAAGGAATCAAGAAGCAACTTAGTCATGTACAGAGCAAGACTATGGTATTGATGGCTACAATCAAGTGGAACAACCATCAATGATTGTGTAAGTACATGAATCAATAGCACAAAAATAGGCAAATGAAAAATGAACCTTCGAATGAATTGACAACATACCTATAAACCACCCTATGGGCAGCCATGTCCAACTCAGATAGTCCATCTCCTTTTTTTCCACCTTTGCTCTCCATCTTTGTTTCCTTTGATCTTAGCACCACAAACATATGTTTTCTCCCCTCCAGTTTTATATCCTCCATGTATTGCTGCAATGTGTAATCCTTAGGGGTATCCAAAGGCATGCCCATTGTTGTGATTACCCTCAAATCTTCAAGCACTTTCAATGACTGTCTCTCCACCTTCTCCAAAAATATCTCTCTACTAATCCACCTAAACAGTAAAAGTTGATGCAATTTTATAATAAAAAAATAAGAGTCATGTTATTGGCAAGAAACAAACAAACACCATGAAAGATGATTTGTATTGGTAGAAGAAACACACCCTCTGTACTCAAGGTCGCCCACAGGCATGAAGTACATGTCTCGCATAGGTTTAGTGGCTTCTAACAGAGAAAGGAAAATATTTTTTTTTTCTAATCTCAAATCAGACTTTGCAATGAGTTGGAGCTTCTCCAATGTCACGCAAGAGTCCGCACCATCAAAGCGCAAGGCAAACAACTTTTCCAACCAAGCCTCTCCAAGACCAGGATCTATACAATTCAACACCTATCCAAAGATGACATGTCAGTCACTTAACTTCAAAATAAATGCAACAAAGTATAGAAAATTCAATTCACACCTTTCCCATCCTATCAGCAATTCTCTTTTGAATTATGGTACGCTGCTTTCCTTCTGCCTCTCCCCTTTGATCTAAAGGTAGCTTTGTAGATATTTTGTCCATTGCTTTTTTAAGCTCTGTATTGTACTCAACCTACATACATAAGTTCCAATTAGAGAAAGCAAAGGAGTGATAAAGAAGTAAGCATCAATACAAATGCAACATTCTACCTGGAAGACAAGCCTTGCCAGATAACCTCTTGTCAATGGAAACCATGGCTTCTTCCCTTTACTCTCTTGAGCCCTCCAATTCTCTATTGATTTGATCTCACTCAAAGACAATGTTTTCATAAACACCATAGAGTCACACTCACAAATGTTGTGTGCATTTATGAGTATGTCCCTTAGACTGGGTTTGATAATGGCATGTTCATTCATGCTAGAAAACAAACAATAAAGTACACAACCCAATCAATAAATGCAAAGTAGCATAAAACACAAATGTGGAGAAGATTCAAAGAGTCCATGTACTTACGAATTCATTCGTTGTAGCCCTACCAAGAGAGCAATCTCACTAATTTTCCTTGGGTCAATTATTGTGCATACCACTCGTACATGTCTTTTCTTGTTTGTAGGAAAGATTTCCTTGATAACACTCATCCATGCAGTGGTCCTATGATTGCCCTCCCAAACAAATAACATCTTTTGCGACATAAAATGAAAGTCAGTGTTAGACATCACATCTTTCTCAAACTCCTCATCCACCTCTCTCCAGGTGGGAGACCAACTCTTCCTCATATCATCTGTCACAACTATCTCCCCTCCATCACTCTTGCAGACAGATACAATGAAAGACCCTTTCTCCGAGAGATAGCCCTCCACTTGAAATGTACTTTTGAGTGAAGATACATCATCACGAAGTCCTCTCACTCTTGCATAAGGTATCAACCTACACAAGGGAATGCGAGGACACTGGTTTGAATCAAGCATCCTACATTTGCCAATCACATCACCTCCTCCTTCCACCTGAACTTCACTATCATCCAACTCATCCTCCTCCACTCTGGGACCTTCATCTCTTTGAGTTGATGATACTTCAACCTCTAGACCCACCACACTTTCTTGCTCTTCGGTTCCACCTACTAATGATTCAACATTGTGATCTACTTTTGTTCCTCTTGTCACCTTTGTAGAATGTGCCACTTGAACTTTTCTGCCTTTTTTTCCTGTCATCCTGAAAAGACAAAAAACAAGGCATTTTTCCAATCATAGTTCTCAAAACCTTTTCAATAAAAACCAAAACTAAAAACAAGAAACAACATGTAACAACAGATAGAGTATAACCTACGGCAGGTTCAAAGGTCTTCTCAAATCTTTCCATATGCTCAAAAAAACATGAGAGCTTTTTCACATATATATATGATAAAGGGTTTGTTTATGAAAACATATGCAATACATATCACAAGGGCAAAGCCCCAAACAGATAATGAAGTGTGTACACCTCATAAGGAAAAAGTTTCAGACAAATATCTCAAACTGCTGACATATATGAATGCAAAGGTGTGTAAACTCGCACTTATGAATAAATATCATTTTACATATCTAGACAAAAATACATGTATCTACCAATGCAATTGATTTCCAGTTTAGGGAACATTCACCCACTTGTGTCCTAAAAGAAAAAGTTTCATCTCCAATGCACATAGTATATCAACTTGCAGTGGTATCTATACACTTAGATATATGGAATTGCAGTGGCAAATATGCACTTCTATGCCTACCCCTTACCCTCATGAAAAGACACCTTGAGAAGCGAAAAAGGACAGCGCGTTAACGTGCTGTCCTTTTTGGCATCTCAAGCTGTCTCTCATGAACGCTTTTCAGCAAGGCTTTTCTACTCAATCCTCCATGTATCAATACTCACAAGAGGTTGCTTCGACTATTTCATCTTTTGTCTCCAAGTATGCTTTGGTATACAGGTCTTATGGTCTTTGGAATGCTATTGGACTCTTGGAGGGATAGGTCACATGGTCTTTTGATCGCTATGCAAGGAGGGGACTATTGGACTGCCCGAGGGACCAAAATAGGCAACGCGTTAACGCGCTGTCTCTTTTGGTCTCTCATGCAATTCTAGAGCATAAATAGGACTGTCTTCGAAATGCTACCTAGATGCCGATGGTCTACAAGGTTTTCTAAAAGTTTTCCTCTTATCTCTACACTTGAACATTGGACTTGCACTCGCTCATTTGTTTTGTGAACTTCTTTCATCCGTTCAAGAGTTGAATATCACTTGAATGCCTCACATGGGAGAGGGTCTTGGACTGCCTGGGGCAACAAAAGAGGCAGCGTGTTAACGCGCTGCCTCTTTTACTGCCCTTCACAGTCCAAGTTCCCCTCCCTTGCATGACTCTGGGTAACTCTAGCAACCACATACATGCCTTGTATATATGGTTTGTAGAATATGGGCACAAATTTTTGACGGCAAGTCCTATAAAATGAAATGATACCTCGGGCCGCTACACAACCAAGTCAATAAAAAACCTGTGAACACCATCGAGTCCTAAGCAACAACCACCGAGCAATGCAAGCAAAACGGAGTAACGAAACAAAATGGAGCAAGCAAAAGTCGTGAAGAGCTCGAGGAGATAAAATCCGATGCCAAAATGCAGAGACTAATTAGACTATACAGAAAGGCGTACATCCCATAGCCTGGGGCAGCAAAAGAGGCAGCGCGTTAACGCGCTGCCTCTTTTGCTGCCCCAGGCTATGGTGTGTATGCCTTCCCACACTTCCCACAGTTCAAATGCTGTGGTGGCAAAAGAGGCAGTGCGTTAACGTGCTGCCTCTTTTGCTGCCCCAGGCAGTCCAACTGCCACCACATCCAAGAGAGGGTAGGAAGGTACTATGATCATTCGTGAACTCTGAGCGACTATCGTCGTCTACAAGGGGAGGACTCATGTCCAGTTCTATCCCAGCAATGCATCATCAACACACAACCCTTCTTCTGTATTTCTTTCCGAGCTGCCCAACAACAAAACACACATGTAATAAAATTCGCCAAAACATGAGCGCATGAAAGGGAAGGTACTTGGGGCACTCTTGTTGATCTTCGAGTTTTTGAGAAGCGTTGCATCTCTACTTGCAGATTTGGGCATGACCAAAAGTAAACCGACCTCGAGGACTACTATGAAAGACACCGTCCGATTTCAAAGTGGCACGATCAAATTCAGAGATCCACTTAGGAAGAAGGACCTTGGTTTTTCACACTCTGCGATCCCTCTCCAGTTTCAAGAACCTTCCTTTGGGATTTGTCTGCGATGACTGCCTCCTTTCGGGAATTCTGGGGAACATCTGCAATAGCCAGGGGAATATCTCTACAACAGCACAGACTTGTACAACGTAAGCCATGAACGCAACAGAAGCGACGCGCTTAATTTTGTAAACACTCCAAAATTCACGTACCTTGATAGTGCTAGATGAAAGGAGGGTGGTAGCGATGGTGACACCGAGGAAGACTGGAAGCCGATGGATATCAGAGAGGGAGGGCAATCCCTGGGCACGGGAGAGGCGAAGGAGGAGCCTCTCCCGTCAGAGCGTCAAAGACAGCAGAGCGAAGTGGTAGACCAGATGTGAGCTTGTTGGTAGTGCCAACGATAAGATTTTTCAGCATCACTGTGCCTAATCAAGGCATTCATCCAAGCTATAAAGTAGTTGGTAGTAGATGACTTCTCAACAAAGTCGAGAACCAAAATCTCACATCAGAGCCTCCAAGCGTAGCTCCCTGCAAAAAAGTATGTATAGACAATCATACAACACGTAGTAAATTCAAGCAAACAATCAAAAGAATGGAGGGAGATAGATAGAGCTTGTAAAAGGTATGGCAACAGGATCTAAGTAGAAGGCTTCGTGCAGAAATATTCCTTGAATCAAAAAATCACAATCAAGTTGAAAAACAGCCGAGTCGTGAATAGTATCCCAAGTGGTAGAGAAGGTTCGTTTTGGGAAAAGGAAGCGAGATAGACCATACGTTTTGCCGCAACCCTCTTACAGTCGAGTCAAGTGTCCAGGCTCCTCAAAAGAGTTGCTCTAAGAATCCGATGCCCAGTGGTAGCTACCAATGTGTCAACGAACTCCAATATTTCACCATGATGTAGTGAACCTTCCTTTGAGCAGTGCGCCACTGTGCGATTCCTACGCAGCTTCCTGAGTCTTCCAGCAAAGGGAGTTCTACAGTGGAACTGGCTTTACTGGAGCTCCAAGAAAGAGCACGAACAATCAGAACGAGGCGAAGGAGGGAGGAGGGCAAGGAAGGCGAGCTGGGGGAGGTAAGCTTGGAGGAGGGAACGGATGAGGGGGAGCAGAGACGAGGGGTTTAAGGAAGGGGAGTTGAGGAAGTAGAAGTTATCACACACACAGATGAAGACGAAGAAGATAACGACGGAAGCGAAGGTTCGGGCGCCATTGGTTGGCAGAAGTGGACGAGCCATTGGTTGGCGGAAGTGGAGTGGCTGAGCGGCTATTGAAGAAGGCGAAGTGGACGAGCCATTGGTTGGCGGAAGTGGACGAGCCATTGGTTGGCGGAAGTGGAGTGGCTGAGCGGCTATTGAAGAAGGAAGCCTCGCGTCTGCTTTGAGGGCGCGTGCCCCGTCCATTCAAAGCATAGCATGCTGGACGAGGAAAGTGCGAGATTCGCATATCACTTCGAAAGAATATTGAAGGATTCGCATCGGTTTCCTAACTATCGCTTCGAAATATCATGTATGATCACGGATGGGCATCTTGAGGTCCAACTTCGCCGAAGAACATGATGCCTCGAAAAATGATCGTTGGATAGAAAGTTTAGCCTCTGTGAAAGAATCGTCGACTCCTTTTCGCGCCGTTCAAACAAGGAATGGCTCTCCTCGAAAAGGAGCAATTGAAAAAGCAATTGAGTGGAGTGGCCTTACGGGTTTATGTTTCCATTATCAATTGAGTGGAGTGGAGCTACCAACTAGACTCTAGAATGTGGATGCTGGAGCGTGCTTCTTGAGATCTTCCTCTTCTTTTATGAGCCAATGTTTTCCATCAATTTCATCAGCATTTACTCCACTCGAATTCCAATGGACCTGTCATCCCACCCAACGCTCAGTCAATGGCAGGCCTAGCCTTTAGAGAAACGATTTTATCAGATTTTGCAGGCCTGGTCATTATTAGACGGTAGGAGAAGACGTGGGTATGGGTAACGCCAGAAACCGCATAACCCTTGTAATAGTGAGGAGAACACCTTGTAATGACTCATGATGGAAATAGTAATATTGCTCGTTCATGCAAATGTGAAGTAAACTAACACGTTTTGATAGTTTTCATTTTAGATATGGATTTGAAGATACTACTCATTCTAACTATTACTAGTAAAATATAGTAATTATAAATCTTTAATTTTTTTCTTGATATTTTAGTCTTTCAATTATATAAATTTGAAAGTTACTTCTCTTTTTATTCATTTATATTAAATGTACACCCTTACTGAATGAAATGCATGGAGGCGTCATTCAAGTTACTATATGCATGAAGGCATCTTGTTCAAATAAAGACTTGCAGTTAAACGACCACCTTGGATGCTAATAGTGACATCCATTTGCATTTGACACTTACAGAGACGAACTTGCTTCTTCTCTTCTCTCCCATAATCCCTCTCAGTGGCTCTTTCAACACTTCTCTTTGCTCCATTCTCTTCGATCTCCAACACATCTATGCCATTTCTTCTTTTGCCTCCCTGCTTCCGGACCCTTTGTGTAGCTAGCTTTTCTCTTGTTCTTTGGTTGGTGTCGTCTGGTGCTACATCTTGGCTCTAGCATTTGAATCATGCCTTTCTCAGTTTTCATTCGCTTTGGAGAACACGAATCATTGACCATTCGTTTTGACACTCCTTTCTTGGAGGTTTCATTGGTGGAGCTTAAGGAACACTTTCACATTGAGAACGAGGACATTGAGCTGCATCAAGAAATCGGAATAGATGAGCTTGCCATTGTACTTCCAGTGGTAAACTTAGAGGATGGTCAGAAAGGGTTCAAGATTAGTGGTAGCCAACAATCAACCTTAAGAGTTCACATGCCCTATAAAAGAGGTTCTCATGGTGACTTTATGAATCATGAACTAAATAGTGTGGTTTCAATGATAGAGAGGATGCCTTTGAATAGTTCTCTTCATGTTGCGCTCAAATTTGCAGTTCGAGTCGAGAAAGTTACTGAGCTTCCTCTAACTTATGATGGATATATTGTCTTCGAACTTCCACCTATGCCTAAGGGTTCACCAATGTCTGGAATGGAACAGAATACTGATGGTCATGTTTGGACAAAATATTCCACATGTTTGCAAGACTGCTTCAATGGTGTTGTGAGAATGAGTAGATGTTCAGGTTATTTGAGATGTTGTAATTTGGATTGTCCTTTCCTTGAACGAATGGGAGTTTTAAATGATACACAATGGAAAGGAATGTTTAGGAGACCTCCTCTACCTGGTCCCATTGATCCAGCCTTGGGGTCACTTGTGTGCAAGCATTGTGATGCAATACCAGAGTGTGTTTACCTATGCAGTGCTATTATATATTATTGCTTTCCCCATGAACGAGTGAAGACAACGAGATGTGCAGTGCATGTGGGTTTCCATGACCATCCAGTTGAAAAAGGTAGAAGTCGAGCAAAGGAAATGCAAGTAGATGATCTCATTTCAATGCGTGCAAGGTTGAATGGAAATTCCTCTTGCAAAAAAATCGAGATGTCTGTGGCACAAGACCTTGTGATGGAGATGATGCTAGCAAAGGATGGGGTTGTCGTGGAGCCGCTAGATGATCAAAAGTTCGAAGAAGTGCTTGAAACCATTACACCAATGACCCAGAGAAGGAGGCTTCAGAGAGTGGTGCAGAGCACAAGAAGTGAGGCTAGAGGAGGGGATGGTGGAATGGATTCAATACTTGATTTAAAGAGGAGATGCAAATATCCATACCTACAAAGTATCCTATTTCCTGAACAATTGCAAGATGAACAACAACCACATATCTTCAAAATGTCGACCATTGGTCCAGGATCAGGAGTTGATCTAGTGAATCGCATGCGGCCTGGTGGGAGCTTGGGATCACAATGGGTTCATTTTGACCATGTGCATCGAGTGAGGGGATGGTCAAGAATGGGTGCTCATGTGTATGACCCATTCATAAGGGAACTATTAACTATAGCAATATGTGAATTCAAGGTGGAGGATAACCATGCTCAAGTTCGATTCTGGGAGCTACTGAACAATACAATGGAGAAGAATGGTTTTAAAAAACCTGAATTCCGTGGATTCATGGCAGATGGAGCAGGAGCAAATTGGCTGGCTGTCCGCACTGTTTACAATGGGGGACCGGAAAATGTGATGGATGGTAGAGAAAGAACTTGTGTTTTCCATTGGGAGATGAGCATGGTTGAGCACAACAGACGATGCATTAAGCCGCAATTTCAGGAGGAGCATAAACTTCTATGTCGGAAGTGGAGAGAGGCAACAACTTCAACTTCTACAGACCAATGCAAACAAACATTGAATTTGTATTGGTCCCCAATTCATGTGAAGGAGGGTGAGCTACCAACATTGCATACGTGGCTTGCTTGGTGGGATGTTAGAGTCAACCAGTGGGGGGGAATGTTCTTGCAGCAAGAAGAGCACTCTGGATTTGTTCCTACAGTGAACCTTTCAGAGACAAAACATTCTAGCATGAGAGCAGCACATGGATATGCAAAACACATAACATTGTATGCAGCAGATCTTGCAATGAGTGTCCTTCAGAGTGCCCACTACAATGCCTTTATGAATGGAAGACACTTGGGTACAGGACCAAATTTGGATGCTCTCCGGCAAAGAATACTTGATGGTAGTGGGTCTGGTAAAGGGGACAGAAATAGGCTTGTGGATTTATCACACATAGTGATTGAAGAGGGTGGGATACAATCTCCTGAGATGAATAGGCCAATAACAGAATCGGTGAGCATAAGAAGAAAGAGGGGTTCAAAATGTTCAACATCGGTCCATGCAAATGATAGTCATCGACCAGAATACATGACAGTGACAACAAGGAGAGTGATAGGAAAAAGAAGACAAATTGATTTTAAAAGTCCATCACAGGACGTGGTTTGTAGAGAGATAGATATTCATGAAGCCAATTGGGCGATCAGGAGAACTGAACCACATAGCATTGTCACATGCTTTGGCTACTTGGCAGAGAGTCGAAGACGATGTGGGGCACTAATCAATGCACTTGGTAGAAGTGCAAGTTATGGTGTGCCAGCCCCTTGTTTTAAGGGAAGAAGGCAACATTCTCATGGAGTGACAGAGCAGTTTGTATGGTTTTGTAATACTTCTGTCACCCATACATGGAATGTGGATAAATCCATTCAAGGTGTTCCTGGGGTCTCTCCAGGTGTATGGAAGGTTGCAAGTGGGACATCAATGACTGTAGATGAGAGGGGTGCCCTTGTAAGGGCAGGGTTCATATTTAATAGTGATGATTCTATTGGTGTGATGGGACCTCCTTATGCACAGCAGATCCATACACCTCGCCATGTGCGCCCTTCTCATCGTGATGGAAAGCTTGTTTCATGGAGAAGTAAGTTGAATAAAGATTTTAACGAAAGGATACACAAGGCAGTTACAGAAAATGGGGAGGTGGTGAGAGAGAACATCATTATTCCACATGAGGTGCATGTATTCCATGTTCGTACAACAGGATCAATGTCTAAGGGGCTAACATATAGTGTCTTGATTTCAGAGTTTCCACGTTGCACATGCCTTGATTTCACAGAAAGGGAAGCAAGAAAAAGTCCCTACATGCCTTGCAAGCACATATACTTCGTGTTTATTGTTGTCTTGGGCTTAACTGAAATGGTGCATCAGTTTATGCATCAGGCTGCATTGACAAAAGTTGAATTGTTTCAAGCTCTGGGTGGTAGAAGAAACACATCAAGTATGTAGTGTATGGCTTGGATGCCCTTTTTTTTCAATTCCTTCAGAATCGGATAATATATGTAGGTGTGCTTCCTTGCATGATGCTACACTAAGTTGTATTTTTTGAAGGTGGAAGAAACCCATGAAGCATTTAGTAGGCAGCCTAGATGCCTTTTTTCTATTTCCTTTGGAAGCAGATGATATACATAGGTGTGCTTCCATCTTTTGGCAATGCACAAAAAAACATTTTGTACAATCATTCCAAGGGTTGGAAGATATTTTGAAGCATCAAATTTTTCTATCAACTTTTTTTTGTATGACATATGCTTTTTGTGCTATGGAGTTAATAACTTTTAGAAAAAAGGTGACTTCTGACAACATGAAGAGTAGTTAATGTAATATGTTACTATTCTCATTATTGAAAGCATTCAATGTTTTATTTTATCATTACTTTTTCACAGCAAAGGAAACATGATTTGAACATGTACTTCTGGAAACATGCTAGCCAAGATGCAGGCGAGTGGTTAAGCTTTCTTAAAGCATAAATTGTGGTAATTGGCTGTCCTGGATGAATATGATGTGGTTGTTATTAAACAGATAACACCTTGCATTGTTGTTTGTCCACGCTTGCTTATTTGGCCTCGCTCGCTTTTCTTCGCTCGCTTTTTGGTAATCCTCCGTTTCGACCAATGCCTCTGACTCCAACACTTGCCACATCCACATATAACTCCACTGCAACAACCACCCCTGCCAATCCTCTACCCCAAATCCCCCACTGACGTTCAATCACTCCCTTTAACTCCTCCACACCCCAACATGGCTCGATGCCGCCGTCGCGATAATGATGGGGATATCGACCTCGATGCAGAAGCTGACAATTTCTTCAATCGAAGAAATAATAACAATCAAGGTAGACGCCCCTTGGGAAAACTGGAACTTCCCAAATATAATGGTAGGGGAGATCCAGCCCGCTTCCTCCAACATTTTGATGCCGCATGTCGAGCAGGTGGAGATCAATCCCATGAAACCGAGGTGGCTTGGTTTCCCATGGCCTTAACTGATGAAGTGTCTGAATGGTACCTAGACCTTTTAGTGGAAGAGCACGCCACATGGGACCTACTTCAAACAGAATTCAAACGACATTATCAAATGGAGAGGCTACAAGATGATCCCGCTCTCCAACTAAGCAAGATCGAACAAGGCTAGTGAGAAGATGTACAAATGTACCTAGGTAAGATGAAAAGATTAATCGCCAAATGTGACCCACACCCAAATGCAAAGTACCTCACGGCATGGTTCATTGTAGGACTAAGAAAGAAAATCCAAAAGAATATGAAAAAGATAAGCAACTATGAAATGTTTAGTGCTACTAATGCGGTAGCCATTGACATCGAGGATGGCATGAACGACTCAGACACTAGTAGTGATGACGGCATATCTAGTACATGCGATAAGCACTCGAAAAAGGGCAAATCAAAGGCCACTACCAAAACATCAAATGAAGATTGCCTAGAGGCCATGACCTTGAAGCTGAAAGAAGACATGATGTAGGCCATGGAACAAAAACTTCACTTGTCTCTCGATCCTAGGATCGAGGATCACTGCACAAGCAAATTCACCACCAAGCTTGTGGTGCCATATTTGCGTCGTCGGCGGTCATGATGAAAACAGTTGCATCTTCAACATGCACAACAACCCGCCTCGACCTCAACAATACCAAGCACCACCCATGCCAGTGTACAGGCAACCGACACTTGCACAAGTGCCCCTAGCTCCGAGGCTAAATCTTGTTCCCGTTCGGACACAAGTCCCACAACGACTCAAGAATCTGAATCCACGACCATATCCAGGAGTACCAAATCCAATTCCTCAGGTAGTTCCAATACATCAATTACAAGCCGAGGAAGTAGACTCACCATTTGAGTATGAAGCAGAGTACCCAGTGTACTATGTAGAAGGTGCAGAGGGTCTAATACCAGTTTATGCAAATCAAGTACGTCCTAGCACATATCGTGCACCAATCAAGTGCTATGGTTGTGGTGAAAATCACCGGATCATAGAGTGCCCTCATTGTGGTAGGCCAGCTACTTTCCAACCCCTCTATAGAGATTGTGGCATAGGACATGCCTGTATGGTTATCCCAGAGGTTAAGCCTTACATCCCAATCGGCATCATTGGGGTGGACCATCAAAGTCTGGGTCCCCGGCCAGTGTAATATCACAACCTGTACATGTAATTACATGCCGACAAAAAGAGGCAACCAAGGACCCTAACATTCCAATTTAACCAAAGCAACTTCTGAAAAAGAAAGCATAAGTGTCTCCACCTCCGCCAAGCAATGAGCAGCTGAGCTCATCCACATCAACTCCCGAGTCTCAAATAAAAGCAGCTCCATACTCAAATGCAGAGGTGGAGAAGGCTCGTTTTCAGGCACTTCAACAATGGGTACAAAACAAACAAGCTTAATTTGAGGTTGAGAAACAAGCTCAAGACCCAATCCATGACTTGGCCCTAAAAAGTATCGATACTATACTCAAGCCTCTATTCCAACAACAGACTCCACAACATAATGTACTGCCACATCAGCTTGAAGGAGCTACACTCTCTAGCATCTTGAGTTGCCCTGTGTCAATTCCCATCGGATTCCTCCTACGGAATTGTCCCAATCTTTGGGAGAGTTTCAAAGGATGGATTGAACTCACAAATGGATGGTGGAGCAGGTGTAAATGTCCTATCAAAGGAGCTCTACGAAGAATGGGGTCTCCCACCAATGCAAAAGGCTAATTTCAACATGCGCCTTGTCAATGATTCCCGAGCTAAACCCTTGGGAATAGTAAATGGCATGTCTACAAAAATTGCAGGAGTCTGTTTTTTCCTTCAATTCACAATCTAGGATCTCCCCAAAAAATCCTATCAAATCTTACTGGGACATCCTTGGTTACAGGAAGCATCAGTCTTCCATGATTGGGGAATTGATAGACTGACAATCCAAAATCGCAACACTGCAGTCAGGGTGAATGTGGAGACAGGAGCTATAAAACCAATTGTGCCTAGGGCATTGGATGACACATCTTCAACAATAATCTCAAGCAAATCAGCTCCCTTGCAACAGCATGCCATAGCAGGTGACTCACAAAGCAATGTCAACAACTGGATATAAACATTGGCAACCATCGACAATTGCCATTCATTAGACCCCATCTTCTCACAGATAGATGCTATGGTGCTACAGGTAAATCCTCCACTCCCACATGAAGAACCATTGATCTAGAGATGCCATTATTTATGGCTGACCTCGAGTGGGATAATGAACTTGAAGAAGATACCCATACTAATGATGACTCAGATTTTCCTTCGGACGTTGAAACAGAGGCTAAGAATGCTGAAATTGAAGTTCAAATTTTTGATAATGACATCCATTCTACACGCCCTAATGGCGGTTGAGCTTCCAAAAGTTGAACCTCCAAAGTTGAATAACAGCAAAAGATCCCGCAAGAAAGCTGAAGGAGGAAATCACAAAAAAGCCAAGGCTGATCACTACAATGAATTCAAATGAGCCCAAACAAGGATTGTCGAATTATACCTTGCAAAGTCAACTCCCTCAAAATCTGAACCACCACCTCTTGAATGGTCCCCTTAGGGACTGGAAGGAGTATGCGTAGCAAATGAACCCTTACTTGGAAACACCCTACTAGTGGAAAAGTTACCCCATAGTTCCCAACATAAGAAGTTTCAAAAATATAAGCCACATGTACGGATGAAGCTCGATCAAGAGACTTCAAAAAAAGACAGTCAAGAAGAGCCTAACCAATTAGTAAATGCAACTATGCCACCCAGTAACATGACACATCTCAGGATAGTTCAACACCATCAGAGGTCCATCTTTGAGAAGTGCCAAAATACTTCAAGAATTATATAGGTGGCAGTGCGCCGATAGCAATGCCAAGACCACTAAGAGAATCTAAAGTTTAAGAAACTGATAGCATTGGAGAAACTCCAATCTATGAGGGACTGGAAAAAACACGCACAATAAACCTTGCCCTTGAAGGGGACGAAGAAAAACTGGTTTTCATTGGAAAACAGCTTGGACAAGAAGATGAAACCAAACTCAAAGCACTCGTAATGGAATACCGCAACTGCCTAGCATGGTCATACAAAGAGATGAAAGGAATTTCACCCAAAGTGGCAATACACACGATACCTATAAGGGAAGGTGCTCACCCTAAGGTATGTGGACCTTATCACACAAATCCTAAATATGGCACCATGGTTTATGACGAGCTGGAAAAACTCCTAGATGTCAGATTCATCTACGAGATAGAGCACACTGATTGGGTTTCACCCATTGTCATTGTGCCTAAATGCAACAAGAAGCTCAGAATATGCATAAACTTAAAAAATGTGAATGCTACCATAATTAGGGATCACTATCCCCTACCCTTTATGGAAACAGTGTTGGAAATGGTGGCAGGTTTAGAAATATATAGCTTCTTGGATGGCTTTAGTGGCTATAACCAAGGGCAAATTGCTGCTAAAGACCATTCAAAAATAGCATTTGCTATAGAATGGGGTATTTTTGCATATAGAGTCATGCCATTCGGCCTTTGTAATGCCCCGACCACATTCTAGCAAGTCATGTTCACAGCTTTCAAGTCATTTTTGAATAAGTTTTTACAAGTGTTTTTGGATGATTTGTGCATCCATTCAAACAAACAAGACCACTTCAAATATCTTGAAGCAATACTAATCAAATGTAGGGAGTATGGCATCTCCCTAAATCCAACAAAATGCTAGTTCATGGTCACCCACTGACATGGACAAAATCAAAATCATCATGGATTGCCTCCTCCTACAAATTCCAAAGGTGTACAGGTCTTTATGGGACATGCCGGCTCTTATAGAAGATTCATATCGTGGTATGCCTCGGATAGCTAGACCACTTTACAAATTATTAGTGGAATTCTTATGGACCAAAGAGTGCCACCAAGCTTTTGAGCTTTTAAAGTGATGCCTAATCACAGCACCCATCCTTATATCTCCCAATTGGGATATTGATTTTCATGTTCATATTGATGGATTCAAGTATACAATTGAGAGTGTGCTTTGTCAACTTGGTGAACATAAGAAAGACTACCCATTCTACTTCGCCAGTCGACAACTCAATGATGCAGAGATAAACTATACCACCACAGAAAGAGAAGCCCTAGCAATGGTGTATAGTGTAAAGAAATTTCGGCACTATCTACTAGCAAATGATTTTGTCTTCCACACTGACCATCAAGCATTGCTTAATCTTGTGAACCGTCTGTGTACAACAGGAAGAATAACGAGATGGCTCCTCTTGCTTCAAGAATTCAACTTCAAAATAGTGGTCCACAAAGGTGCCCAACACTACATTACCGATCACATGTCTTGTGGCAAGTTGCGAGAAGAAGCCATTGGAGTAGAAGATGACTTACCAGATGCCACAGTATTTCAAATAGATGCTGTTCTAGAGTGGTGTGGAGATATCATTGTGTAGTTGATGGCAAGGAGACCACCACTTGAAATGAAAGCAATAGATGCCCAAAAATTGATTCTAAAAGCTGACCCTACGAACTCATTACAGGACAACTATACAAGATGGGCAAGGACCAAATATAAAGACGATGTGTAATGCCTCATGAGATCATGCCAATCTTGAGTGAAGTCCATGAAGGCATTGTAGGAGGACACTTCCAAGGGGAAGCCACAACAAGAAAAGTTCTCACAAGCTATTGGTGGCCAACACTGTGGGCAGATGCCTATGAATATGTAAAAGGCTATGATGTATGCCAACGGAATACTAAACCACAACACAAAGACTTCAATCCCCTGACAACAGTTGTTGCACAAAAACCATTTGAAAAATGGGGGATTGACTATGTGGGTCCCATACATCCAACAGCAAAAGGAACACGGGCACGCTACATCGTTGTGGCCACTGATTACTTTACAAAATGGACTGAAGCTAAAGCAGTCAGAAAGGCAGATGCCAGAAGCACAGCAAGATTCTTATATGAAAATGTGATCACTGGATTCGGATGCCCCATTGAAATTGTGTCAGATAGAGGCACACATTTTGTCACCGAGGTTATCCAAGAACTCTTGTCTAACTTCATGGTAATCCATAGAAAAAGCACACCCTACTACCCCTAAGGGAATGGACAAGCTGAATCCACCAATAAAATAATATGCATTATCCTCACCAAGGTAGTAGAACCACAGCGTTTTGATTGGGCAGAGAAACTGAATGCAACCTTATGGGCATACAGAATCACATTCAAGGTTAGTACAGGGAACACACCTTTTCAATTGGTGTATGGCCTTGAAGCTCTGATCCTACTCAAATTTGTAACACCAAGCCTTCGCATAGCATTACAAGAACGCATGGGAGACCATGAATCCTTGGAAGAAAGGTTCTATCAGTTGGAGAAGCATATAGAGACAAGACTAGTCACCTACCATGCCATGACAATAGAAAAACACAGAAGAAAGGCATGGTTTGACAGAAATCTGAAAGCTAAAGACATACAAGGAAGGCAACTTAGTCCTATTATACAATGCCAAAGTGCACAAGGGGAAACTAAAGTATATAGGCCAAGGAGCCTACCGATTAAGAAAGATGATTCCCATCGGAGCTGTGCTACTAGAAACATTGGATGGAGTCCAATTCAACACAACAATAAACGGGAGCCGACTGAAGCGCTACTACATCAACACGCAAGCCATCCCCGACAAAATCAAAGATTTGGGAAACCAAGTCTTCCTTAGTTAGGATTAGATTGTATAACGAGCACTCACTAGCATATGCATGTTTTTGCACATATAATTTGCACTAGATTGTTACACGCACACTCACTGGCATATGCATGTTTTTGCACATTTAGGAAGACCTAATCAATTTTGTATTAGGGATGATTGAGTCTTAATTTCCCTATTAAATCCCACAAATAAGCAAATAGTTAGGCACATCACATGCACTCACATGATTTTGCATAGGCAAATAATAGATTGCATCAATAATAGTATCACACACTTTCATTCCATACTCTTAAAGCATGCAATTAATTCACAAGCAGGACAAGAAGCTATGCCAAAACTCAAGATGAATTGGCAAAAGAGTCTGCAGCCTCAGCAACGAGAGGCTCACCAAACATAACAGCCGTCTCCTATATGCAAAAATATCAGACTTGCATACAAATTATCTACAAGCTCAATGATACGGGTGCAATCGCATCTAAGATGTATGCAAGATAGCAAGAAATGCCAGCCTAAACAACGAGACCCTTGCCAAACCTCTTCCCAAGAAGATTCGATGGTAGAGTCCACAACCTTAGCAACAAGATCCCCTCTGAAATTCACAGTCGTCTACCCCTCCTTAAGAGGAGATAAGCTTCCTGACTACATACCACAAATTGTGCGGTGTGCAAAAGCATTACAGCAAGAAAGACTTGCATGCCACAAGCTCAACAACCACCGGGTTATGCACATGGCATCCCAACTCTGAAATCAAAATAAGCCATAACACGAGGACGGGTAATAAAATGGATCCGGGAGTATGTTGACTCTATGCCAACATGGACTTAGGTAGAATAGAATGTGTGCGTAGAGGAGTGGCAAAGCTCCACTTGTACTTGGATAAGGCTAGAAATAATCCCTCTTAGAAATCCAACTTGCATGTTCTACATGCAACTCCTACATGCGAGTTGTACATGCGAGTTCTACATGCAAGTTCTACATATGACTTCTACATACAACTCCTACATGCAACTCCTACATGCGAGTTGTACATGCGAGTTCTACATGCGAGTTCTACATACGAGTTGTACATGTGAGTTCTACATGCGAGTTGTACATGCAAGTTCTACATGCAAGTTCTACATACGATTGTACATGCGAGTTCTACATAAAAGTTCTACATATGACTTCTACATGCAAGTTCTACATGTAGAGAGAAAATGTGTTACAATTCCTACATGTAGAGAGAGAAGCTCTCCAACTTGTATAAATACCCCACAATGGAATGAAGCCCACACTCTTTGGAGCATTGTGTAGAGTTCTACTTTGGTATTCCAAACAATTGTCTCAAGTGTCCATGCTTCCTTGCACTCCACGTCCAAAAGCATGTCCTAACCTTGCAACTCCTCCCCTCTCCTCCAACCTTGCAAACCGTCCTCTCCCTCTCCTCCTTCCTCCTCCTTCTCCCTCCTCCTCCTCCTCCTCTCTCCTCCTCCCTTCTCCTCCTCCTCCCTCCTCCTCCTCCTCCTCCTCTCTCCTCTCTCCTCTTTCCCCCATGCTCTTATACCTTCTTCCTCTCCCACTCCTATACTCCCCCTAAACCCTTAGTTCCTCAACCCTTAAACTCCATGATCTATGAGGGAGACGAGTTCTCCACCATGTACTCTACCCTGAACCTTAGATCCTCCTTCTAACCCTAGAATCCTTCTAAACCTTGGAACCTCCTTCTAACCCTGGAACCTCTCCTAAACTCTGGAACCTCTCTCTAAACCTTGGAACCTCTGTCTAAACCTTGGAACTTCTTTTAACCCTGGAACCTCCTTGTAAACCTTGGAACTCCTTCTAACCCTGGAACCTCCTTCTAACCCTTAAATTTCTCCTAAACCCTGCAACCCACAATGAAGGTGAAAGCCTTCATTACCTAAATCATGATGATACACGTTCCTTTTACACATGAATGCACTTTGTTTGCTTACCACACTTAAGCCTACATCTCTCATCGGAACACGACTCAAGGTCCTAAGCTACACATATACTACAACCGACAACCTTGATATATTTGTAGGTGACAAAAATCCTCGGAATCCTGCATATTGAGAATACCCTCCTCTTCCTACGAAAGCCGTAGGAAAGAGCCAACATTAGCAATGGGAATTGAGGTGCTTAATACTAGCTATGTAATCTCGAAGGGATTCCTTGTTATTTTGCTTCACCTCATATAATTGATTAATTGGGCTCCATTTATGTCTAATGGGGGCAAACCCTACAATGAAGGCTTTTCTCAGTGTCTCCCAGTTGACTTTTTCTTCCGAGGTGAGAGCCCTATACCATTGGCCTACTCTGCCATCCAGACTGAGACCAAACACATTAGCCATTTCTAAATCTCCAGGTGCTCCAAAGGCTTCACATATTTGCTCAAATCTCTCCACGTGGGAGATCGGGTCTCCTTCACCAAGGAATTTGTTCATCTTTAACTTGGAGATGGCTAGGGTCTGCTCTTTGAGGGATTCATGATCCCTGCTAGAAACACTGGGGCAAGTAGAGGTGGTGTGGCCTCTCTTCCTAGCACATTCACCAGGATGCACATCGCCTCATCTGATAGCATCATCTGGGTTGGCCATTTCAAGGTTGCTTGGTGCACCAAAGGCTTCACAAATCTACTCAAACCTTTCCACATAAGAGATCGGGTCTCCTTCTCCAAGGAACTTGGTCATTAGCTTGGAAATGGCTATGGGGCAGCTCCTCGAGGGATTCATCCCCGTAAGGAACACTAGGTTAGGTGGCAATGGTGTTGCCCCCCTTCCTAGGGTGTTCACCAAAGTATGCATAGCCTCATCAGTCAACACCGTTTGAGCAGCTAGCAGAGGTCGTGTGGCTATGGGCCTGATGGGTCGCAGAGCTAGGTTTAGGCCTTGCCTAGGTGGTGGTGTCCATGTAGTTGTGCTGGTGTCAGCATTGGGACCGAAGTACCCGTGCCTATGTTCATTGGCGCAATCGGTATAGATGGGAACGAACAGACTCCTGAAGGTGGGGGGTCCTGAGGCATAGTAGCATTGGCACCATGCTGTGGGTGGAAGCGTGGAAACTGCGGCACCCCAAAGTTGATGAAGGCTGGTGGGGTAGGGGTGGTTAGAGGGTCATAAGGCATTCCACCTTGGAAGTTCCTAGCATCCCCTTGACTTGGGTCTTGTCTACAAAGTTCCCTCATCCATGGATCCTCATCATCCATGTTCTCCAACTGGGGGCTGGCGGCAAAGGGGTTCTCCATGTCTGCCAACTCTGTTCTTCCCAATCGGCCAAATATATTAGAGAACGTACCTCTAAGCCTAGATGCAAATGAAGGTGCAGGAGAGTTAGGAGAGGCTACACTCGTGAAGGGGGCTTCTGATGCCCTTGGACCTGTGGGGTCTTGCATCACTCCTTCAAGACTCTCTGTGTCGTCTGAACTAGATTGAGTTTCTGGATGGGGTCCTACAAATGAGTGGAGACTAGGACGGAGGGTAGGATAAGCATAGCTCGAATCGCTTTCCTCTTGCACTAAACCCTTTAGCAAGATCCTTCCGGACCTCGGGTGCATGTGGGGTGCCTCTGCTGACTGGGGACACCTAGGCTGAACTAAGGTTTTGGAATTTTTTTTAAATTCCTTAGCTACCCCAGAGGTTCAGCATCGGTCGACGGGGTAACACTACAGCATTGGTTGGGGCTACGATTATAGCAACGGGCGATGTAGTACGGATTTGGCAATGGTAGCGTGACCTTTCAGTGGACGACGATGATCAATGGAATAAGGAAATGGCATTGGTTGGTGCGATGGATGTATGGTGACGATCAATGGGAAAATAGTTGCCATGTGGTCCGTGTGATCAAAAGAATAAATTATCCCCACAGGCATAGGGATACGGTATGACACCGGTCGGTGGGAAAATGACTCGACGAGATAGTATAGCGACGACAGCGTAGTATGTAGACAACACCGAACGGCAGGATTTCACTGTGATGGGTGGTGCGATGTAGTAACGCGATGGTAGGGGGAAACGATTATGACTACAACCAGAGGGGTAGTTTCACCGCACTGGTGGTGGGATAGTAAAATAACGATGCTTTGCAGGGAACCACTATAGCACCGGTCAACAACGTGTGAGATCGGTGCAGAAGTAACTCTGACAAGCATTAACTCCAGGTGGTGGGATAGACCGTCGTCAAGGGTTAGGTCGACGGGGAAGTGCTACCACATCGAGTCAATGACATTTGATCGGTGGGATTCGACTAACGCATCAATCGGCAGGGAAACTGGTCTGTGTGGTACGCTACCATGCTGACTTGATGGATAGCAGATAGCTGCATCGACTGAGATTGAGTGATTTCTAAGGATTTTGTAGTTTCTCTTCTTATTTTTTTGTGATGGGGGGGTGCTACCTACCTAATCTACATACTCAATGAAACAAAAATGGAAAACAAACACTTTTTGGAAGTCAAAATGCAAAAACTCCAAAAAGGAGCATGAAACTACTTCAAAACTTGACAAAAATCCTTAGTTTTGTTGTTTTTTGAGGTCTCACTATCCAGTGGGTCATTGCCATCCTAGTATCCCGCCCGTCTCATCACCTTTTCAATATCTTGGTGGTTGTGGTTCTACAGTTCCACCATCGGCCAACTTCACCAGATGGGTTTGCTCGAGCGTAGGTTTTCCCCACTTTACCCAGCATTCCTTGGTACAGACGCTCACTCCTGCTCCCCCATCCAAGATGGCATCAACCTTTTGGTGATGATAGTGTAAAGAATAAGGGAGAGAGATAGGAGACTCAAGTTCAGCTTTCTTCACAGCACACAAAAGAGAGGGGACACAAGGTTGGAGGGTGAAGCCTTTCTTCACTTTTGCACGCAACAACGATACAATAGAAGAGGGAAATACCCTATATGTCAAACCCTAGAATACGTGGTTCATATGTGAACCCAAACCAAAAACATACATGGTAGTCTAACTACACCACGAGTACAACTAACATAGGCGGTGACATAAATGATAGTCAATCAGGAGATGTATCGGGGGTAGAGCTTGATATCTCAACACTCCCCCTCAAGCTCAAATCCATCTCACGTACACCAAGCAAGCTCCTAAATCTGCGAAGCTTCTCGGTACCCAATGCCTTCGTAAAGATATCAGCCACTTGCTCCTCAGTGCTGACATAGACAAGATCAATCTCACCAGCTAGAACCTTCTCTCTCACAAAGTGATAATGCACCTCAATGTGTTTCGTTCTAGCATGATAAACTGGGTTATTAGCAAGCATGATGCTACTAATGTTGTCACAATGAATGACAACTGCTGCATGAACTAATTGTCCCATATCTGCAAGTAGCTTCCGTAACTAAGCTACCTCACATGCAGCCATTGCTGCACCCCTGTACTCAGCCTCTGTGCTCGACAAGGCAACTGTTGGCTGCTTCTTGCTGCTCCAACTGATGGCACCACTCCCAAGGGAAAACATAAAACCACTAGTAGATCTCCTGTCTGAGACACTACCAGCCCAGTCAGCATCTGTGTATCCATGTACCTGTAATGCACACCCAGCTTCATAAAACAGTCCATAATGCAATGTGGACTTCACATACCGCAGTATGCGCCTAGCCGCATCCAAATGTGGCTTCCTCGGTGCTTGCATAAACTGACTCACCAGCCCCACAGCATAGCTCAAATCTGGTCTGGTTATAGTCATGTAAATCAAGCTACCTACTATGCGCCTGTACATAGTAATATCTTCAAGAAGCTCACCTGTCTCTGCATTGAGCTTCACATTCTGCTCCAATGGAACAGAAATAGGCTTACAGCCTGTCATCCCATATTTGGACAGCATGTCCAAACCGTATTGCCTTTGCAACAGCCATATCCCACTCGGGGATCTAATAACCTCAATGCCCAAGAAGTAACGCAGCTCTCCCAAATCCTTCATCTCAAATTTCTGCTTCAACAGCAGCTTCACTTCATTAATGTCTGCATCACTATCACCTGTAATAATCAAGTCATCAACATAGATGACTATAAGCACAATCCCTCTGTTTGTCCTTTTCACATAAAGTGAAAAATCTGAATTGGAAATCTGAAATCCAATAGTGACAAGATATTGCCCTATCTTGTCTGACCATGCCCTCGGCGCCTGTTTTAAGCCATACAAGGCTTTGCGCAACCTGCATACAAAATCGGGGTGTGAATTATCCTCATAACCTTCTGGCTGCATCATATAAACCTCTTCCTGCAAATCACCATGCAAGAAGGCATTTTTCACATCCATCTGATGCAAAGACCATCCCTTTGCAGCAGCCATAGCAATTACTGCTCTCACGGTTGCCATCCTTGCAACCGGGCTGAAAGTTTCCTCATAGTCAATTCCATATGTCTGCGCAAAACCTTTGGCAACCAATCTTGCCTTGTACCTGCTAACAGACCCATCAGCATTGTGCTTTACTTTGTAAACCCACTTGCAGCCAATAGCCTTCTTATCATGAGGCAAAGGCATCAAATCCCAAGTGTGGTTTGCATCCAAGGCAGCCATCTCTTCATCCATAGCTGCTTCCCAATTTTTATGCCCTGCTGCATCCTAAAAACATGTGGGCTCTGGCTCCTCTAGAACCTTGACCATATAAGCATAGTGATGTGCTGTATACCCATCATATCTCAGCCTGTCAACTGGATACTTAATACGAGTGGACCTCCGTACAACTGGATCAGTTGCAGGAGTCTTTAAATCATGCCTGCTTTTCCTTGCACCAGGTGTAACAACAGAAGGAATCCCAAGTTCCTCATTAAGGCTCATTTCAGAGCCGCTTGACTCTCCATCAACATGAGAGCTACCAGCAGACACATCAAACACTGGAGCATGGTCCACTTTTTCTTTTCCCTTATGTGATACCTGCACAACACTATCAGGACTGCCATGTGATGATTCACTAGATCTCAATCTCCCTGTCCATGCATTAGATCCACTAGTAGAGGACTCTCTGGGTCCACTCAAGGCTTGAGATTGCTGCTCTGCATTTATTGCAGCATTCCCATTTCCTACATCTGTATCTCCTACCATAACAGTTGCTGCATACCAGCTGCTCATTTCATCAAAAACAACATCTCTGCTCACTTGCATTTTGCGGGTGGAAGGGTTATAACAGCGATACCCTTTCTGGTGCTGAGCATATCCAATAAAGATGCATTTTTCTGCCTTCGGATCCAGCTTTGTTCTCTTCTCATCAGGAACATGAACATAAGCTATGCAACCAAATACCTTCAAGTGAGAAATATCTGGTTTTTGGCCTGTATACATTTCTTCAGGCGTCATGCCATGGACAGCTGCAGTGGGGGTTCTGTTCATAATATAAACTGCAGTTGCTACTGCTTCAGCCCAAAAATAATCAGGCATGTTTTTCTCATTTAGGATCGCCCGTCCTACTTCTGCAATATGCCTGTTCTTCCTTTCTGCAACCCCATTCTGCTGAGGGGTAGACCTGCATGAGTACTTCCTTTGAATTCCCTGTTCTTTCAGATATTCACAAAATTCTTCTGAAAAGTACTCTCCCCCTCCATCAGATCTTAGCACTTTAATATGCACACCTTTCTCTTTTTCAACCATGGCCTTGAAAGCCTTGAAATGGCTGAACACTTCACTTTTGTGCTTCATAAAATAAATCCACACCTTCCTAGTGTAGTAATCAATAAACGTCACATAATAATGGCATCCACCAATAGAAGCAGTTTTGGTTGTCCAAACATCTGAATGGATCACTTCCAAAGGTCTTCTGCTCACCTTAGCATTTTTGGGAAATGCATGTCTAGCCTGCTTACCCATTTGGCATGCTTCACATACCTTTTGCATTCCCTCAACTCTGAATTTAGGCAAACCTGCAACAATGTTTTTCGTTTGCATAAATTTCAGCCTTTGTATATTCACGTGCCCAATGCGCTTGTGCCATATCTCAATATCTGCAATGACACCTCTCCCATGCGCAAACATAGCAGCTTTCACCTCAGGCATATCAACATCCAAGGTGAACATTCTGCCATTTTTGTTGCCTTTCGCAACCAAGCGGCACTTATTTTTCAAGTCCTCAACAAAGCATCCATCAGGATTAAATCTAACCTGCAGACCTTGCTCAACCATCTGGCCAACTGAAACCAGGTTCTTAGTGATTTTTGGAACATGAAGTACATCTACCAAGTACTTTGTTTTGCCATCCTGCATAGCCAATGGCACTTTACCAACCTGCGTAATTGGGTGCGTAGTATCATCACCTGTTTCAACATAACCTGGCTTATCCAAATTTCTAACATCATGAAACCACTCACCATGACTGGTCATGTGGTTAGAGTCACCTGAATCAACATACCAAACATCATTGCAAGCTGCAGCATCTCCTGACATGGAGTTAACCATATGCTGCATCACAAAAAGGTGCTCATTTATGTCGTCACCATGCCCACTTGATGATGCATAGTTGCTTTGCTGCAACTTCCCACTTTTGATGTCATTCTCTTTTTTATAGCATGTATTCTCCTTGTGGCCAGGCTTTCCATAATAATAGCATTCTGTGCTGCTATTTACTTGCTGGTTCCTTTGCCATGAACCACGGCCTCTTTGGCTCCCCCTGCCTCTAGAACTACCACGTCCTCCTCCATAGGACTGGTTTTCCTGTTGTTGCTGTTGGTTCTGATTTCCTGCACGGCCACCAAAACGGCCTCTTCCTCTACCCCTGCCTCTACCTGTATTCGAGTAGAAAGCAGTCTCTTGAGAAGTTGAGGTGGCTGAACCACCATTCCTTTGCTCTTCACTCATGCTCTTCACTCAGCAAGAGAGCAATAAGTTCTTGAAAATCAGGAAATGTTTCACGGACTCCAATGGATGTCCGAAACTGTGCATAATCTTTCCCAAGACCATTCAAGGTCACGGACACTAAGTCCTCATCATCAACAGGTGCTCCAATGGAGGCAAGAGAATCTGCAAGGCCTTTCATCTTCAGGGAATACTCATTTATATTCAGATTTTTCCTTTGCACATTGTGCAACTCCTGCTTTAGCTGCATCTTTCGTGCTTTGGTATTTGTGCTATACAGCTTCACCAATGTATCCCATGCCTCCTTAGGCATCTCTACATCCTGTATATGCACAATCATAGAATCTAAAATGCTAACAGACAGCCAATACATCCTGTATATGCACAATCATGCCATTCTTTAAAGGCCTTCAATTCAGCAGGAGTGGGAGCAGTACCCAAAACTGGTTCTGCAGTTTCACCACTGATGTAATCCCAAACTCCCTTTCCCATAAGGAAGTTTGTCATCCTAAACTTCCATGCTTGGAAGTTGTTCTTGTCAAGCTTCTCACTGACAATGGTAGACAGATTCTCAGATATTTTACAAATCACGAATTGCAACAGCAACCTGTAAACACAGCAAATGCCTCACAAGGGCAAATAGCAAAACTTCTGCAAACAGCCTCACAGGGGCAGATTCGCAACACTGACGAAAGTGGTATTTCACCACACAGTCACTTCCTCGTGACGATTTTGCATCAACAGGCAACAGGCATGAATCTGCAACTCCCAATATCTCTGCACACAGGCATACGATGCAATTTCTGTGGCACTTTTCCACCGACTAGCCGCGCAGTGGTCGCACAGCGAAAGACAGGGCTTTTTTCTGAGTGCCTGCGAAGAACTTGCGCCTTCAAAACGGGCCCCAAAACGGCCTCAAATCAAAAAATTAAAGTCACCAAGGGCTTCGCCCTCACCCGCAACATATACTGCGCACTCGCCACACTGCGAAGGGCCTCTCAATCAAAAACAGTGCACTCCTGCACTTCTGGCTGTGCTACCTGCAGAGATTTGCTCCCAAACTCGAAATAGGAAAGCAACACTGGTCCTCTTACCAGGACACCACAAACTTGGCTTGCTTTCTTGAGCTCCTTACCACGAACAAGGCTCTGATACCATGTAAAGAATAAGGGAGAGAGATAGGAGACTCAAGTTCAGCTTTCTTCACAGCACACAAAAGAGAGGGGACACAAGGTTGGAGGGTGAAGCCTTTCTTCACTTTTGCACGCAACAACGATACAATAGAAGAGGGAAATACCCTATATGTCAAACCCTAGAATACGTGGTTCATATGTGAACCCAAACCAAAAACATACGTGGTAGTCTAACTACACCACGAGTACAACTAACATAGGCGGTGACATAAATGATAGTCAATCAGGAGATGTATCGGGGGTAGAGCTTGATATCTCAACAGATAGTTTATGGGGATAGCTGCATTCATGTTCGAAGTATTGGCTTGGCTTATTGATGGGAACCATGGGTAAGTTCTGCCCCTTGTCTAGCAGGGCCTAGGGGCAAGAATTGTCCGTTCATCTAGTTTGATAGGTCTTGCCAAAGGATGGGATTCCCTCTCAACAAGGAGGCAATCGACATTTTTACCTTGGTTGAGAGGAAGGCAACCAACCCATAGCTATTGTAAGGTTCCTATGAGGACTCCCTTCCCACTAATAGCACGTCCTCTAAACAATAGAGGTCTCCTTCTTCTTGTAGGTTTTGTAATATTGGGTCCTCTTGGAACATTCACTGCATCAAATTTGGAGCCTCTAACTTATCAAAGTTGAAACATTCCTCGTCTTCTACCCTTTCTGGCACTTTGAGCACCTTTTCTCCTCGGTGTTTAATTAGGTGGGCTAGGTGGATGGTATCCGACCCTCTGCTTGCCTTGAGTCTATGCTCAAACTTTTCTAGTAGTCTTGTACCAAGTTCTGAGCCTCTATTACATATTGTTTCTCTAGGATTGGGTCTAGATAGGTTTCCTTATGTGGGGGCAAGGGCGCGAGGCCTTGAGCTTGCACTTGCTTGTGTACATCTGAGCTCGGAGGTAATTCCGAGTCACCTTGGGTGGAAGCACGTCCTAAGGTAGAGGAGGTGGTGAGGGTGGCTATCTACTCATTGAAACCATCTTGAATGAGCACCTGGTTGGGCAATCACCTACCCATATGGCTTTCTTGGATGGGGTTTGTGGACGTTGAAAATCCTCAGGGCCTTGTAGTAGGGTCCCTCTATCCTTCCTTGCCTATTTCCTGATTGCCCTACCTATGGCTTTGGCTTGCATCCTTATGATGACCTTTTAAGGGTATTGCGGTGGCCACCTAGCCTTGTTCGATAGTGAGCAACTTAAGGTAGGTGCTCTTAGGCGGGGTGACTGGGGTTGCTAGTCTTATCAAGGGACAGTATTTGAATAAATGCTCGATTTCGCACCCTGCACACAAGGGTGTAGGGTCTATCATGGGAGGAGTAGCTAGGGTAAGATCCCTATAGGGGCACTCCTTTAAGAAATGCGACCCTTGATACTTGAAGCATGACACCAGAGGGTTAGAAGTACCTTTGTAGGGGCACTCACTTGCCCTATGCGGACCCTAGTAGGTACAGCAATGGCCTTTGAGCAATAGAGTTTATGTCTCTAGCCCTTGCATTTAAGGGAGCGGTCTGGAACACGAGGACTTGCTGATCCTCTTGTAGGAGGTAGTGACTTAGGGTGCCACTTCCTTCCTTGTAGGGGTAGTAGTCGAGGGGTCCAGGGTCTGGATCTACGTCTCCTCCCAATCATTGGGCACTTCCTCTACCAATACTTGATTGACAAGAGCTATACAAGGTAGCAAGGTTTGAAGCTATATAGGTTGAGGACCCAGTATAGGTGGCGGTAACGGAGCCTGTTGTGCTCTTTACTAGCCTTGATTAGCCAAAGGAGTACCTTATGCATTTATAGGATTAGGCGGAGCCATCAAGGCTAATGGGGGTCTCGCTTGATACATAGGTTGGGACACGGACCTCCAAAATCGGCATTGGGAGGTATCATGGTTCCCCAATCTATGAGAATGTATGCAGTAGAGGGTTGTCCTTGCCCTAAGGTAGGGACACTCATTGGAGGGATGGTTTCCATTACATATCCTGCAACAGATGTTGTCTCTCCGTGGAAACAAGTGGGGGTTTCTTGGTGCCTCCTTGGAGGTCCCTGACTTCCATTGTTGGCCCAGCTGATTCAGCAAATTTGAGGCCAGCTCACTCATATCTAAGCCCTTGAGCTCATTGATCTCCTTCTTGGTCATCTCCACACTGGAAGACCTGACCGGAGATAGGATTCATAACCATCAGGTGGTCATGCAACTTCGGGTCTGCCAACCGGATGAGGAAGTGGGGCAACAATAGTTCGTCGCTCATCCGCTCGTATGGTTCACTGTTGACTCTATGCTAGCATGGACTTAGGTAGAACAAAATGTGTGTGTAGAGTAGTGGCAAAGCTCTACTTGTACTTGCATAAGGCTAGAAATAATCCCTCTTAGAAATCCAACTTGCATGTTCTACATGCAAGTTCTACATGCAACTCCTACATGCGAGTTGTACATGCGAGTTCTACATGCAAGTTCTACATATGACTTCTACATACAACTCCTACATGCAACTCCTACATGCGAGTTGTACATGCGAATCGTCCATGAAAGTTCTACGTACGACTTCTACATACAACTCCTACATGCAACTCCTACATGCGAGTTGTACATGCGACTTCTACATACGAGTTGTACATGCGAGTTCGACATGCGAGTTCTACATGCGAGTTCTACATGCAAGTTGTACATGCGAGTTCTACATGCAAGTTCTACATACGCATTGTACATGTGAGTTCTACATGCAAGTTCTACATACGACTTCTACATGCAACTTCTATATGCAAGTTCTACATGTAGAGAGAGAATGTGTTACAATTCCTACATGCAAAGAGAGAAGCTCTCCAACTTGTATAAATACCCCATAATGGAATGAAGCCCACACTCTTTGGGGCATTGTGTTGAGTTCTACTTTGGTATTTCAAACAATTGTCTCAAGTGTCCATGCTTCCTTGCACTCCACATCCAAAAGCATGCCCTAACCTTGCAACTCCTCCTCCCCTCTCCTCCAACCTTGCAACCCATCCTCTCCCTCTCCTCCTTCCTCCTCCTCCTCCCTCCTCCTCCTCCTCCTCCTCCTCTCTCCTCCTCCCTTCTCCTCCTTCTCCTCCTCCTCCTCCTCCTCCTCCCTCCTCTCTCCTCTCTCCTCTCTCCTCTTTCCCCCATGCTCTTACACCTTCTTCCTCTCCCACTCCTATATTCCCCCTAAACCCTTAGTTCCTCAACCCTTAAACTCCATGATCTAGATAGAGAGATGAGTCCTCCACCATGTACTCTACCTTGAACCTTCGAGCCTCCTTCTAACCCTGGACTCCTTCTAAACCTTGGAACCTCATTCTAACCCTGGAACCTCTCCTAAACTCTGGAACCTCTCTCTAAACCTTGGAACCTCCTTCTAGACCTTGGAACTCCTTCTAACCCTGGAACCTCCTTCTAAATCTTGAAACTCCTTCTAATCCTGGAACCTCCTTCGAACTTTAGAACCTCCTTCTAACCCTTAAACTCCTCCTAAACCCTGCAACCCCCAATGAAGGCGAAAACCTTCATTACCTCAATCATGATGATACATGTTCCTTTTACACATGCATGGACTTTGTTTGCTTACCATACTTAAGCCTGTGTCTCTCATCAGAACATGACTCGAGGTCCTAAGCTACACATATACTACAACCGACAACCCCAATATATCTATAGGTGACAAAAAGCCCTGGAACCCTGCATACTGAGAATACCCTGCTCTTCCTATGAAAGTCATAGGAAAGAGCCAACATTTGGCACCATTGTCGGGGAGACTAGCATCTCAAGTAATGAGTAAACATATGCACGTATGTGTAAAAAAAGACAAACTACTTCAAACTTTCACTAACATAACACTCAAGGGCAAGGAGAGTAAAAAAAATTTCCATTTCTAGCTAAACATATCTACCCCAAGCATACTACCTTAATAAATTTTCTTTATTTCTTAAATAGAAGCAACTTGCTAAATAATCAGGCTAGGTAGTGGACACGAATGCGTAGAGCTTGCAATTTCGATCATTTCACCTTTTTGCAGAAGAGCAAACCGAGCTATCCATAAAAAGTTACGGCTTGGGAAGAGTTTAGGGTTTAACACTAAACCTAAACTCATTTCCTATAAAAACCGACTCCACCCCCTCATTCTTCATCTTTCACATTTTGCCTCCATCCTCTTCTTCATTCTGAGCCCTACGCAAGACACTCCTTCCTCTCCATCGACCACCACCTTACTCCCATCCTCACATGGTAAGTGACTTCGAGCCCATCTCGCAGCGATAACCTAGCCATCCACCCATCGTCCATTGTTCCTCAACAATCCCGTTACGTTGAGAAAGACTTGGAGAGCATTCAAGTGACCACCTCTTCCTCCCTTTGGATTTCTGTCCATCAAGTTTTTTTTTTCTTCTCTCTTTTTTCCCCCTCCCATTTCCACCACCCCCTCCCCCCTCCATCTCCACCACTCCCTCCCTCCCTCCCCCCTCCCCCCTCCATCTCCACCACCCCTTCCCCCTTTTCCCCCTCCATCTGCATCTCTACCACCCCCTCCCCCTCCCCCCTTCCCCCTTTTCCCCCTCCATCTCCACCACCCGCTCCCCGTCCCCCCTCTCCCCTCCATCTCCACCACCATCTCCTCCCCCTTTTCCCCCCCTCCATCTCCACCACCCCCTCCCCCTTTCCCCCCTCCATCTCCACCACCCCCCTTCCCCCTTTTCCCCCTCCATCTCCACCACCCCCTCCCCCCTTCCCCCCTCCATCTCCACCACCCCCTCCCCCCTCCATCTCCACCACCACCACCATCCCCTCCCCCTTTTCCCACCTCCATCTCCACCATCCCTTTCCCCCCTCCATCTCCACCACCCCCTCCCCCTCCCCCCTCCCCCCTCCATCTCCACCACCTTCTCCTCCCCCTTTTCCCCCCTCCATCTCCACCACCCCTTCCCCTTTCCCCCCTCCATCTCCACCACCACCCCCTCCCCCTTTCCCTCTCTCTCTTTCTTTCTCTCTCTTTCTTTTTCTTTCTCTCTCTTTCCCTCCCTCTCTCTCTTTCTTCTCTCTCTCTCTCTTTCTCTATCTCTCTATCTCTCTCTTTTTCTCTCTTTCTTTCTCTGTCTTTCTCTTTCTTTCTCTCTCTCTTTCCCTCCCCCCTCTCTTTCTCTCTCTCTCTCTTTCCCTCCCTCTCTCTCTTTCTTCTCTCTCTCTCTCTCTCTCTCTCTCTCTCTCTCTCTCTCTCTCTCTCTCTCTCTCTTTCCCTCTCTCTCTCTCTCTCTCTCTCTCTCTCTCTCTCTCTCTCTCTCTCTCTCTCTCTCTCTTTTCCCCCCCCCCCTCTCTCTCTCTCCCCCCCTCTCTCTCTCAATCCCACCCCCCTCCCCCTCTCTGCTCTCCCCCTCCCCTCACCACAAACCCCCCCCACAACCACCCCCCAATTGAACAAAACCCCCCCCGCTGACCCGCCCACCCCACCTTGCCCCCACCTTGCCCCAGCCGGCCACTCGTGCTCACCGCTTGCCCCCTGCACCCCATCACCCGCCGCCCTGCCTCGCCCCGCGCTTGTTGCCCGCCGTGCCGCCATGCCCCACTCACTCGCTCCCCCTCTTCAACCCTCCCCTTTCCCCCCGCCCCACCGTCGCCCACACCCCGTGCTGCCCCTCGCCCCCGTCCACTCTCCCCCCCCACCTGACATCCCTCCGCCCCCCGCCCCCCTCCCTTCCACCCTCCCTTGCACCCCCCCCGCATGGAACCCCCCCTCGCCACGCCGCTGTCGGGGAAGCCCCCCCCCCACACAGTTTATTTATTTAAATTTTAAAAAAAACTAACCTAGCCACTAAACTAACCCTAGGTTAGATTAACCTTGATTAGGTTACTTACACCTAGGTTAGGTTAGATTAATCTAGATTAGTTTAGTTAACCTAGGTTAGTTAGGTTTGTTTAAACTCGGTTAGTTAATAATAGTTAGGTTAGTCTAACTAACCTTCAGTTAATAACTAACTATAGTTAGTCAACTTAGTTAGGTTAACCTCCTAGTTCCAATAATTGGGAGAATCTAGGTTAGTTAACCTGACTAGATTAACTTGGTTCCAACCCCCAGTTGGACTTAAAGTCCATTCACACCACCCTTGGGACCCCCCCTCTCCATAAATATCGATCTTGATGCAGAAGCTGACAATTTATTTAATCGAAGAAATAATAACAATCAAGGCAGATGCCCCTTGGGAAAATTGGAACTTCCCAAATATAATGGTAGGGGAGATCTAGCCCGCTTCCTCCAGCATTTTGATGCCACATGTCGAGCAGGTGGAGATCAATCCCATGAAACCAAGGTGGCTTGGTTTCCCATGGCCTTAGCTGATGAAGTGTCTGAATGGTACCTAGACCTTTTAGTGGAAGAGTGCGCCACATGGGACCTACTTCAAATAAAATTCAAATGACACTTTCAAATGGAGAGGCTACAAGATGATCCCGCTCAACTAAGCAAGATCGAACAAGGCTGGTGAGAAGATGTACAAATGTACCTAGGTAAGATGAAAAGATTAATTGCCAAATGTGACCCACACCCAAATGCAAAGTACCTCACGGCATGGTTCATTGTAGGACTAAGAAAGAAAATCCAAAAGAATATGAAAAAGATAAGCAACTATGAAATGTTTAGTGCTGCTAATGCGGTAGCCATTGACATCGAGGATGGCATGAAGGACTCAGACACTAGCAGTGATGATGGCATATCTAGTGCACACGATAAGCACTCGAAAAAGGGCAAATCAAAGGACACTGCCGAAACATCAAATGAAGATTGCCTAGAGGCCATGACCCTGAAGCTGAAAGAAGACATGATGCATGCCATGGAACAAAAACTTCACTTGTCTCAGCCGCCAACTTAGACATATCCACAGTGAGAAAATGTCTGGTGTCCACACTGCATGGCCAATCATACAGCAAATGAGTGCCCGATCCTAGGATCCAGGAGCACTGCACAAGAAAATCCACCACCAAGCTTGTGGTGCCATCTTTGCGTCGTCGGCGGTCATGATGAAAATAGTTGCATCTTCAACATGCGCAACAACCCGCCTCGACCTCAACAATACTAAGCGGCACCCATGCCAGTGTACAGGCAACTGACACTTGCACAAGCGCCCCCAGCTCCGAGGCTAAATCTTGTTCCCGTTCGGACACAAGTCCCACAACTACTCAAGAATCCGAATCCACGACCATATCCAAGAGTACTAAATCCAACTCCTCAGGTAGTTCCAATACATCAATTACAAGCCAAGGAAGTAGACTCACCATTTGAGTATGAAGCAGAGTACCCAGTGTACTATGTAGAAGGTGCAGAGGGTCTAATACCAGTTTATGCAAATCAAGTACATCCTAGCACATATCATGCACCAATCAAGTGCTACGGTTGTGGAGAAAATCATCGGATCACAGTGTATGATCCATTCCATCGAAGTTTGAGAGTAGTCTTTAGTGGTATTACCTTTGCAATGTAAATAGTACCAACATTTCCTTCTTCAAGTTCTTTTGAATGATATGTTGATCATGCCAAGTCCTCCTTTGCATAACCTTCTATGACCATGCATCCACCTAGATCATCCAGCCGTTCCAATCATCTCTTGATTTCTTCTAGCTCACCAAGGTGATGATCAGCACAGTGACTCATAGACTCAAAATGAGAAACTCTACAACAGTGACATCTTCTAATCCATCAAGTTTAATCTTGATGAAGACATTGTAATTGCTATCTTACTTAGAAGCCTAGCTGAGGAATATGGCACTATTGTCACCACACTCACCAATATACCAGAGATTAGTTTGGTGGAAATTGAGGCATCCCTCTTGGAAGAGGAAAGGAAAATCAAATAGAGAAGGGACTACAAAGAACATGGGGCATATTTGGCCAAAAGCAACTTCAAGGGCAAGAGCAAAATGAAGTGCAACTTTTGTGGAAAACTTGGACATTTTGAAAAGGAATGCTATGCAAAGAAGAGATGTTCAATAAACCTTGTGGAAGAAGCAAAGATAGAAGAAGAAGAAGAACCAGAGGATGTTAAGCTCTCACTGCTTATAACACCCAAATCAATTTTGACAAGGGTGAGGACCCATATGTTTTCTAAGTTATTCGTGTGTGAGGTCAAAAATGGTTCTCTACCATGGATAGTCCATCCTTAAATGATTGTTAGTCTTTTGTTTGAGATTTTTCCTCGTTAGACTCATGGGGATCTCCATACACAGTCATTGTCTATCTCCCAGTTGTAAACTAAGAGTCCTAGGAATGAGTCATAGGTTGGGGCCATGTGTGTTGCCACATGATGGTGGGCAAGCCATGGAGCATCCCATGTACTACTACTAAGGGATGAGGTCATCAATTTGTGGGGGGGAATGAAGGACAAATTGATGTATGTGTGTGTGTGTGCCTATGGGCTAGGAGTCGAGTGTGTGAGTGTAGGTGTGTTAGAAGGTTCTAGTGACTTGGCAAGTTAGGTATGTCGGGTTGGTGTGATGTGTGGATTTGGAGTGATCATAGGAGGTGACTAATTGAGATAATCATGGAGATGATTGTGGATCTAGGATCTACCAACATGGAGGCAATTGCCTATATATGTAACCACTCATGAATAAAGAAGTGTTCATTATGATTCATCTTTGTCTCATTGTTCAATCTATGAACCAACATGCTAGCCATTCCTTTTTTAAGGCTTTTTTGTGTATTCCCTCTAAGGTTCCTATGCCAACTATATGGTACCTATACTAGGACTGAGTTGGCAATACTTTCAATTTTCATTTCATGAGACCTCTTGTGTAGAATGCTCGCAATCACCATTGATATGGAATCACATAAAATGCCTTTTATACAAGTCACCTTTTGAAGCGAGGGCCAACCCTAATATCTTTATACCACTCTTCTCATTCTTTTACCATCCTCTCTTTCGCTCCAAGACACAATCCTGGCTCTACGAACTTGCCACTGTCCATCAAATCACATCGGTTAACCAGTGGTGGCATATTGTTAACCAATTTTTTAACATGCCCCCCTTCCTGATCTCAATCCAGTCATCTGGATCGTGCAACGTTCATGGATGTTTGGAGTGTTGTCAATGAAGATCATGCAAAGTAGTCTCTCATGTGCACTGGGTTGAATCTTCTTTTGGTCCATTGCAGTAGAGGGATGTAGTGGCTCCTTGTTATGGAATGCTTACTGGAAGTATGAATGAGTGATTCTTTTGGAACTAGCACCTCAGGGTTTTTGTGAGCTGAGTTGAGTACTTGTGACCATTCAAAGAAGGAATAAGATAAAGGAAAAGAAAAATCTAAGGGGTAAGTTATTAGGAAGAGGGTGTTAGTAGGGATTGATGTAAGATCCTATTGTGTTAATGTTAGCAGAGTAAGTAAAGTGCATTCTCATGCTCCTCTTAAGTCCATATTTGATTTGAGTTTGACTTCTAATGGATCCTCATCATACTATGTCTTTGTAATGCCATGTTTGAAAGTCTGGAGTTGTGCATGACATTTTGTCTTGCTTCTCTATATTGAAATTTCTTTAAAATCCATTTCATTCAGGGCTTTGCTTAGAAGTATTTGAGCCCAATAAGGTAGTGGCACCATCTAGAGCTTTATTTGTTTGAGTCATCAAATCGAGAGGAGTCTAATAATACACCATACAAACCCCTAAAATGAAAACTATGGCTAAAGACGTTTATAGGAGGGGGATTCCAGGAAAGGCCTCTAAGCTACAACTGAAAGAAAAGAGGATGATTAGAAGTTAGATAGTTAATGGTGATGTTAGTAAAGGAATGTGAAAAAAGCTTTAAGGGTCACAAGAAACTCATCCAAAACCATATTGATGTAATCACCTTCACCTTGCATTTGAATGTATCCTTGAGAGATGCTTGTGGAAAATCACTTGTCATTCCATGTGTGAACTCCAATTCAAGACCCTAATGACTTAGGCATAACTCTGTGCCCTGTTCTATTTTGGCTCTACTGAAGGGGAGTGTTGATTGGTGTATCAACTTTTTGTAGTGTTTGTAGCTTATCTCCATGACCAAGAAGCCATTGGGCTGATGTACTTGTGATTTGCTGAGTATGCCATGTTGAGAACCTAAAGAGGACTGACCTCTTATTTTCACCTAGTCCTATTTTCACTTAGGGCTTCCACATGTGACATATTGACCAATTGTGACTCAAACCTAGCAAGAACATCCTTTTGTAGACCGACAAAGGAATTTTAATTGTATAGCTATTTGGGACCTAATGTAAGTCTAATAAGCACTTGGAAGGAGAGTCACTAAGACATCTTTGGAGATCCTTCTTGGTGAGTAGTTGTCATCCTGTTAACAGCAACGTTGCTTGAAGTTCTTTGAGATCCCTGATTGTAGCAGTAGGTTCTTGTGGAGCTACTCCACTTTTAAAAGCAGGTTCTTGTGGATCTACTGTTTGCATGTTTCTTATTGTCAGTGTTGCACACTTGAACATTGTGATCTCCCACATGTACCATTTCTATGATACTCATCGTAATAAAGTGATATATGTCCTATGTATCAAGTGTGAGTAGGATCGCAATGTCTTAGAGGTTTTTTTCTTTTGTTGAGCCCAAGTTTCAATTGAGAAAGTTGTCAAGGATGAAGATAATCCGTTGTTCACATTGTGAGGTTCTTGTGGGACTTCCGTTGACATTGTGATGGGCATTACTTGTGTGGCCAATTGTTGTGTAGCTTCCTTGATGATAGATGCCAAATTTCTCAGTAAGGAAGGTTGTTGTGTGGCTCCCAATGTGGATTCAGCTTTTGTCTTGGCAAGTTCTTGTGTTACTGTCTCTTTTTTCAAGACAGGTTCTTATGCTGCTACCAGTTGCCTTGAAGATGATGCAATAAATTGACATGCCTTTTGATAGACTTGCGGTCAAGCAGGTTCTTGTGTTACTGCCTCTCTTTTTGAGACAGGTTCTTGTGTAACTACTTGAGAGGAGGTAGATGAATTCCTTTGCATATGATTCTCCTACATTGGTGCTTTTCCCTTGTCCTTGCAAGCAGGTTCTCGCTATTCTTGGCATCTTTGTAGAGTAGGTTCTTGTGTGACTACTATTGGTGTATCTACACTCATTGATGCTTTTGTATTGAGAGATTTGGGGCTCTGCTCCTGCTTTTGCGATGGTGGTGTTGTACATTTAGGCTTAGGGCAAGCATGAATGGGCTGTTGATTGCTCTGGCGAGGCTTGGGTACCCATATATTGTGAAGATAGTGGGAGAGAGGGAAGGAGTCTCACTTGCGGCTTTTTCACAATCACAAATGGGGGAATACACACAAAGGTGGAGGCTGAGAACAGTTTTCCTCTCCTTAGTTGTGAAAGCCAAAAGAACTCTTGTACAAAGAAATAGAAGAACCCTATATGTGGGTCTCAAACCAAACTCAACTAACTAAGGTGGCATACTAACTGAGCCACAAACTAGAGTAGATAAGGATAGCTGTCATCCAGCTATTATTCGTGGGTGGTGTACCAACCGCATCTCTAGCTAACAAGTCGGTGACATAAGTACCCAACGGTCACCCTGGCATATCTCGAGTGGAGCTCGATATCTCAACACTCCCCCTCGAGCTCAATCCCAAATCCTGCACACCAAGCAGGTCTCTGAACTTGCACAGCTTCTCTGCGCTCAATGCTTTCGTGAATATGTCAGCTACCTGATCCTCTGTGCTGACATAGACTAGATCAATAAGACCTAGTAAAACCTTCTCCCGCACATAGTGATAATGCACCTCAATGTGCTTTGTTTTGGCATGAAAGACTAGGTTCTTTGCCAAGTGTATACTGCTCATGTTGTCACAATAAATGACAACCGGCCCATCTGTAGACTGATGCATATCATAGAGTAGCTTATGCAACCAAGCTACCTCACATGCAGCCATTGCTGCACCCCTGTACTCAGCCTCTGTGCTCGACAAGGCAACTGTAGGCTGTTTCTTGCTGCTCCAAGTGACTGCAGCACTCCCAAAAGAGAACACATATCCACTGGTAGATCGTCTATCAGAAATGCTACCAGCCCAATCAGCATCAGTGTATCCATGCAACTGTATCTGAACCCCAGCCTCATAAAATAGTCCATACTGCAATGTGGACTTCGCATACCTAAGTATGCGTCTAGCCGCATCCAAATGCGGTTTCCTTGGAGCCTGCATAAACTGACTTACCAACCCAACAGCATAGCTCAAATCTGGCCTGGTAATAGTCATGTAAATCAAACTTCCTACTATGCGTCTGTACATAGTAGGGTCTTCCAGAAGCTCACCTGCATCTGTGCTCAGCTTCACATTCTGCTCCAAAGGAACTGAAATAGGCTTACAGCCTGTCATCCCATATTTGGACAGCATGTCCAATCCATACTGCCTCCGCAAGAGCTGTATCCCACTTGGTGATCTAATCACCTCAATGCCCAAGAAATAATGCAGCTCTCCCAAATCCTTCATCTCAAACTTCTGCCTCAATAGCATTTTCACATGAAGGATATCTTCATCACTATCACCTGTGATGATCAAATCATCAACATAAATGACCAACAGCATAATCCCTTTCTCTGTTTTTCTCACATAGAGTGAGAAATCTGCCTTGGAAATCTGAAAGCCAATAGTGACAAGATACTATCCTATCTTGTCAGACCATGCTCTAGGTGCTTGCTTCAAGCCATACAAGGCTTTCTTCAACCTGCAAACAAACTCAAGATGAATAGCATGAACATAACCTGCTGGCTGCTCCATAAAGACCTCTTCTTGCAAATCACCATGCAAGAAGGCATTCTTTACATCCATCTGATGTAAAGACCATCCCTTTGATGCAGCCATAGCAATGGCTGCTCTTACGATTGCCATCCTTGCAACCGGGCTGAAAGTTTCTTCATAATCAATGCCATATGTCTGTGCATACCCCTTGACAACTAATCTTGCCTTGTATCTATTCACAGAACCATCTGCATTGTGCTTGATCTTATAAACCCACTTACAGCCAATTGCATTCTTGCCTTTAGGCAAAGGCACCAATTCCCATGTAGCATTAGCATCCAAGGCATCCATTTCTTCATCCATGGCTTTCTCCCATTTTTCATTTCCCATGGCTTGCTCAAAAGAAGTGGGTTCTGGTTCCTGTATCACTTTGACCATATAGGCATAGTGAATGGCTGTAAATCCATCATATTTCAACCTATCCACAGGATACCTAACCCTGGTAGACCTACGCGAAATAGGCTCACTTCCAGGTGCTCTCAAAACATCCCTGTTCTTCCTTACTCCAGGTGTAACAACAGAAGGAATACCCAACTCATCATCAATGCTCTGTTCTGAGCCACTGGATTCACCATCCACATAAGAGTGACCTACATTCACATCAAACATGGGTTGATCTACCTTCTCTTTTCCTTTTCGTGATACCTGCGTACCACTATCTGCATTGCTTTGAGGGGATTCTCCTGATCTCAATCTGCCTATCCATGGCGAAGTATGTGAACCACTGGTAGAGGACACTCCAGGTCCACTGATATTTTGTGATTGCTGCTGTGCATTCTGTGCAGCATTACCATTTTGTGCATCTACATCAATCATCACATTTACTGGTTTATACCAGCTGCTCATCTCATCAAAAACAACATCTCTGCTCACTGTGAACTTACGTGTAGAAGGGTTATAGCATCTATACCCTTTCTGCTGCAGAGAATAACCAATAAAGACGCACTTCTCAACTTTTGGGTCCAACTTGGACCTCAACTCATCTGGCACATGGACATAAGCAATGCAACCAAAAATCTTCAAATGAGAAATATCTGGTTTCCTACCAGTATACATCTCCTCTGGCGTCATGCCATGTATTGCTGCAGTGGGAGTCCTGTTCATTATATAGACTGTTGTAGCAACTGCTTCAGCCCAATAATAATCTGGTAGATCTTTTTCATTTAGCATAGCCCGAGACACCTCTCCAATATGCCTGTTTTTTCTTTCTGCAATTCCATTTTGCTGTGGGGTATGACTGCATGAATATTGCTGCTTTATACCATGCTCTTGCAGAACCTCTTGCAAACTCATTTGAGAGGTACTCTCCCCCTCCATCTGACCTTAGGCATTTTATTTGCAGGCCTGTTTCTTTTTCAACCATAGCTTTGAAAGCTTTGAAGTGCCCAAACACTTCACTTTTCTTTTTCATAAAATACACCCACAGTTTTCTGCTGAAGTCATCAATAAATGTGACAAAATAGTGACAGCCTCCAATAGATGCAGCTTTTGTAGTCCACACACCAGAGTGTATTAATTCCAATGGTTTTTTACTCTCTTGAACATGCCTAGGAAAAGGTTTCCTTGCCTGTTTCCCAAATTGACAGGCTTCACAAATCTTGTGCATTTCTGCAACCTTGAATTTTGGCAATCCTGCAACAATATTTTGGGCTTGCATTGATTTTAGTCGCTGTATATTAACATGACCAATGCGTTTGTGCCAGATATCAATATCTGCAACTACACCGGTCCCATGTGCAAACATTGCTGCACTCAATTCAGGCATGTCTGCATCCAACGTAAACATCCTGCCCTTCTTCTTTCCTTTTGCTATCAAGCGACCATTATTTTTCATATCCTCAACAAAGCATCCATGAGGATTAAATCTGACCTGCAAGCCCTGCTCAACCATCTGACCAACAGAAACCAGGTTCTTGGTGATGTTCGGGACATGAAATACATATCAGACAAGTTTTTCTTTTTCCCATCCTGCATAGACAATCCTGCATAGACAAAGGAATTTTGCCAATCTGCACAATAGGATGTGCAGTATCATCACCAGTCTCCACAAATCCTGGTTTTTCCATTTTTCTTGCATCCTGCATCCATTTAGCGTGACCTGTCATGTGGTTTGACGCACCCGAGTAAACATACCACACATCATTGCTTTCTTCTGCACTTGTTACAGAATTTGTCATATGCTGCACCATAAACAAATGCTCATTTCTGTCATCGCCTTGTCTACTAGAGGATGCATAATTGCCTTGCTGCAATTTTCCACTCATAATGTCATTCTGCTTTTTGTAGCAGTCTTTAGCCATATGACCCATTTTGCTACAATAGTAGCATTCAACATTACTGTTTGCATTTTGGCTTCTCTGCCATCCACCACGGCCTCTTTGGCTCCCCCTGCCTCTAGAGTTACCACGTCCTCCTGCATAGGACTGGTTTTCTTGCGTTTGCTGCATATTCTGATTTCTACCACGGCCTGCAGATCGGCCTCCTCTACCTCTGCCTCTACCTCTGCCAACATTTGAGTAGAAGACAGTTTCTTTTGAAGTTCCTGCTGAAGAAGATGCACCCCCATTTCTCTGCTCTTCAGAAATTAGAAGAGCAATCAACTCCTCAAAATCAGGAAAGTTTTCACGGACGGCAATGGATGTCCGGAACTGTGCATAATCCTTTCCTAGACCATTCAAGGTCACAGAAACCAAATCGTCATCATCCACTGGCGACCCAATGGAAGCAAGTGCATCTGCAATTTTCTTCACTTTCATGTGGTAGTCATTTATGCTCAAATTTTCTCTCTGCACATTGTGCAACTCCTGTTTGAGTTGCATTTTCTTGGCTTGCGTATTTGTGCTGTACATTTTTGCCAAAGTATCCCATGCCTCCTTTGGCGTATTTGCATCCTGAATATGCACAATCATGGAGTCCGAAATACTGATAGACAGCCAGTACATAACTTTCCTGGCTCTCTCATGCCATCCTTTGAATGCCTGCATTTCCTGTTGACTAGGAACATTAGGAAGAATAGGTTCTTCTTCATTTCCTGTAATGAATTCCCAATAGCCTTTTCCCATCAAAAAATTCGTCATTCTAAACTTCCATGCCTGGAAGTTGTTCTTGTCAAGCTTTTCAGTGACAATCTGTGAAAGAGAATCAGATACCATTACAGAACACCGCAAAATATTCTGTCACTGCAAAAAACACAACTTTTGCCACACATGGGCAGATCTGCAAAACTGACGAAAGTGGTATTTCACCACACAGTCACTTCCTAGTGACGATTTTGCATCAACAGGCAACAGGCATGAATCTGCAACTCCCAATATCTCTGCACACAGGCATACGATGCAATTTCTGCAGCACCTTTCCACCGACTAGCCACGCAGTGGTCGTACAGCAAAAAACAGGGCCTTTTTTTGAGTGCCTGCGAAGAACTTCCGCCTTCAAAACGGGCCACGAGACGGCCTCAAATCAGAAAAATAAAGTCACTCAGGGCTTTGCCCTGCCCCGCAGCATATACTACGCTCTCGCCACACCGCGAAGGGCGTCTCAATCTGAAACAGTGCACTCCTGCACTTCTAGCTGTGCTACCTACAGAGATTTGCTCCCAAACTCGAAATAGGGAAGCAACACTTGTCCTCTTACCAGGACACCACGAACTTGGCTTGCTTTCTTGAGCTCCTTACCACGAACAAGGCTCTGATACCATGTGAAGATAGTGGGAGAGAGGGAAGGAGTCTCACTTGCGGCTTTTTCACAATCACAAATGGGGGAATACACACAAAGGTGGAGGCTGAGAACAGTTTTCCTCTCCTTAGTTGTGAAAGCCAAAAGAACTCTTGTACAAAGAAATAGAAGAACCCTATATGTGGGTCTCAAACCAAACTCAACTAACTAAGGTGGCATACTAACTGAGCCACAAACTAGAGTAGATAAGGATAGCTGTCATCCAGCTATTATTCGTGGGTGGTGTACCAACCGCATCTCCAGCTAACAAGTCGGTGACATAAGTACCCAACGGTCACCCTGGCATATCTCAAGTGGAGCTCGATATCTCAACATATATGAGTTGCCAAGGTAATATCCTTGGCCTCGAGTAGTCTTGTGGGAACCCATTGGTAATGTACCTTCCTTATTGGATGGCGTCATCTTCTTCTTTGAGGTTGAGGTTTATTGTTTACATGAGGGGGTGGCTAATGATGGTGAGTCTTGATGTTTAGAGGAGGGGTGGCTTTATATGTTGAGGTTTCTTTGGAATCCAAAAATATGATTCACCCTCAAAGTATCCTTGAGCCTTTGATAGATCCTTTTGGACCCATATTTGCTTGGTTGCCTTTTGTCTTCGTCTTCTTCCTTGGTGGTGTCCTTGTGGAGGTGGGGTGGGTGTAGTTGCTAATGTTGATCCTTGGCTAGCGATTGGTGCATCTTGATGGGATGATTCATAACCAAATAACCCTTTGTAAGTGTCTTGGATCCAGCTTTTACCAAGAATGGTGGCTTCCTTTAAGGTACCTGCAAGAGCTAAAAAGAACTTGCAAGGCACAATGTAATTGTCCAAGGAATCATTCAACATTAAAGAACCAATAACCTTAATAGAGGTACCCCATATGGATTGAATTTTAGAATCACAAATTTGAAGGCGTACCTGGCCAAGATGTTTTAATGTCTCCAAGGGGATGAGGTTGTGGCCTGCTCGCCCATCTGCCATGGCCTATATTCGGCATGTTGCACCTACTAATGTTAGCTCTACCCAAAGTTGAGATGGAGTCATATCTATCTCGTTAGGATCAAGGGAATTGTCAATTTTTAATTCAATTTGATTAGGTAGTACAGCTCTTATGGTGTAAAAAGGTGTAATGGAGTTAAATTGTCCACCATCAAGGTACATCGTCTGAGTTCCCTCAGTAGTTGGTGGATCTATTGCTGCCAGTGTATGGATCCAATCAATTGATTCTTCTAGTTCTAGTAAAGGAGCACACCAAGGTTCATCAAACTCTTCTCACTGTCCTCTTTCTTGTATTTTTTAACCAACTTTATCGACACAGACCTATCGGTGGTATTCGATTCAACTACAAATAGATTTGTGGACATAGTGTGAGTGTTCCATGTTCAGAGATCAACCCTCATGACTTGCTGATCTTTCCTTAAATAAATGTTGTTGGAGCACCAATCATGGATCAATCTTGCCATATGCAAGAAAGGTCTCCCTAGAATAGCCTCATACCCAGGGTTGTTTTGGAAATCCATTACAATAAGGCACACTTGATATGTGAGACTACAGGTTTTGATTTTAATGTCCTTAAGTACTCCTATGAGATGAGTCGTGCCTCCATCAGCTAATTTAACTACCAAAAAATTACTCTCTCGGTCAGGGCTTACCCACTTTTCCCAGCATTTTTTCGTGATGATGCTAACACCTGCTCCTCCATCTAAGATTGCCATAGCTTTCTTACCAAGGAAGGAGATGGATATTACTGCATTCGTGTCATCACTCTCAAAATATTGGCCCAATTTGTTAACAGACTGGCACCCTTGGAAGGTCTTGAGCATGATTGAGAGATTCAACATTATGAGGATTTGTGGGTTGGGTGTCACTATTTGCCCATTCCTCCAATCCGAGAGGTCTCTCCATAGAGTAGGATTACCCCGTAATAATGTCACAATGGGCATCTTGATCTCAGTGGATAGGAATGAGGCTAATCCTATGATGTCTCGAGGACCAGTGATAGATTTTTTGCCTATTGATTTAAACTCTTCTAAGCCATATAAGGACAAGTTGTCATCCTCCTTTAGTTGTTGTAAGGTGGGGTCTTCTTCAAACATCCATTGCATTAGGGTGGATCCCTTTATTGAAGGGCATGACACACCTTCTTCCTCTACCCTTTTAGGTATTTGTAAGGATTTTGAGGCTCGATCATTTACCTCATGTCTAGGATGAATTATATCAGTACTCTTGCTTGCCTTGAGACTTCATCCTCCTTTAGTTGTTGTAAGGTGGGGTCTTCTTCAAACATCCATTGCATTAGGGTGGATCCCTTTATTGAAGGGCATGACACACCTTCTTCCTCTACCCTTTTAGGTATTTGTAAGGATTTTGAGGCTCGATCATTTACCTCATGTCTAGGATGAATTATATCAGTACTCTTGCTTGCCTTGAGACTTTGCTCACATTCCTCTCGGCCCTTTTATAACAATGTATGCGCCTCGGTGAGACCTTGTTTCCCCACCCATGGGTTAGGATATTCACCATGACCCTTAGGTGTTGTAGCTTTGGCCATGGGTTGAAGCCGTTAGCATTGCCTCATTTGCCTCATGCAAGTGGTTGTTGCTGGTACCATTTGAGAGAGTATCACTAGAGGAAGATGATGTTGCTAGGGAGGCTGTATCTTCATCCGCCGACCCATCTTGGATGATGACCTTATTTTTTCCCTTCCCAATCTTCATTGCACCCTTGGTGCTTACTCGTGCTGATTCAGTTGCCTCTCTAGGCTATGACGTACTACCTTTATCCCTTTTTGCTTGTTTGCAAAGCTCTTTATTAAGGGCTTTAGCTTGCAACCTTGTGATTACATTCAAGGATACTGATGATACTTGGCCTCTCTCAATGCTTAACAGAGTTAAGGCTTGTGGACTTAGATGGCCTTCTCATCGAGCAATCCTTAAAAAGATGGTCCATATCACACCCAATGCACAATGGTAGTGGTGTATTAGACGCTAGTGCACATGTGATTGGTTTCTTAGATTGCCCCTTATAGGGATACTCATTGGCAGGGTGTGGCCCTTGACATATATGCCATTGAATGGGTGGTATCTTGTCCAAGTTGTTCATATATCCCATCTTTTGAGGAATCGGTGCCGTTCGGTAGATTGGAATGTATTGGTCACCTTGTATAATGTAGTGACTTATAATGCTAGACCGATTTGTATTGTCACAATTTTTGGGATTGTTGTTTCCATTGTAGGTAGGTTTGGGGTCTCCCCAATCACTAGGTAGCTCTTCCACCAATACTTGATTCAGTGGAACAATTTGTGGTGGCGGTGGTTGAGGTCCCAGTATTGGTGAGGATAATGGAATATTTTGAGCCCTAAATTGCCCTTGATTGGTCGATGTGGCTTCTTGTATTGCCAATTGTGCTTGATTGGATGGATTGTACAGTCCAAGCAATGGTAGATGCGGCCTTTGCTGATACATGGGTTGAGGTATCACCCTAGAATAATGACATTGGGATGTGTCATGATTTCCCCAACGATCACAATGGGCACAGTAGAGTGTTGGCATGGCTCTAAGATGAGGGCATTCCTTAGTGGGATGATTTCCAGCACATACCCCACACCATATGTTATCTCTTTGTGGAAATAGATGGGGGTTACTAGGAGCATCTTGTGGTGCTTCTATCTTCCATTGTTGGCTCAACTTGTTTAATAGATCTGTAGCCAACTCTTCCATGTTGAGCACCTTGGGCATAATGCTTGCATCCCTAGTTGCTTCTAAGGTTGAAGCCTATGCTATTTGAGACATATCAAAGGAAGCTAAGGATTTATCCTATTGGGGCTTCTCCCTCATGTTATCCCCTAGGTGTATCGCCGTCTTGCTACATAGCTCAAACGATGTGGGATTCATAGCAAACAAATGATCATGCATCTTATCATCTTCTAGCCCTATGAGGAAGCGTGGCAGAAGTTGCACATCACTCATCCTCTCGTGGGGTTCACATTGCGAGTTAAGATGCTTAATCCTAGTGATGTAGTCTCTTAAGGACTTAGTGTCCTTCTGCTTCACCTTATAAAACTGGTTAAGTGGGGACCACTGGGGATAAATCCCACAATGAAATATTTACACAAAGTGTCCCAATTTCAGGTTGGGCAAGCCCACAATAGGTCGTGGTGCTTTCCATCCGAAACATCGTCTGTTGTGCTGTTGCTATTGGCTATGCTAGACAAACTCTAGCATCTGGCTCCTCGTATGCAAGGGCTCTTCAACAAAGCAAAGGGGGCTTCTTCTCTGCTCCCTTCAGAGAAAGACAAAACTTTATGGTAGCTCCCGAACAAGAGGGGGTACAAGAAGAGGAACTTGGGTCCCATACCAATCTTGTGAAGCTAGCCCAAGAGAATGGTGTGACGCCCTCCAAGAACCCCCGCAGAGGCAACTCAGATGCCCCGAACCTTGATAGCCCAACGGCTAGAGAACAAACACCTAAAACTCCACGAGAATTTCAAGATGTGAGCCCAGGGCTTTTAGGAGAGAGGGCACCTTCTAGATCAGGTAAAACAGTCTTTGCCCAGATTGACGAAGGCCTTCTTGAAGAGTCTATTGAATGGCTTGAGTCTCATGCGCTAATCGGATACATGCATGGTCCTCGCCCTCTAGTTGCTTTTCTTGAGAATTGGTTTGGCACCAACTGGAGTCGTCGTGGTCTAAGAGTCACCAATGTCCATTTCCTTAAATGAGGGTACTTTATCTTTCTGTTTGAAAGAGTTGATTTTGCATCGAGAGTACTACACCATGGGCTATGCATAGTTTGCAATCAACCTCTGTATCTTGATAGATGGTCATCGTCCTTTAGCTCGGATAATCCTAGGTCCACTATTCACAATCAACCTTTATATCTTGATAGATGGTCGCCAGCCTTCAGCCCAGATAATCCTAGGTCCAATGTTCTTCTGGTTAGGGTAGAGTTGCTTGACTTAGCTTTTTCTCTATGCAACTAGGCCACGTCAGTTATGCAGTAGCTTAGGAGAGGTGGTAAAGCATTGAACGCGATCAATTTATCAATCCTAAGGGGAACCCGTAGGTGTGCATTCAGCTCAATTTAGTAGAAGACCTCCCAAAAACTATAGTAATCCTCAACTGTAGGGATGGGGCAGTGATCAAGGAACAAAAGGTTCTATATAAGAACCTACCTAATTCTTGCTTCCTGTGTGGTCTGTCTGTTTGAATAAAACCAAGCCCAAGGTGAACTTTGAACCTCCTAAGGTTCCTAAGGAGAAATGGGTACCCAAACATCCTAGGCTCTTGAGCGCCTAGCTAGCCTGACAAAAATGAAAGGAGACAAAAGTACTCATCTTGAGTCCAATCCAAGCTAGCACCGGATATTCCGATGAAGAATGCCTTTGAGGCATTGTCAAAGCCGCTTCTGGAAGCAAACCTTCAACTCATTCCCAAGCACGAACTGGGAGATGAATGGGCCAACGATTTTGAAGAGGAAGTCACCAAGAGTGATGATATGTTGACTGAGGATTTTGATGACTTTGAGGAAGATCTGCCTCTACCACCTCAAACTGATAAAGATATAGTTGTCAAGGGCAAACCAACAGTCACCACCCACAGTAAGAGGAGGCTGTGTACAGCTAAAGGTCCTTCTGCTCATGCAATTAGCCCAAACCCTAGGGCTAAAAGGGGTAGAAGAAACATGGTAAGTAAACCTATATCATTCTTGACCCTGAACATTTGTGGTCTCATTGACCCCAATAGGGCAAGTATTTTGGTCACTTGGCTAAGAGAAAACTCTCTTTCCCCTACTTTTCTTACCTTACAAGAGGTTAAATCAACAGGTGATACTTTAGATGCAAGACTTAGGTGTATTGATAAGAGGAGAACTTGGTATACCACATCTCATGAAGATGGCAGAGGAGGGAGTGCTATTGGAATATTGTCTCACTATTCCTAGAGCATTCTAGATGTTGTGGTTGACACAGACAATAGGTGGATTGGTTTGAAATGTCTTCTCAAGGGAATCAGATTTACTACAGTGTTAGTGTATGCCCCCACAAGTTGTCAAAAGGGGTGGTGATTTCAGGAGATTTTAACAGGGTAGAAAGCAAATTAGACAAATGGCTTCGAAAAGGTACTATGCTTAGAGGTTCTGAGCTCTCCAAACATGGAGTGATCTTAAAGAATCTCTTCAACTAGTGGACCTAAATTGTGCAAGGGTAACAGACAGATAGGAGAAGTAAGGAGAAAAGCAAGGCTAGACAGAGCCTACTTCTCTCAGAATCTCCTCCACAGCACTTCCAAATCTAGAGGTATAGTTTTCTCTACTCTTGCAATTTCTGACCACAAGCCATTACTAGTTACGTGTGACTTTGGCTCAGCGAGTAGGTCCTCTTCCTGGTTTAAGGCTTACCCCATCATTTTCAAGCTAGGAACTATGCAACACAAACTCAAAGTGCTTTGGACTGCCCCCAAATGCACTATAAAACAACTGAAGATTTTTGGATAAGGAATGTGCTAGAAACTCAGGAAGTCTTAAAATAGGCCAGGAAACTAAGAGATAGGGTACGCTACAAGAGATTAGATGCTGTCTTAGAGAGATATTAGATGAACTCGAGGCCCAGGCATGCAATGGAGATCTTCAAGCTCAAATTGAGTTATGCCTTGTCAAGAATGAGCTAGTAAGACTCGAACATATAAAGTACTCGACAACTAGGCTGTATACCAGAAGATGGTGGGCAGGCAAATTGGATAGACCAACCAAAGAAACTTTCAAGCTTATTTGCAGGAAAAGAGCGGTTGAATAAATTCCCTTTCTTGAAGTCGGTGAAAACAGATGGGCACAATCAGACACTAAAAACAATTATTTTATTTGCAGCCATTTTAGGAAGCTTTTGTCAAGCACTATGTAGTCAAATGACGATGTGGTGCGGGCGAGATCCAGATTCCAAGTTGCAAGGCAAGGACTAGATCTTTAGATTTTGGAGGCCCCTCTTTCTCCAAAGGAACTCAAGGAAGTTGTTCTGGTCCTGAAGGATGGCAAAACCCCAAGAGAGGGAGAAGACAGTCTTCCTATTGAGTTTTACAAATCCTTTTGGGATTGGGTAGGTTTGGCAAGAGATTCTATCTAGCTTCTCTCTTCCTGAACATATGAATATTGGTATAATCAAACCTATTCCCAAAGAAGGCAAGAAGGATGTGAAAATATTGGAGATCGCTTACCATGCTTAATTGTAGCTATAAAATTTTTGCCAAAGCATTGGCCCTCAGGATTCAATACAAGATGGTGGACAGATGGATCTTGCAGGGGTTTATAAAAGTAAGACACCTTTTGGAGGCTTGCTAGGGATTCGACACAAGATATTTGCTTTATCAAAGTAGATTTCAATAAAGCCTATGACATGCTTGATTGGGAATTCTTAATCCAATCCATGAGAGACATGGGACTAGGCCTAAATTTCATTTCTTTTGTCAAAATTTTACTATCAAATGCCTCAGCCAAAGTGTGCATCAATGGTGAGATGTCTTCACCCTTTCCTTTGAAGAGATCTATTAGGCAAGGCTACCCCATTGCCCCCCTATTGTATGCTATCGCCACGGATGCTTTGGGTTGGTTGCTCATAGACAAAACACGAGATGGCGCTGTTAAAGGAATTGAATTGCCTTCTAGAAAGTAGCTTGTCATGCAGCAATTTGCAGGCGACAATAATCTCACTCCTAGGAACTCCCCCCGAGATGTTCGTGCAATGATAAACTGTGTGGAGACCTTTTGTACTGCATCAGACTCTCTGATCAACCATAGCAAAATAGGATATTGCACACTTAGTGGAAAGCTACAAGAGGACCTAGAACTACTAGGTTGTCAAGTGATTCCTAAAGGCACGGTTTTTAGATAGTTAGGCATTCCCATGGGCTTTGACATGTCCATGAAGGAGTAGTGAGATTGGGTTTTAAACAGATTCAACTCCAAACTCAAGAAGTGGAGAGGTTTCCAGGCCAAGCTGGCTAGGAGACGAATGGTTCTTAATCATTGCTTATACCGTATTACTACTCTCTTGTTGTCACCTAAGTCAAAAAGGGCTGGATAAATTGATCTCTAAGTGTAGGTCCTTCCTTTGGGGTGGCTCAAACAGGAAATGATTATCACTTCAACCTGAATACATTACTAATGCAAGCCATCTTTTTGCTGATTGAGTAGTAGGCCTCTCAGATGTATGATAGCGATCTTGACCAGTTCTTCTCGGAGAGACGTGATCATGAGCAAGAGCACCTCAAATATTTCGATGAAGAATGTCAGCTCAAAGGAACCATCTACTACAAGTCTAACTCAGACTCAAAATGATCTCTTTTCTTGCTACTACTTACCTTGTTGCAAGACTCTGGAAAAGTCTTACTACTTTTAAGACTGTAATTTTGGATATGATTGTATATCTTTTGATCAATATATAATATAAACACTTTTTTTCTCTCAAAAGAAGGTAGGTTTTGAAGAGTGGAAGAAAGCTTTTACTTCATCCCCAGTTTAGTCATGCCAAATTTGCAAAAACCCTTTGAAGTTCAAGCATATTTTAGTGAAGGATATATTGGAGCAAATCTCTTGCCAAAAAGGTCATGCCATAGCATATGAAATTAGACAATTGAAAGATGCTAAACGCAATTATGATGTGTATGAAATAGAGCTACTTGCACTGATACATGCCCTTCCAGTTTGGAAACATTATATTTTTGGGAGTTGATTTCATTATTCAAATCAACCATCCAAATACGTGTGACATTCTTACATAACCATTGGTAAGATAAAAACACATGAGATGGGCAAATTTCCTTGCTACATTGTATGTTCAAATTTAGCATACTCATGTTGAATTTTATTGCTGCATTTCATGTTCAAATTCATCATACTCTTGGTAAAGCTATTATAGAAGATGCTCTATCTCAAAGGCCATAGGTTCATGCCATATCGAAATATCAACATGAAGATTGGTTGCCATGAAAGATCAAGATAAAGCTCTAGATTCTTCTCATGTATGTACAGATTTGAGTGAAGGCAATGGTCATAAAGATTATTATTTATCTAATTGTTTACTTTTGGAATCAAAATTGTGTTTGTGTTGCCAAGAACATGAGAGAGAAGGTAATGGAGAAATACCATAATCCAAGGTATGTCTCTCACATTGGCTCAACTTGAACATTGTTTGTATTGGCCTCAGATTTGGAACAATGTTTATCTTGTCCAATTTGTCAAAATGCTAAGTATGATCGGGTGAAGCCACAAAGGTTATTAGAACCATTGCCTGTTCTAGAGGCACCTTGGGAGGAGATTCTCATGGCCTTTGTCATCATAAGTTTTCAGCGATCTTCCCACCAATATGAAGGATGCTCGATGATGTCAACTGATAAGTAATAGAGGGTAGTTGAGTATAAAGAAGCTGATTGGGTTTTGCTAAGATTCAACAAAGAAAGGATGAAATTAAAAGGGTAATCACATCATTTATGTAAAGCTTGCTTTACGCATTATGGCTTCTTTTATATTGAACACACTATAAATGAAGTTTCTTTTTGCTTGTGTCTTCCTCCCCATTAGAAGATTTATGATGCTTTTCACATTAGTTTGTTGAAGCATGCACTCCCGTTGGTACACCTCAAATCCCACACTAACCCCTTGAAATTAGGAAACACTAATTGAGGGCCCTTCGGAGACCCCAATTCTCCTATACCCATATCTTCTGTTGATGAGGTCAACCAGAGGTTGTTAATGAGGATGATGTTGTCATACCCAAACTAATCCTTTTCCATTAGAATATGTGTGCGAAGAGGATGGGCTGAATGCAGATGGCTTTTAAAATTTCAAAACTACCCTACTACTTGTACTAAGTGGGTAGACCGACAATTTCAGTTTGATTATCTTCATTGGATTCAACTTTATGAGGAAACACTTCATTTGAGTACCTCTGCTTAGTAGTTCCAATTGAGGACAATCTCTAGGTGATGGAGTATCTAGATGAATCCAGGAACATGCCCAAACTCATCCTCTAAAAACACAACACATAGTTCACTTTCAATCTCATGATAGTCACTCATAAGGTTGAAAACCATAAACTCCATCACGCATAGCAAGGACTAGCTACTATGACATCCCCACTGACTCCATCAGTGCCCAACAGTCGATGTAGACCATAGTATAAACATATGCTCTCGAACATACAAATCCACTCACCCATTGTATTGAGTTTTTATCAGCACTTTAGAGGTGAAGGGAAGACTCAGTCATGACAAAGGATAGCACTATAGGAGAAGGCTTTCAAAAAGTAGTCCATATTCTCTTCACTCAAGCTTTCATTGCTTGTGAAGACTATTCGGTTTCATTTTAGTCCCTCCTAGAGAAGCATCTAAGCAAAAGGATGCTTAGACGATCTAGCTGATAGAACAACACACCACTTAAGAAAGAAAGAATTTATTGCAATATCAGCAAGCCACAAAAAAAACTCCACAAGGTGAAATTTGCATGTTTGCTAATATGGGAGATGCATATATCTACACATTTTCCCCTGGAAATTATTACCATATATTCTATATTTTTTAATTGATATTTATTTATTTCTTGTGCATATACTTATTGATCACATGTGTTTTTGGTGTGTACTTTCTTATAGAACTTTTCACATTCGGCTGAACATCTTCTACACATCCAATGGATTGGTCTTATTCAGTTCAGTGATCACTTTATCCATGGTTCCTACACCATGAGATTTTACCATGACGGCACCTTTATATAGAAGGATTAGCCAAAACTGGCATTGCTTATGTGTATAGCTAGTCATGTTATATGACAAGATGATGGGAGCTAGTGCATGGGGTCGACTCTACTACATGGAGTTATTTCACAACCCATAGGGTTCTCCAAGGCCTTATGACAATATTATTATTACGAGATCACCCTCTACCTGCAAACATGCCTTACAAGATTGGAATGCTCCGTACATCCACCGGATCTTTGTGCCCAACTTAAAGGGATTTTATACCCTTCAATTCCTAGTTGCTTTAATATTGGCTTTGTAGGTGAACCAGCTGGTTACCTGGTTCTTACAAGGATAGAATGAGATCTATAAGAAGGATGTAATCTCTAGAACAAATAATCTTTTAGTGTTCTGATCAATATCCTTAGATGCTTTGATACCATATTCAAATACAATAATCACTCACATGCACGTTAGATAGTAGACTAGGAGCCCATAACCGTTGTTTTCAGTTTGAGTAGATTCTAATAAGTCTAGCTCAAGCTATGCCTTAGCAAGCCTAGAGTAAAAGTAAATATTCTAGGCCTAATTCTACATTAATTATATGGGTATGGGGCAAAACTTTAAACAGAGAATTAAAACTTAGTTAGTTAAATTACTAAAATTATATTTCCACTATGTAGGCTAGGAATGTTTGATTACATGAATGTATCTATATTAACTAGCCTATAAATCTATTAGGTTTTTTAACTACTTTATATAGGTTTTTATCAGTTTTAGGTTTAGAACTAGCAATACGAAGTGTTAGTTGCTTTTGCCACCTCGTTCTTGTCGCTCCCAAGCTGTTGAAGCCTAAAATAGCTAGCACAGTCACAATATCACTAGATGCTAATTCTATTTACTAGGATATAAGACTTTGTTTTGATGCCTGTTTTCATCTCTAAGTAGACGGCCACCACCTAGATATTACCTTCATGCAATTTTTCTCTTCTAGCTCACATGAAAAGCCCCCCTTGCTTGATGATCCATCAATTCTCACTCTATCCAAGTTATTTCGTTTCGTTTTTAATCTTTTGCCAACGTTGGAATCAATTTCATTCTAGTTTTTCAAAGAAAGTTAGAGCTAGAACGATGTCAACTTTTTGAAGATTTAGGAACTTGTTTGAGATAAAAAAGTAAAGGAGTGAGCCCTAATCAAGGGTGATTGGACCTAGAGCCCTTCCATGGTATGGATGAATTGCAGCATCATTTAGAATTTTTTGCCTTCCTGGCTAATGTTTTTCCACTTCCAAGCAAAATTTTCAGGTCCATAATTATGATTTTCATACTACATCAACTGTAGCTCATTTTTGGGCTGATTATTGTCGATTGTGGCACCATCTGGCATTTTTTTGGTTTGATGATTTCATTGCTGGTCATTGATTGAGACTATTGGATCAGCTTTTTTTGGGATACCGGAATGTTTCTTAATGTTTTTCACTATAATTCGATTGTGGGATTAAGTTTCCTACTCAACTAACACGGAAGGTGAAATTGACAATGTCTTCTTGGAAGGAGGATGAAGGAAGCATGAGGACTTTGGCTTCCAGTTGAATATGGGGCATTTAACAAAAATTCTGGGGTTATCACCACATCTTCACTACACAGATTTCATCCATTGTTGTTGTTCTGTTTATTGAAGCATTGTAATTCCCTCCTACAGTTGTAAAGGAGAGGTTTTTAATTTTATGTTTTCCTAAGGATTAAAAGGTTCCGTCCTTAATTCTGGAATACTTTTGCATTGGGATTTAGCATTACTAGAATACAAAAATACATTAGGTGCTTGAGCAAGGGGTCACCCTTTTTTGTACCCCACGCAAGCTCGCTTTTTTCTATGTTCCATTCTCTCATTTGTTTTCAGTTCTAAGAGATTGTGCGATGAATCATATGTAGTGGTATAAATTTTTCAGTTAATGGTTATAGATTTCTTGTTTTAATGAAACATGTATGCACGAAAGCACTGGCTTCGACTTGTAGACTTTATGGGTCTAGACTCTCTAAACATAGTTAATTGTTTAGTAAGAAACAATAAAAAAGAAATGCTTTGACCTCACAACATTTTGCAGCTCCAGTGCTTTTAAAAACAAAAATCTAAATTGAAAACCGATGTTTTTCTTTGAACAATGGCAATTGCGCCTAGAATTGCTATGTAAGGTAGATGGAGTTATGATGGGTCCAGTATGCATGCGTTCTTTCTGAGAAACTACTCATTAGAGATGCATTTGTCCAAATGTGGAGATTTTTGTTCACTAATTGCAGATGATTCTCCCCCACAAGATTTTTTTAGTCAAAGTTGCTTTTGAGAAGTTTGCAGCATATTAATATTGACATCTCCCATCACAAAAGTTGGATAGAGGAATGGCAAGTATCTGCTTCTTGTTTTTGGCTTTATTTAACTTTTTCTTTAACAGATCCCAATCTCTTCATCGACAGGTGTAAAGCCCGTTTGGCTAGCATAGAGCCCTTTCAATAGGAAAACAACTTTTTCCTTGGCCGAAAAAAGGATCGACCACTTGAAAACGGCTTTTAAAAGAAAGGCAAACCGGCTTTTCTAGCAAACGGCTTTCTAGATAGTTTTTTTTTTTGTTTATTCAAGCAACAACTTCAATTTACAAGCGAACCGACTTTTTTTATGTGGACTGGCGGGTGCGTCTCCTTAAGCATCAAGTTTGCTCCGTCTACTTAATGGTCACTACCTGAAAGACAAATAGACTTGTTAATATATTGTACCAAAAACAAACAAATAAATACATATGTTGAAACCTTAGGAAAAAATAATATTATTTTATCGTCTATCTTTATCGTCATGAATTCAAGCGACCAAAGATTCAATCTAGTACATTCACACAAGGATTGACATTCATATGTATATAGCAAGTATTAGATCATACGCACAAAGATACGAAAATTCTTTAGAAAAAAGCAATAGAAAGGGAAGAGATCTATACCCAGATATACTATAGAAGTAGGTACATCCATTGAAATGATGGAGGACGGGATACACAAAAGTTTTAGTAAGAAGTTGAACAATTGAAAATCAATCCATGGTGCACCAATTGACAACAAAGACAAAAGTTGAACGTTGGCTTCCTACTAAACGCATAGATACATTTGAAGGGAAAAGGTGATCCAACCTAGAGGTTCAAAAATTGCATTTATGTTTGTTCGGAACTCTCCTAGGTGATTTGGTAGGAATCAAGAAACACTGGAGAAAGAAGGGCAGCTACAACAAACAATGGAAGCGTGAAAAGTGTTCAAAACGTTAAGCCGTTCCGCAAAGCAAGTCATAGAATGCCTGGGTTTGCAAAACTACCCATTGCCCACAATTTCTCCGACATTTCTATCAACTCAGTCCAGTCGATAGCCATGATTCCTTGCAACCAATCTCTCTCTTCCATTCTTCACCGCTCAATCCAATGGATCGCCACAAATATATCCTCTCGTGCTCCCTACACCACCTCCTCCTCGCCACAAATCTGCTCCTTGCAACGAATCTCCTCCTCCGAGCCTCTGATCACATTTCCCCTCATTCCCCCATGGCCGAAAGCATGGGAAGGATCAGAATGCTGAGAATTATACGTCATTGCAGAATTTTTTACCTTCAGCTTTAAGATCAGTATTGAACACAGTCATTTTTTTCTCTGACACAGCACTGGTCTCCTTCGGGCAATCCAACTGTAGCTGCAGTTCCGAAATCTCAGGCAAGGAATTCAGAAAGCACTCATGTAAGGCTACAGCCTTCGGGTCAATTTCTCCAATGAGCTTATCGAGGTGTTTCTAGGGATTGCAGCGCTTGTGCTTTTCTTGGTTTTGCATCCAAAAGCACGCATCATCGATGCTCACATCTCTAACGTCAGCGCGAGTGGAAGTGCCCTCGTCTTCTGATGCAGCCTTGTATCTAAACTCCAACGTAACATTGGGACGGATGTCTATACCGCCATTCTACCAGGGTCACAGGAACACATCGCAGCTCCTCTTGCCGATGATGGGGACGGATGTCCTGTTGACAAAATCCACCGGAACGATATTGCAAACAAACCTGGCCAGCAATATAAGCAGCATGACCTGCTATAGAATGTGGCAACTATTGCTGTGTTGAGCTCGGTCACAAACTCCTTCGCCACAGCAACCAAGCTCGTTCCTGCACGCAATACCAGATCCCCTTTTTCAGCTAATTTTCAGCTATTGAAAAGCACAAAAGCCTCAACGCATGTGTTTAAAGAGCTAATTTCTATGCTTTGGGTCAAATTTGGAAGACCTTTCTTAGCCTTTAGAGAAAATCTAAAATCAAGGGCCCATAATTACACATGTGGCTCAACAAGGGCTCAAGAAGCCAATCTAAAAAAGCCTAGAGACTAAGCTTAAAAAATCAAAAAGCCAAGTAAAAGAATTTATAAAAAAAGAAAAAGAAAAATCACAAAACTTGGGTGCAACTGATCCTTAAGCACTGTCTCTAGGACAGCCAGTGCTAATAAATCCTTGAAAAGACACTTTCTACTAAGCTCACCTTTGGAGGTCCAGGTTCGGAGCCGACCCTACATGCCCTCGATGGCTTTCTGCTTCGGAGTCTATTCAGCATTGCTTATGAGATTGCAGACAGGCGAGGATGATTTGGATGGGGGTAGCCAGGATCTTCAGTCACTTTGCCCATTCCCCATTTTTTATGACATGGGGCTCGGTGGCTTGGCTTGGCTTGGCTTTCTCTTACAGGACCTCATGTTTTCTATGAGAGAGTTGACTCCTCTCGGGCCATTTCGGTTCGACGTCATCGGATTAAGTCATGTTCGTTGGATGTGGTACCACACCTTCCTTTTACAGCTGTACATGCCTCTGTGGATACTTCTTGGGAGATTCTAGCGAGCATAGCATCCTGGCATATCTGGAGAGCCAGATGCACAGAGGCTTTGGAGGATCCTCAAGTTCATCCCTCGCACACATTGGCTAGTATCTGGACAGACATCGTACATACTTTGATGGCTGTATGGACGGGTATGCAGGGAGACTCCCGTGCAACCTCAGCTAGGAGGGCTTCTTTCTTCAAGGAATGGAAGGATTCTCCTTTCTTCTCTGAAACTACTACAGGGTTGAGGTGGCACTTTCAGCCTCAGCCTTGGTTGTTTTCCACCTCACTCTGAGGGGGTTTTTAATTTATTCTCATGATTTCATGATGTATTCCGCTTTGAGCTTGCTCTCGCGGAGAACATAATTTGCTGAACTTGTGTCAATACACTTCAGTCATCCTATGGTAAATACCGAAATTCCAAAAGACAAATCATTAACCATGATCACAGAAACCGGCAGTAAAACAAATTGCAAGCAACTGCATCCACAAAGAAATGCAAAAAGTTTCGAACAGTAATTAGCAGAACTGATGATCTTCAGCATCCTCATGTGAGTAGACATCACCTGTCTTTCTAACATTATAGCAGGATCATTTCACATAAGAGGGGGACTGGCTGCATTAGCATCCCCTCCCTTCTTGAAAACATCCAATCAGGTTGCACTGCTCTTATCTTTGATAGGCATGCTGAAACTGCATGAATGTGTGAAAGTGCATACAAAATCTTGTTAGTCATTACAACACCCAGAGATTTTTTGCAATACGTATGGCTATACCCCTGGGTATACTGATAAGGGTATGTCCAGGGACCTCATTTTGAGAGAAAAATCTAATAGTTTTGCCTCTTCTTTTTGGCTCTGGGAATACTTTGTATCCCACACCCAAATGACCCAATGCATGAACAATTCCCAGAATGTCAGTCATGCTTGTTATTTCATTCTCATGGCCTCAAGTAACTCCTCACCCTCCATGTGAGCATCAGCATAGATGTTAGACATGAAGACATAAGCTGCAGAATTATTCTCATCCAATTGCACTGCCTGTTTAAAAGCTTGTCGTCCAAGCTCCACATTACCCCACTTTCGACAAGCACCCAACACAGTATGCCACATCACAATAGTAGGATGGAAAGGCATATTCTTCACCATTGCCAATGCCTCATCTAATTGGCCTGCACGGCCAAGGAGATCAACCATGCAAGTGTGGTGCTCAATAGTTGGAATGATGCCATGGTCTTTGTTCATAGCCTCAAAGAATTTCTGACCCTTATCCACTAGACCTGTGTGACTGCATGCAGTGAGAACGCTCAGGAATGTCACCCCGTCTGGCTCTATGGCTTCTCCTCTCATTGTCTCAAGTATACGGAAAACAGATTGACTTTCTCCTAGCTGTGCATATCCTGCAATGAGTGCATTCCACGAGACTACATCTCGAACTGGCAGCTTGTCAAATACTTCCTGTGCTTTTGCAAGCAAACCACATTTGGTGTACATATCAACTAAGGTATTACCAACAATAAGGTCATTCTCCAACCCCTCTCTAGCAATCTCAGCATGTATTTCTTGGCCCTTGTCCACAGTTCCTACACTGCCACAAGCTTTCAAGCTGCAAACAAACGTGAGGGCATCTGGAAAGATGCCTTCCAGTTGCATCTGTTCGAAATAGTTCAGTGCTTCCTCACCAAGCCCATGTTCAACGTATCCTGCAATTAATATGTTCCAGGAAATCTCATTTCGAAACTGAAGCTTATCAAACGCTTCCCATGCTTTTGCAAGTGAACCACATTTGGCATACATATCAACCAGGGTAGTGCCAACAGCAAGGTCTCTTTCCAACCCCTTTCTGGCAATGTCAGCATGTATTTCTTGACCCTTGTTTATTGCTCCTATGCTGCCACAAGCTTTCAAGCTGCTAACAAACGTTAGAACATCTGGCGATATGCCCTCCAGTTTCATCTGTTCAAAACAGGTCAGTGCCTTCTCACCAAGATCATGTTCAGTAAATCCTGCAAGCAGTATGTTCCACGAGACTACATCTCGAACTTGCAGTCTATCAAACACGTCCCATGCTTTTGCAAGCAAACCACATTTCACATACGTATCAACCAAAGTGTTGCCAACAAAAGGATCCCTTTCCCACCCTTTTCTGGCAATTTCAGTATGTATTTCTCGGCCCTTGTCTACGGCTCCTATGTTGCCACATGCTTTCAAGCTGCAAACAAAAGTCAGGGCATCCGGAGAGACACCCTCCAGTTGCATTTGTTCAAAACACTTCAGTGCGTCCTCACCAAGCCCGTGTTCGACATATCCAGCAATTAACACAGTCCACAAGACTACATCTCGAACCGAAAGCTTGTCAAAGGCTTCCCTTGCCTTTGCAAGGGAGCCACATTTTGCATACATATCAACCAATGTGCTACCAACAAAAAGATCTCTTTCCAACCCCTTCCTGGCAATCTCACTGTGTATTTCTCGGCCTTTGTCTAGGGCTCCTAAGCTGCCACAAGCTCTCAAGCTGCAAACAAATGTGAGAGCATCCGGAGAGATACTGTCCAGTTGCATTTGTTTAAAACAATTCAATGCTTCCTCACTAAACCCATGTTCTGCATATCCTGCGATTAGTGCATTCCATGAGACCTCATCTCGAACTGGAAGCATGCCAAATACCTCCCGTGCTTTAGCGAGCAAGCCCCATTTGGCATACATATCTACCAAAGTGCTGCCAACAAAGAGATTTCTTTCCAACCCCTTCCTGGCAATCTCAACATGTATTTCTCGGCCTTTGTCTATGTCTCTGACGCTGCCACAAGCTTTCAAGCTGCAAACAAACGAGACGACATTTGGAGAGACACCCTCCAGCTGCATCCGTTCAAAACAGTTCAGCGCTTCTTCACCAAGCTCATGTTTGGCATATCCTGCAATTAGTACATTCCATAAGACTACATCTCGAATTGGAAGCTTGTTAAAGGCTTCCTGTGCTTCCACAAGCAGGCCACATTTGGCATACGAATCGATCAGGGTGCTGCCAACAAAAATATCTCTTTCCAACCCCTTTCTGGCAATCTCAACGTGTATTTCCCGGCCTCTTCCCACATCTTTCAGCCTAGCACAAACCTTCAGCAGGGCCACAAACGTAAACTTGCTAGGATGTACACAATCCTCCTGCATTTTCTGGTAGAGATCCAGAGCATGGTGTAGTTCCCCACATTCAATATAACCCATTATGAGAGAAGTCCAAGAATACACATTACGATCAACCACCCTGTTAAAAACTTGCTGAGCATCACAAATGCTTCCAACTTGCACTAGCATTGGGACGAGGTAGTTCCCAAGACATCCATGATCTTCCAATCCACTTTTGCACATGTAGGCATACAAGCACTTGGTATACGATAGATTTTTCGCTTTTCTGCACACATGCAACATGTATGTTAAGTTCTCAACCGATGGCGGGTGTGGCATCCGTTCCAAAGAAGTCAATGACTCCTCAAAGCTAAGCATCTCCCAGCCATTGCTCTCTCGCAGTTCTTGTGCTTTAGAATCGTTCACTGGATGTTTTGGCCATGTGCATTCCCTTGCTTGTGGACGTCTGTAACCCAATGCAAACAGTAGTAGCCGTCTATTCATAGCGTCTACTGGGTCATTTTATGCTTTAAAATCCTGGGTCTGTTGTGAATCTCAGACTCGTCAGAATAGCCAATCTATGTGTGCAAATTCTCAGCCTCTTCCGATACTTTCTTTGCTCTTCACCGCTAGGAGGGATCCGTGAAGTAAACGCTCGAAACTTGAAGTAACTGAAAGCCAATAATTTGAAGTGATTCGAGTAGAGCCAGCCAAGGAATCCTCCACCACTGCTCCACTGCCTGCCTGAGCTCCCCCATGCAGCTTCTGGAAAATCCATGGGAGAGGTTCGGCTTGAAAGACTGCGCATACGAGTTTCCAACCTGTGCTCCAGTGGGCAGTGGGAGTGAAAAACCGACACCTGAGCAATGATGGCAGGACTGCATTCTGAGCTTGCTTTGGGAAGGAGCTCTCTTGCTTACCAAGAGAGCTCCTTCCTCGCTTGTGAGACCACTTCTTTGGTACATGGACAATGGACATGGGAACCTTAGCACATATCTCTACTTAGGGTGTTTACAGACTTGTGCGGGCACCGCCCATCGGAATCAGGATCAAATCCCCCAACGGGATTTCGAGTTGAATAAGATTGCCTATCCACGTCTAGCCCACCGCCCAGATGCATTCAATGCAGGATGGGCGGACATGTGCGGCTCTAGTTTGTAAACACCCTTACTACTACTGCCAAGGTTTCATAAGCATGTGGGGACATCATGTGGGACTCATTATCAACCAATCTAAATCCACGTTGCCTTGTGGACTAGAAATCGCACATGAGTTTCGATTTAGACTTGAAGGATTGGCACTCTCTACCATTATGTTAAACCCTTATTTTATATATTTCAACTTGCTTCCTTTCCATGAAGTATCTATTTCCTTTAACGTGCTATTAAGATATTTAACAAAATTGGACCTCACACAAGTCCCCCTTACCTTGTAGTTGGAATCATTACGTTGAAGAGAGTAGGGGAGAGCCCAAGAGCAAACTATTAGTGATACATTTAAAATCCTAGCTAAAGCCATAACCAAGCTAGCTGATTCTCATTTAGATGATAGCCTTATATATAGTAAAACAAAAAAAAAAGCATTTGTAACATTTGAGAGTGTTCAAGCTGCTTAGAGATAATTCACTCTTTGCTAAAGAATCCAAATGTCAATTCTTTGCAAAAGAAGGGACATATAATATCCCAAGAAGGGGTTTGTATGGACCCTAAAAAAGTAAGGGCCATACTAGAATGGCCACATCCTACAAACCTAGAAGAATTACATATATTCTTAGGTTTGTTCAGATTCTATAGTAGATTCATCCAAGATTACACTAAGATCGTTGTTTCGATGACGGACCAGCTTAAGGGGAAGGGAAGCACCTTCATATGGGATGAACCTCAAAAGAGAAGTTTTGAAAAATTAAAAGTAGATATAGCAGCAGATCTTGTTTTAAAGGTAGTGGATCCCAATGAACCATTCGTGGTTGAGACAAATGCTAGTGATTTTGTTGTTGGGACAGTACTTTTACAAAAAGGTTGAACAGTGGCTTTTGAAAGCAAACAGTTAGATCGTGCCCAACAAAATTACTTGGCATATGAGAAGTAACTGTACGCTATAGTTTATGCTTTAAAGAAGTGGAGGCACTATTTATATGGTGCCAAATTTGAGATCATTTTTTATCAAGAGAGCATTAAGTGGATTTGCAATCAGCTAGAGCTTAAAGGTAGAAAAGCTAGATGGGCTGAATTAATGCAAGAGTTTGATATACAATTGACATATCGGAAGGGGAAGTGCAATGTGGTACAGACTCTCTTAGCCAAATGCCAATTGTTAATGAATTGAGTTTTACTCAATTTCAGAATGATTTCCTAGAGTTTTTAAAGGGGAAATATGAGTTTGATCCTCACTTCTCTGAAATATGGAGAGCAATTAGAAATAGGGATATGCCTAATCGAGAGGCTTTCATAGAGGAGTTGCATGAAAATGGCGACACACTATCGGTTGGTGATAAAGGACTCAAGAGGAAAAAATATACTATTGAAGATGGCTACATGCTCCACAAGGGTAGAGTATTTTTCCCGCGGATAATAATGACATTAGGCACCAAATTTTTTGTTGGTGTCATGATAGTCCAAGTACTGGACACCCGATAATTCAAAAGATGTATGCGCTTCTAAAAATGCAATTCGTTTGGCCTGGAATAGGTAAGGACATCCAAGATTATGTATTAAAGTGCCAAAAATGCCAGGTCAATAAGGCTGAACACCTTAAGGTAGGAGGTCTCCTACACCCATTGGAGATTCCATCTGGAAAATAGTAGCATGTCCATGCATTTTATTGTGGGATTACCTAGGACACAGAGGGGGCACAACTTTGTGTGGGTAATTGTGGATCGGTTGACCAAGATGGCTCATTTTATTCCTATCAATGAAGATGTTAAAACTCCAAAATTAGCTAGGCTATTTGTGGAGCATATTTATAGATTGTATGGGCTACCAGCCTGTATTGTTAGTGATCAGGATAGCAAATTTAACAACCATTTTTGGAGGGTTGTGTTTATGAGGTTAGAAACTTCATTGAAGATGAGCACCGCCAATCATCCACAGAGTGACAGTCAAACTGAAAGGGTCAATCAGATCATTGAAGATATGTTTCGAGCATACGTAAGTAAACAAAAACCTAATTGCGAACAATATTTGCCCACATTAGAATTTGCATATAACAGTGACAAACATTCAGCTACAGGTTTTAGTCCATTCATGATCATGCATGGATTTCAACCAAGAGCCCCAATGGCAGTGGGACTAAAAAAAGAGAAGGTTCAAGCAGTCAAAGACTTTCTTGAAGATATGAATCAACTTTGAGATTCAGCAAGAATCATCATTTTTTGTTGTTTTTTGTGTGTTTGGACATCATTCACTCATTAGCAATCTTACAAACTATGTTCCTATCAACTCAAAACACTAAAAAGCATGAAAAACAAGCTTCAAATGATCCAAAATGACTTTCCAACAGAAAATGACAGCTTTTCTAACTTTTCCATCCAAACCTCTCACTTCTTCACTCTTTCTTCTCCTACAACAAACTCCAAGTTAAGCTTGAAGCCTTGTGAAATGGGCAGATAATGAAGGAAGATAAGTGCAATGCAAAAGCATACCTTCATTCCCCGACAGCAACACCAAAAATGTGTGGGTCTCGATGGTGACTCACATGTCATGGGGATGTTGAAAAGATGCCAATGGAGCCTCCACTCCAAGCTACTCTTTGTGAGAGCAATGCAAGGCATGAGCCGTCCGCAAGTGTAACTCAAGCGGCCTTTGGATTGTTGCAATGTGTTTCCACGAGAGAAAGAGGGAAGGGTGAGAGGGGAGAAGAGAGGGGAGAAGGGAAGGAGTAGGAGAAGAGAAGAGGAGAGTGAAGGTGGATGGAGTGGCAAACACAAGGGCACTACAATGGAAACAAGGGAATACCCAAAATATGCTCTAGTGGCGGGGAAAACTCCAGAGTATTCATTTAAGCCGCAAGGATGCTATGGAGGTCCGTGCCCTCATTGAGCTACTCTAGAGAAGTTTTCACAAGTTGTGAAGGTACCATCCCAGACCGACACACAAAAGCTACACAAGCCCAAATCCTAATAAAGTGCCAAAGATAGATAGAGAAGCAAGGCTACAACCCGCATGGAGGCTTCCATTTTGCGGCTTGAGGCATTTTGGTGTACTTATTGTTCAATGGGCTGATACCAACGAGTCGACTCCCCATATATGCCTCTTCAAAGATGATGGTTGTGGAAGGATTTTGAAGCTACGAAGGCCTCCGATCCCAATATTGTATATATCTTTCCACGGCTCGAATTTCCAACCCCTCCCACTTTGTCCATCATCAATCAAAACTTGCATAGTCACCAACAATGTGCAACCATGGACAATATTTTGGGGACATCTTTCGAGAATGCCCCCCAGTCTAACCATGATTTTGTCAAGGTCACTGGTTGGTGGAGATTTATTCTCCATAGTACGATCAAGACCTCCTCCAACCTAGAAACTGGTACTCAAAAACTCGGCAAAAATTGACAGAGAAATCAGACAAACAACCTCTCACACATCGGCAAACCAAATAGAGAACTTTCAACTAATACAATTTAGTAATACCATCTTATATTCCTTATTTTAGAGTTTGAGGTGGCCAGCAAAGGCTCTTCCATGTGTCCATCAAGGGGCTCCTCTTCATTTTGACAATTGGACCATTAGAGGAGTTTTAGGGGAGTTAATGAGACTGCATGAGTCGCGGCCCTCATGTGCTCATGCATATCATTTCAAATTCCCATAACTTCATTCAATCTTTTCTGCTTTCTCTCTCTTTCCTTCGTTCCTCTAAAGGGTTTGTGCACAGTCTCCTAAATATCAAGCCACAACGACCTACTTGAAGAGTCTAAGGTGGGTAAATAGAAGAGGGGAGCGTGAAGAAAAAATGGGTTAACAAGAAAACGGTGGAGCTCAGAGGCACGGGTGTGAAGTGGCTAACAAATTTCAACAATTTTTGGAATTTGAGAGAAGTGATACTAGTGGAGGAGTGACTGCAAGCATTTCCCAACCTAAGCAATCTGAATAAGTTGAAGCATTTATAGTTCAGGGAGCACCTAATTTATAATGTATGCTTGAAGGATGCAGATTGGGACAATGTCGACAATGGAGATCTGGATAGTGAACAAGAGGATGATACAGTAATTGGTTCAGGGTAGCTCAGCTTGATATCGACTCTCATGTGCTCATGCAGATCATTTCAAACTGCCACAACTTCTTTCAATATTTTCCGCTTCAATCTCTCTCTTTCTTTCGTTCCTCTAATGGGTTTGTGCACAGTCTCTTGAATATTAGGCCACAACGACCTACTTGAAGAGTATGAGGTGGGTAAATAGAAGAGGGGAGCGTGAAGAAAAAATGGGTTAACAAAAAAACGGTGGAGCTTAGAGGCACGGGTGCGCGGCTAACAGATTTCAACAATTTTTGGAATTGGAGAGAAGTGATACTGGTGGAGGAGTGACTACAAGCATTTCCCAACCTAAGCAATCTGAATAAGTTAAAGCATGTATAGTTCAAGGGGCGCTTAATTTATCGGTTCAGGGTAGCTCAGCTTGATTGCTATACATTTATTTTGTGTCAACCCTCACGTGCTCATGCAGATCATTTCAAACTACCATAACTTCTTTCAATCTTTTTCGCTTCAATCTCTCAGAGGTGATTGTGGGTTTTTAAACTGCACCTTTCAAACTCTCACAGACAATGAAGAATGTTTGTGATAAGAGTAGTGAAGAATATCAATGAATGACATGGGACACTATTGAAAGAGTATCAACGGATTGATAAACCGAGTAAGTGTATCCAATGTCAAAGACATTATCCCAGAGCTTTTCTCCGATAATCTTATCCATGGTGGCTGAGGTATTTTTGTTTGTTCTTGCATGAAATCTAAGATGGCTTGCCCTTCCTTTATGCATGTGTTTGAGATTTGGTTGCATTGATCAATTCAAAATTTCAAGAGCTGGGCAAACTACTGCTAAAGCGTACCGTTCTGCAATTCAGAAAAGCGATGAGGCGAAAGATAATTGGGGGTTCACACAGATGGCTTGCCCTTCGTTTACGCATGTGTTCATAGCTTTGGTTGCATTGATCAATCTAGAGTTGGTCAAACTACTGTTGAAGCGGAGCCATGGTCGTCTACTTCACGGTAGCGTTGAAGTAGTCTTTCATGGCTTGAATGAAGTGAAGTTGCAGCCCCACAAAAATGCTTTTACAAATCCCTTGCCACACTTCGGAGAATACATTCAACCTTGCATCAGTCATGACTGAGCCATTCATGTCAGCAGCTAGGATGGCAAAAATGGTTTCATGTCATTTCTTGCTCCCTAAATAATCAACTTTTGGTATCGTCATCATTCGTGTTTGAGATGAAGAGTCATGTAGTAGAAATAGGGGAAGAGGCAGTCAATAATGATTTTTCTAGTGGCATGAGAGGAGGGTCGAGCGATGGACAAGGTCGAGGGGTCGCATTGGGCTCTAATGGATTCAGATTGAGGGTGCAGTGCAACAAGGAATGAGCAAGGAAGGGTGGAGGGCATGTCAAAGCTAGGAATCTCCATTGTGTGGGGATAAGTATGGTTGCATCCCAAAGATAAGCCTCAATGTCCAAATTTTTATGGTTTGGTAGGAGATAAGTATAGTGAGAGCATCGCAGGAAGATGAAACGTCTGTTTGTAAATGAATTTACGTACACTAATCCTTGTCTACATACATGGATCTCAAAGGGTTGGACTGCATGCATCGCAAGTTTGGAGCATCACAAACATGGGGCCCAAACGTGTCAGAGACGGGTCAAGCTACTCGTTAACTACAAAGAGAAGACAATGCCGATTGGACGAAATGAACGACACATGTTGATTGAAGCAAAGGTGGTGATGATGATGTGGCATGTGTCGTCTGCCAACGACCCTCGACAACCGAGAAGGGCCACGTGTCGGTTATCTTGGTCGGAATACGATCGGATTCCACCCGGCGATTCATCCCATCAACCGCCGTGAAAATCACATCAACCGCCGGGATAATCACTGGGGTCGGAAGGCAGCCAGATACGGCTCGCTCAAAAATTTCACACTGTTGGGCTCTCAAATGAAGGCCTTGCAACAATGGAACAGCTCCTCAAGCCCAAACCGGGGATGCCACACACCATGCCTTCCCCCGAAGCTCCATGCGGGAGGAGCCCGGGATGCAACGGAGCTATACTTCGCCAGGAGGAACGTTTCCCCATCACCGAACCGGTGGAGGACGGCTCTCCTCCCCCTGCCTCAAAAAGCTCGAGTTCAGGTATGTATTGCACAGCAGACATTTTCGGTATCAACCTGTCCGGCAATTGGGTTTTCATTGTGGCCATGTTTTGCAGGTCGGTTAAGGACAGTGCGCTTATGGCATGGGTATTTCACGGATCGCTCGCAGTGGTGGGACAACCGAAAGAGCAAAGTGAGTGTGCGACTAAATTATTTGCATCGATATAGCTGTAGAAATACTTGATCGACTGGTCTAACTAGTCTAGAGTTTTAACAGGAAAATCCAATGGCTCCAGATTTCAAGCATAACATTACGAACGAGTCGCTCTGGATAGACGACTGTTACAATCCAAGTTGGGTTAAAGACATGCTCAAGGAAAACGAGTCCGGAAGCGAGGGAATGCATGGGGCCACAGCATCCTCTTGGTCAATTTCTGAAGACCGTGGCTTGGTGGAGAGTGTCAGCAATTCCAAGGCTAGCGTTACAACTCCAGTACAGGTTAACGCTTCTAAAGCACAAGAAGACCGTGGCTTGGTGGATAGTGTCAGCAATTACAAGGCCAGCGTTAGAACTGGGCGAGTCAACAGTGGCTGGGAGATGCTAAACTTAGAGGAGACACTCACGTCTTTGGAACAGATCCCCCAGCTGCCATCGGTCAAGAGATTTATATGCATCTTGCAAAAGTGCAGAAAAGAGAAAAATGTAGCGTATGCCAAGCTCTTGCATGTCTACATGTGCAAAAGTGGGCTGGAAGCGCACAGATCTCTTGGAAACTATCTTGTCCCAATGTTAGTGGAATGTGGAAGCATGTGTGACGCCCTGCAGGTCTTCAAGAGGTTGGTTGATCCAAATGAGTATTCTTGGACTTCTCTCATCACGGGTTATATTGAATGTGGGGAATCACAGAATGCCCTAAAACTTTATCAGAAAATGCAAGAGGATTGTGTTCAGCCTAGCAAGTATACGTTTGTGGCCCTACTAAAAGCTTGTGGTAGACTGAAAGATGCTGAAAGTGGCCGAGACATACACGTAGCAATTGCAAAACAGGACTTGGAAAGGGATCCCTTTGTTGGCAGCACTTTGGTCGATATGTATGCCAAATGTGGCTTGCTTGCAAAAGCAAGGAAAGTGTTCGACAAGCTTACAGCTCGAGATGTAGTCACTTGGAATGCACTAATAGCAGGATATGCTCAATACGGATGTGGTGAGGAAGCACTGACTTGTTTTGAGCATATGCAACAGGAGGGTATATGTCCGGATGCTGTCACATTTGTCTGCAGCTTGAAAGCATGTGGTAACATAGGAGCCCTAGACAAGGGCCGAGATATACATGCTAAGATTGCCAATGAGGGATTGGAAAGAGATCTTTTTGTTGGAAACACTTTGGTCGATATGTATGCTAAAAGTGGATTGCTTGAAAAAGCACAGGAATTGTTTGAGAAGCTTCCAGTTCGAGATGTTGTGTCATGGAATGCACTAATGGCAGGATATGCTGAACATGGGTTTGGTGAGCGAGCTCTGTGCTGGTTCAAACGGATGCAACTAGAAGGTGTCTCTCCGGACGCTCTCACTTTTGTTTGCATCTTGAAAGCTTGTGGAAACATAGGAGCCATAGACAAGGGCCGAGAAACACACGCTGAGATTGCCACATTAGGGTTGGAAAGAGATCCTTTTGTTGGCAATATGCTGGTCGATATGTATGCCAAATGTGGCTCTCTTGCAAATGCACAGGAAGCATTCAGCAAGCTTCCAGTCCGAGATGTTGTCTCATGGACTGCACTCATGGCAGGATATGCTGAACACGGGCTTGGTGATGAAGCATTGAACTGTTTCAAACAGATGCAATTTAAGTGTGTCTCTCCTAATGCTGTCACGTTTATTTGTAGCCTGAAGGCTTGTGGTAGTGTAGGAGCCATAGATAAGGGCCAAGAAATACACGCTGAGATTGCCAGAAAAGGCTTGGAAGGAGATCCTCTTATTGGCAGCACTTTGGTTGATATGTATGCCAGATGTGGCTTGGTTGCAAATGCACAGGAAGCGTTTGACAAACTTGCAGTTCGAAATGTAGTCTCATGGACTGCTCTACTGGCAGGATATGCTGAACACGGGCTTGGTGAGGAAGCATTGGACTGTTTCAAACAAATGCAACGAGAGGGTGTGTCTCCAGATGCTGTCACCTTTGTTTGGAGTTTGACAGCTTGTGCCAGCATAGGAACCATAGACAAGGGCCGAGAATTATACACCGAGATTGCCAGACAGGGGTTGGAAACGGATTGTTTCATAGGCAGCAATTTGGTTGATATGTATGCCAAATGTGGCTCCCTTGCAGAAGCATGCGAAGTGTTTGACAAGCTTCCAGTTCGAGATGTAGTCTCATGGACTGCTCTAATCACAGGATATGCCCAGCTAGGAGAAAGTGAAACTGTTTTCCTTATGCTTGACAGAATGAGGGAAGAAGGCATAAAGCCAAGCGGGGTCACATTCCTCATTGTTCTTACCGTCTGCACTCATGCAGGTCTAGTGAATAAGGGCCAAAAGTACTTTGAGGCCATGTGCAAGGACTATGACATCATTCCAACTATTGAACACCACACTTGCATGGTTGATCTCCTTAGCCGTGCAGGACAGTTACACCAGGCCGTATTGATGGTGGAGAAGATGCCTTTCCAACCTGATCTTGTGGTGTGGCATATTGTGTTGGGTGCTTGTCGAAGGTGGGGTAATGTGGAGCTTGGAAGGCGTGCCTTTGAACATGCAGTGCAATTGGATGAAAAAGAAGCTACAGCTTATGTCTTGATGTCTAACATCTATGCAGATGCGCACATGTACGAGGATGAGAAGAAGGTCGAGGCGATGAGAGAGAAACAAGCAGCATGGACGAAGCCAGGCCAGAGTTGGACTGAAGTTGATGGGGTTGTGCATACTTTTGTGGTGGGGGATACAAGACATTCCCAAAGCAAAGATATTCGTGCAAAGCTAGAAGACCTTTCCCTCAAAATGCAGGATGAAGGGCTTCTCCCAGATTTGTCTTGTAGGTCCCTCGACAATGGTACAAAGAAGGATGGATTTTGTGGTCACAGTGAGAAGCTGGCTATCGCATTTGCCCTACTCAGTACGCCCAAGGGGACATCTATACGTGTTGTAAAAAATTCCGTAGTTTGTAATGACTGTCATACAGCCACTAGAATTATATCAAAGGTAGAGCAACGAACTATTCTTGTAAGAGATGCAAAGTGTGATCATGTTTTCAAGGAAGGAACATGTACTTGTGGGGACTACGGGTGAAGCTAGCGGTGTCCCTCTTATGTGCAAATTTCGCACTATAATGACAGAAATACTACTGAGGTGCACTCTTAGGAGAATGAAAGTGAGGCGAATGGTGATTTGATTGCTGTCACCTTTACTATCTGGCAAATCTGTACAAGCTGATCTGATGTCTGTATCTGCAGTTTCTTGATTAGGCAATTTCTATAAACTAAGAGCCATTAAAAAAATTGTGATTCCTGCAAATGACAGTTTGAGACCTATGTTGAATTTGTGGATCTAGTGCTTCTTTGTAATTTCTGTTTGTACACTTATTCCCCCCCTCACGCTCAGTTCATTTTTAATTTTCATGATTGTACAGCACCATCGGAAAAGATAATGCTAGGGGGACTTGAATGGGGCTTTCAAATAATAATGTGTGAGTAGTGCCATATTGAATCTCTCGTTTTCTATCAACTTCCTATCAAGATGTGGCTACCATTCAATCCTTTGCAAATCTCTCCTGCAAGTTTCAATGGTAGTTAAGCCTTCCCCTACAAGGGGTCCTTCACTAGAGGGAACAAGGGAGGGACTGCGTTCACTTAGCATTATCCTCGGAACAAACCATCAACCTTCGGCTTGAAATACAAGTACAAGATGACTCATAAGCGTACTAAGCATACTGTTTCTTCCCCTAACCCTTAACTAGCTTTTGGCCAAATGTGTAACTCCCTTGCTTGGGGAGGTAAAATATTTAATTCAAAATCGCTTTCGCAAGGTTAAACTTTTTAGGCGTGTCTTTCACTTCATAAAGCACTCAGCCCTTATCATGGTCCTAAGGTCCTTTTCCATTACCCTTATGTGAAATACATTAGAAAAGCCCTTATTTGTGACTTGAGTCGAAGTACTCATGCTCTCGATCCCAATTTCTCTATGTTTCTGTACTTTTTAGCCATATATGGGAATTTTCGTGGTGGTATTCCTTGGTGACATATGGATTTTTATTTTGTAGTAAGTCATTAAGTATGAAATGCCCAACTATCATAGTAGATATTATTGCTACTAGTAAAACAAGCTTGAAGCAAACTGAGAGAGAACTAACATTCAAATGGTGAGGAGTGAAAAGGGATGGAAACTCACTAAATCTAACATGCAATCAAAATTCTCTTATGTAGGAGTAGTGTAAGGCAAAAGTTAGTCCTACTTCAAGCAGCTAGTGCCAATGGGTCACCAATTCCCTTGTAGAGAGGTGCTCTTAGAAGAAGTGGATCCAATGGAGAAGTTCTAACAAATGTTGTTATGTATGGAGGAGATTTATCAACAAGAACGATCCAAACTGTTAAAGTGCACATAGGTGTTTCTAAGGAAAACACAATGTGGCTTTGTGCAAACATAGTTGTAGGCTACATTCATGGTCCTCATCCCCCTATGACTTTTGTAGAAGGGTGGGTGCACATAGGGGGGGTCAAGAAGGATCTCTAAATAGTGAATATTAAATTTTGAGGGTACATTCCATCACACCCCTTTAATGGGAATGTCCTTCCTCTGCGTCAAACCAAGAGCTAGTGGGTGTGTCTCAAATAACTCTATACCGAGTGGTTTGGTAAACATGTCTGCAACATTTTCTTTGCTATCACAATGCTTCAGTGTGATGTCACCAAGTAACATTCTTTCTCTGATGAAGTGCTCTCTAACATCAATGTGCTTTTGTCCTGGAGTGATAGACTGGATTCATAGCCAATGCTTGAGCCGATTGATTATCACAGTAAATTGTTGTTGGCCTTGACTCATCAAAGTAATCTATTTCTGGCAATAGTCTTCTGAGCCATATAGCCTCACATGCACATGTAATGAGTGCTCTATATTGTGCTTTAGTCGAAGACAAAGAAACAGTTGGCTGTTTGTTTGACAACCATGATATAGCACCTTGACCAAGGAAAAATGCATATCCCTGTGTCGATCTCCTGGTCTCATGATCCCTGGCGTAGTCATTGTCACAGTATCCATGCAACCGTGGATGACTTCCTCTGTATTCTATCCCAAACTGTCTTGTACCTGTGATGTATCTCAAGACTCTTTTGGCTGCATTCCAATGAGATTGTTTTGGATTTGCCATAAACTATGCTGGTGAGCTTACTGCATAACAAATATATGGCCATGTGATTGTCAGATATATAAGAGATACGATGAGCTGCCTGTAGTACCTGTCATTGACTGTAGGGTTTTCTGAATCTTTAGTAAGTTTCAAACTCTGTTCCATGGGAGTGGCTGCAATCTTGCAATCTGCCATATGAAACTTCTTCAGGAGACTGTCAACATACTTGAGCTGACTCATGAATGCGCTATCTGAATCTCTCCAGAACTCAATTCCAAGACAATAGTGCATAAGTCCAAGATCTTTCATGTCGAACTCTGCAGATAAGTCTTGTTTTAGTTTTCTGATGAAGCTATCCTTGCTTCCGGTCACAATCAGATCATCTACGTACAAAAGTGCAATAGTAATGTCTTCCCCTTGAACTTTGTAGTAGAGAGTATGATCTGCATTGGATTTCATGTATCCCAGATTAGCAAAATACTTATCAATTCTGCTGTACCAACTTTTGGGTGCTTGCTTTAAGTCGTAGAGACTTTTCTTGAGATGGCAAACCTTATTCTCCTTTCCTGGTTCAACATAACCTGCTGGTTGTTGCATGTAGACTTCCTCGTCTAGATAACCATTGAGAATTGCATTCTTGACATCGAGTTGATACACATTCCATCTGCTGAGTGTCGCTAGTGATATCAAGAACCTTATGGAATCCATCTTTGCTACTGGAGCATAAGTCTTATCATAGTCCTGACCATATTGTTGTGCAAATCCTTTTGCAACTAGTTTGGCATTATATCTTTGAATACTGCCATCTGGATTGTACTTCACTTTGTATACCCATTTGCTTGCTATGGCCTTCTTTCCTTGTGGAAGGTCGCATAATTCCCAAGTATTATTCTTATACAAAGCATCCATTTCTTCATTCATAGCAATTTGCCATTCTGGCTTGTCTACTACGTCTTCAAAGTACACTAGCTCTTCTGTAGCCATGATGGTAGTCATAAGAGCATAGTTGGTGGTATCCACCTAAATTGCTTTGCCTTTCTGACCATGTGTCAATCTGGCAGGAGGCCTGCTTTCCCTAGTAGATCGTCTGAGCTGCTGTGGCTCTGCTTGGGGTGTTGCTGGCAATTCTTGCTCTTCTTCATCAACCTGTTTTGTAGATGACTGTGAAGTTGATGCTTCTATCTCCTGTATAGGTGAGGTTTTCCAATTCTGATTCCTCATCGAAGATTACATCTTTGGAGATAATGACTTTGCGGTTGATGGGATCATACTTGTATGCTTTGCATTCTTCACTGTAGCCAACCATGATGCATTTGCGTGACTTCGCATCCAATTTCCTACAATGATCATCATGTATGTGGGCATATGCTATGCAACCAAATATACGGAGATGCCCAATGTGTGGCTTGTGTCCAGTGAATGCTTCATAAGGAGTCATACCCTATATCGGTTCGGTAGGAAGCCGATTAAGCAAATAGTTTGCTGTAGCTATTGCTTCTGCCCAATACTAATTCGGAAGATGCTTTTCACTAAGCATTGCTCTAGCACTGTCTGCTAAAGTCCCATTCTTCCTTTTAGCTCTTGCATTCTGCTGAGGAGTATCTACACATGTGAATTGTCTTCGAATGCCGTGATTTCTGCAAAAGTTCATGAATGCTGAAGACATATATTCACCTCCTCTATCTGATCTCATGACTTTGATCTTTCTGCCTGTCTGGTTTTCTACCATGGCTTTGAATTCTTGAAATCTGGAAAACACTTCAGATTTTTCTTTCAAAAAGTAGACCCAACAATATTTGCTGTAGTCGTTGATGAAAGTCAAGTAGTAAAGTGAACCATTGATGCTGTGGGTCTAGGCATAACCCCATACATATGTATCTATCAAATCAACAATACCTCGTGCATGAGAGGTACTTCTGCCAAAGTTGGTTCGCTTTTGTTTGCCAAAGTAGCATGCTTCGCAAACTTTTCCAAGAAACTGTAGCTTTGGAATCCCAATTGCCATATTCTGATTCCTGAGATCTAATAAGTACTTGAAATTGACATGACCATATCTCTTGTGCCATTTTGCAGATAGTGGCATATGTTGCGGTTGAGCTGACATGGCATGCTTATCTGGTACTATAGCTAGCATTCTGTATAAGCATCCTTCCTTGACACCTTTTGCTACTAGTTGACAGTTTTTGGATTTGTCTCGTATAGTGCATTCATCACTATCGAAGATGACTTTGTAGTTGTGTTCCGTCATTTGACCTACTAACAAAAGGTTCTTGCTGAGCTTCGGAACATAGAGCACATATTTCACCAATCCTTTCGTACCAGTGAAATTGTTCATAGGGATAACACCTGTCCCTTGAACTGGATTCGGTGTATTGTTTGCTGTGTACATGACATTTTTTTGACCATTCCTAATGATTTGTCATATGAGATGATGCACCGCTATCGATATACCAAGGATCTTGTTCCACTTGGTCGACTTGATAGCTGTAATCCTCTAGGATTGAAATTGGTGTCTAGGTACACTGTGTCTAGGTACACTGTATCAGTCTGATGCATTTCCTCGCTTGCAAGAAACATATTACCATGTTCATTTGCAAAATGACTGTGACTAGAATGTCCACCACGATCATTTCCTCTGCCTCGAAAATCCCTCGAGTATTGCTAGATTGACCGCCTTGGTCGTATTGCTTCTTGCGAAAATCTCTTTCATAGTGTCCAAACTTGTGACAGTAGTTGCACTGGATGTTTGACATGTTGGTGGATGCATTCCCTCGTCCTTGAAATCTTCCTCGGTTGGAATGATTTCCTCTTTGCTGATTCTGATGCTGTTGAGGATGATGCTGATGCTGACTTTGATTTCATTGCTGATGATGACCACTTTTCTGATATGATCTACCTCTGCCTCTTCCTTTGCCTCTGCTTCTGTTTGAAGCTGTGAATGCTTGATCATTAGAATGACCTTTACGTGCTTGGATGGCCTGAGTTCTGAGTTCTTTACTAAGTAGGACTGACTAAAGTACTTCCAGTGTCAAAATTTGCCGTTGGATGGCAATACTCTAGACTAGATTCTCGTATCCCTCTCCTAGTCCATTCAAGATTACTTGAACCATTTCTGCGAGGTTCATAGTCTCTCTTGCTGTTGCATGTCGATTGTTATAGTCTTTTATGCGGAGTACATAAGCATGACCAGTTTTGCTGCTATTGCGTAAACTCTAGTTTCTCAGTGTGAGAATTCTAGATGTGTTCTTGGATTCGTAGAGAGCTGCGAACATATCCCATGCTTCTTTTGATGTCTTGACTGTGTTCAGCTGTCCTAGCATGACATCTTGCACATTCTGCTTGATCAAATGATAGGCATACTTGTCTTTCTTATCCCATTCTACCTGAGCTCGAGCAATGGCAGGATCTACTACTGGTGTGGACATTGTTTGTGTAGCTGTAGATCCCATTGCTGGTGCTGTGACAACAGGTGGAGTAGAGCTATTGGTGGCTGGATCGTCTAATGGTCTAGGTGTAGACCCATTGACATACTCCCATTTGTCCTGAAGTATAAGAATGGTCTCCATTCGATATTTCCATGTACCGTAATTGGAGTTGTCTAACTTAACAGATGCCTCCAGATTGAGGTTGCTAGTCGTAGACATGGGGCAAGAAATGTAGTCAAAAGTGTCGTGAAAATCTCTATATGAATCAATTGCAAATACACTGACTGTGTCAAGTGAAATCTCTGAACCGTCGGTGAAGATAGAATTGCAATATATAAAATATGATCTGTATTACAAGGCTTGTAGCAATGATGCCAGGAATAGCCAAGAGGCTTTACACGGCTGAAATGATGTGCACGATGCCGTGAGATAGCCAAATAGGCTTTACAATGGTGGCATGTGTGTGTGAAATCAAATGCTATCTACCCACTGAAATAATTTGCAATGCTTTTGTACTCTCTGAAGTTTGCTCACTAAACTAATGAATGTAAGGTTTCAGGTAATGTAATGATGTGAAACCGTATGTGAGCGTATGGACTGACTCCGACTAGGTACTAGTCGAGAATTTCGGGCATGGCTTAGATTAGCAACTTGGGGAAATTCAAAGCGTCCCCTCTATGGCAATCTAGTCTACTCTGATCTAGATCTATACCAACCATCGATTGATGAAAGAACAAAGAATAATTCCTTTTCTTTTGTTCTTTTTAAGTGCTGGGTTAGCTGCGTCGATGTAGAGGCGAATGTGCGTGAAGAAAGTGGTTTTGTCCGTGAAGATCAAATGTGAGTGTAACTTGTGCCAATATGTGAGTGTAATGTGACGAGCACGCAGAGCACGAAAAAACGAGCGACTTTCCTTTTTGAAGCGCCCTCAAATTCTTCCTGGATCAAGAGATACGACTTGATCTAGGTGGAGGGGCAAAAGGAGTGCAAATGGTGCTCAACGATGATGTGTCGCTGTGGGTCACATGTAGTGATGTGGCACTGTGCCTAGCAAGAGGTATGCCAGTGGAGCCTTGTGCTGAGGTGGCAAGAGTGGTCACATGCAGTGACTGTGGTACACTGTGTGCCTGTAGAGGTTAGTGCTGATTGGACAGCTGAAGTGGCACAGATGATGATGTCGGTAGATGATGTGGCATTGATGACATGTCATTGATGATGTGGTAGTGATGACATGGTAGTGATGACATGGCACAGAAGATGTGGTAGATAACATATCACAAGTGATGTGGCAAATGACATGGCAATGATGATGTGGTAGGTGATGTGTCCTTGATGATGTGGCAATGGTGACATGGCACTGATGATGTGTTTGTTGATGTGGCAATTGGTGATGATGTGGTAGATAAGGATTGCCACATGGTAAAAATGTAACCAGTGAACAAACCCAAGGTCCACTGACCTAACTCAATTCAGGGCCTATCTACCACGTGTCAAAAGTTGGATCAACGGAATCATTTTTGGATGCTGATGGAATCCTGAAAGATTCCAACGATGAAAAAAATTCGACAGTGCAGTTCGTTGCTTGGAGTTTTTCATTGGTGGATGGCTATCTCAACCGCCGTGGGTTGATGGAAAGCACTGAAGAGGCGATGAAGATGGCTAGAGGTAGTTCGTGTTTAAGGCTTCCGTCGAGCCCGTTGTTGTGTGCTGCGTTGAAGAGCGGCTGGAGGAGCATCTTGTTGGAGAAGTCTGTGGGAGCCTGTAGGTTGTAAGAGATCCGCCACTTTTAGAGCCTTAGAACTACAAGGTTGTAAGAGGTGATTCGATGGCTTGAGTCGTTGAAGGTGGGTTGCCAGTCGGCAGATGTCGCTGGAGTCAGTTGGAGCGGCTTGGCGGGCTCAGGAGCCTATTGGCTAGCAAGTTCGGTGCATTGTAGAACAACAGTCGGACTAGGCGTGCGTTGCAATAGGTCGCAGGTTGCGGTTATTGGTCACCTTAGTTGTAGATGGCTACAGAAGTTGTTGGCGACATTAGATGGCGCATACGGGCTGAGCTGCAAATTGGTGGAGAAGCCGCGTTGGAGCTGCCTTGGTTGGGTCATTTTCGGTTGTGGTTGGCGCTAGCGCTCTGTGAGGCTTAGTTGCTTGTGCTTGAGCAGTTGGTCATTCGATGAGCTGAGAGCCAGGTCGGGTGGCTTGAGGGCTACTGTAGATGTGTTGGAGAAGTACCTGCTGGAGTTGGATATAGGATGTAGAAGTAGAGGCCGCTTACTGCACGTAAGTTGGCTTTAGAGCCAATGAGAGAAGTGCTCGCCTTTGATGGAGGCTGTAGGTAGAAGCCGAGTTCGAGCTTCTTCTTGCTATCAGTGAAGGAGGAGATGAAGAACCAAGAGCCAAGAACTATAGTGGAGGTGGCCTCAAAGCATCTCTCTCTTTCAATTTCTCACAAAGAATAGACTCTCTCAAAGATGGAAATCACTCTCAGAAATCTCTCACAAACTCTCGAAGGAGATGAACGGAAATATCTCACCAAATGGACAGAATTGTTCTCTCACTCTACGAAAGTGAATGGAACACTTAATCTCTCTCACACTCTCTCACACTCTCAAGGATCGCAATGCCTCAGTAGAAGGCAAGGGAGCTCTTATACCATGACAAAATATGAAGAGGGGAGAGGAGAAGAGTGGAGATGAGGAGAGAGGGCACAGCTAGAGAGCACACCACAAATGACTAACTGTACACTAGATTTAGTTGAAAAAATAGAATATATACAAACCCATTTAGGGTTAGGGTAAGGGGATCTAACCCTTTCCTTTATAGCACTCTATAAGGTTAGTGCTATGCACATATGATCACATGATGGTGCTATGCACACGTGATCACATGATGTTGAGCGTGAACTCTCAACACTCTGCCTGATTGGCTAAGAAATGTTGTTATGTATGGAGATCTATCAAGTAAGATCCCAATTATTAAAGTTCACATAGGTTTCCTCAAGGAAACGATGAGGTGGCTTTGCATAAGCACAATTGTAGGGTACATTCATGGTCCTCATCCCCCTATGACTTTTGTAGAAGGGTGGGTGCACATAAAGTGGGTCAAGAAGATTCTTTGGGAATTATTTTATGGTCTTCAAGAAACAAAAAATGGCTAGGATGATAGCCAAGAATGGCATGTGGACCACAATAAGCAATCAAAACTACTATACCTCTAAATGTGGGATTCAATCTCAGACTAGATATGCTATCCCCTTTTAAAGCTCCCATCTATGTGGTTTGGTTTTCTACTCCTTGCTCTTTTTCCTTAATTAGAAGCTCTTTGTGTGCCTTGGAGAACATTTATAGGTTTAGAGAAAAAAACATTTCTAAGCCTAAGAGGAAGCCCAATAGTCCTTGGCTAGTTGGAGCCATTATCTAGCAACCTTCATGTTCCTTCTTGCTCTTCAAGTCCCTCCATACCAAGCTTACCTAACTATCTCTTACTAGCTCTCTAGGGGCAATAAGTGATGAAATGGCCCACTAGGGCACTTAGGGAATCCACTTCTACATCCATTACCACACACACCTATGCAAGTGCCAACTTAGAATCTAAGAAAGAAAACCAAAAGTCAAGGCTCTTAAACAGGGAACAAGACAAAAAAAAGGGAAGTATGTTATGGGGATATCCATGGGGGAGCTGACAGGGAGGTGGCCAATCCCTTCAAGGCCATATTAGAGCAAGGTATGGGGAATGAATCAAAAGATGAGGGTCCTAAAGTGGTCCCTAAATCCAAAAATAGAAAGACCAATTCAATGAAACAACAAGGAATGGTGTACCTAGCAAAAAACTCTCTTCATTCAACTAAAAGGATAGAAGGAGAAGGCTTGAATGGACAAGTAGGCTCAAAATAAAAGGGTAGCCCTATAAGAAATGAATGGCCGAAGGGAAGTGATGGAAGGAGGTTGCTAACAGGATTTAATCTATCTTCTAGGATAGATCCTTTGCATTTTATAAAAAAATAAAATAAATTTTAGACACACAATCCACATTTTTTCCCTTAGTGTGAATGTGCAAGGTTTTAGTAATGACATAGACCATTAGTACTTAAAAATGATGGATCATCCTTATAACAATTAGATAATACAAGAAATTAAAGTTGGAGGGGGAAAATTAAAAGGCAACTACAAGAAGCAAACAAAGGTAGATAGTGGTTTGTCTCTTCTCATGAAGAGAGAGTGCATCACTATGGGTAGTAGAAAAGAGCCTGCGTGACTTGTTGTTAGAGCTAAATGGATTTTTAATCCAACGGAATTGGTGTAGAATTCAGACACAAACACTTGAGTTTTAATATTTCCTTTATTTATTCCCCAAACTTAGTCATGGAGAAGACTCTCTAGGAGACACCATCCTGATAGGGGATTACTATATGGTTGAGACACAAGCAAACATATAGAATGGCCTAGGTAAGGTCATCAGCAAGAGTGAATTGGAATCTTAAATTCAAGAAGCATATAGAACTCATTTATGTGTTAGAACATACTTCCTTCACATGGTGTTATAACCAAGTGGGCTCCAACCATAGGAGAGGTCCTATTGGTCTAAAATTTTGAGTGACAAAGCTCTCAGCTATGACAGAAAACCATTCCTATTTCTTCCTATAATTTACAAGTTCTATTTTTTCTAAAATTCTAAGTGGAAAAACTCTAAGCTATGAGAGGAAACCCTCCCTACCCCTTCCATTTTAAGATCATCACCCAATTCTATCGTCGTTGAATAAAGGCATGGACCAAGTTAGGAAATCCTAGGTCAAGGCTAAAACTTTCTTCTTTTAATTTTTTTATGTCCCAAGATTTTGGGGTGTGTTTCAAACAAGTGGGTAAAAGCTATCAATAAGATGTAGGCTTTTCTCAGGGAAATAATAGAGCCATTGATGCTAGAGCAAAGAAGAGGAAGCATTTGGAAGAGAGGATGAAGAGGTTGGTAGAGGATGACTTGGTTCAGGGCCCTGGCCAAACTTAGGATTATCAAAAAGGAAGTCAAGAAGGAGGACATGAAGTTGTTGATGCTAGAGAAAAGAAGAGGAAGGATTTGGAAGAGAGGATGAAGAGGTCGGTAGAGGATAAATCATTTGAAGGGCCAGACAAACTTAGGATCATAAAAAAGTATCACAAGAAGGAGGTTACAATCAAAGATTCAATAACAAGACATTTATCCTAGAGATTGGTTAGGTCGGATTGATGAATACAATGAAGTCATGGATAAGTATCTCTAAAAGAAAGCATACCAAGAATCCATCTCGATGCTAGTGTGGGGAGACAAAACAACAATGACTGACAATAAAATTCTCCATGAGGTACAGTCAAGCTTCAAACAAGCTTGCAAGAGCAAGAGGTAATCTCCAGAAAGTTACATGCTAAAATGCATTTAAAACATAAGGAAATGATAGAAAGTGGTTGATGTGGTTAAAAGTGGTTGGCAATTTGATTTGGATATGCATCTGGATACTCACTCACCAAGTTCTTGTCCCTATAGTCCTTTCTAGATTTTCACATTGTAGGAACATGGAAGGTCCTCTTACGTCCATCTAGTAAATTAAAGCAAAAGAGATTTCCCCCAAGATTCCCATACATGAATAAGAGCATAGTAGATCCTCTCACATTTGGGTTCTCAAAGTCATCATGGATGCCAAAAGAGAAGAAATTATTTTTTGGATCCCCATAGCAATAAAGCAGAAAAGGAATCCTAGAGCTCTTCTCTATATTTCTAAAACTTCCCTGTATTTTTCAAAAGCAGCCCTACATTTTTCAAATGAAGTCTAAGTATGGAGATGAACTAACCTAAGAGAAAAATAGCTATTCTAACCAAAATTGCCAAAGCAGCACTCTGATGGCGACTAAAAATCACAATTAAAAAAATGAAGTTGTTATCGAGCATAGAAATAGGACAATCATGAGTTCATGTAGGCATGATCATGATTAAAGAGACAAAACTTCACTTTTCTTATATAAGTGGGTACAAACATCTAATTAGGTGTATATAAGTGGGTACAAACATCTAATTAGGTGTTATACATATGCATGAACATTCCAAAACTAATAGAAGATTGCATTTTAGACTAACAATGCTTCCTTCCTATCTAGCACCTACAACAATTTGGGAGAAACATGCTTAAATTGTGCATTTTGTAAGTTTTTCTTATGATTATTCATACATAATGTAATTTTCCTCCCTAGGAATTCAATATTTTGTCTAGATGCTAGTTTTTTTTTGGGGCCCCTAAAGATCACAATTTAAGCAACCAAATTTCTTTAAAAAGAAATATTCTCACAAAAGGGTTGCTTTTTGGGCCTTTTTTACCCTAAGGATAGCCCAAAATATGGCATTTTGAGACAAGGGGAGCTCCCAAAAGTTAGAAAAGTACACTACTAGATGCTCATTCAGGCCCCTTATGTGAAAAATCATGGTGAAATAACTCACCTCAAACAAGTTTGAGTTTACTAGAAAATGTAGTATGTGAAGCCCCAAAGCATCTTACCAATTAAAGGTTAATCATAACCTCTTCAAGTAGATGCCAACGTACTCATGGAAAAGAATCATGAAGAAGTCCCAGTCAATGGAAAACAAGCAATGTTTAAAATAAACATTGTTGCATGCTCATTTAAATTTTTTATGAGTCTTGTATGAGACATTCATAAGTTTTAGGACATTTGCTAGCTCCATACACTTGAAATCTCAATGCGCAATCACTGGCACCCCATTCTATTGTGAATCCCATTCCCACTGTGCATGGTTGCAAGTGAGAGTCCTCATGGAAAGATGCGTGCAATGCATTTTGTGCTTTTTTTTTTGGCAAACGACCTGGGGTAGCCCGTCCACCCCCTCAAGAACGCTAAACATGACTGCTTGACATTCGTTTTCCGTCCAAATTGAATGCATTCAAGATGTAGTTTCTGCAAACTAACGAACGGGACCAAGCATCACAACGTTACGACGCTTCAAACAAACTAGTTTCTGAAGCTGTTTGAAATGGAGGCATCTTGGTTGAACTAACCAGTCTTTTTTCCTTTTTTGTTGAAGCTGTTGAATAGAATCTCTTGCCATATGATGTCAAAGTTCAAATCGCACATTTTCCATACTGAAAGGGTTTTTTGAAACAACCAGGTCAAATACGTTACAAAGAGCGTGGACTGGATCGATTGTATACACACTACACTTCCGAGATTCACTCAATAAGCCAAGATACCTCGTCTTGTTAATCCAGTATACAAATTCAGAAAAATCTCTGGCATTCCATCAGAGAACTTGGCTCTTTGTCCTAATAATTTATTAGCTTCTCCTAGCGTCGTTGGATTTTTCCAGCAGTCAAAGAATCGTAGCTTCTCAGAGCTTCCATGCACTTATGATAGCCGTTTAGCATTCCTCACTCAACTCTGACACGCCTTTCTTTTCTAAGTTTATATATTGTCAACTGCGGGTGTCTGTATCGCTCCTCCTTGACTCAGCTCCCTGATACTAGTCCAAGCCAAATGGCTTCCTTGGCTGCTGCATTGGAGCGACATACTTGATAAGGCATTTGTATGTTGATTGTGTGCTGCTCAAACTGATGGTGAACACACGGCAGATAATCCACTTGCAGACTTCTACAGATCTACTTCGGTTGGCCAACCTGAATCTTATTCCATACTCCAGTGTGCCAAGATTAACAGTTTTTAAATCAGGTCTAAGAACTCTGCTCTGCAACTGATACTTTGGGAGTATTTGGGTTCCCTAAAAAGTGGCAATTTCAGTTGAAAAAGGAAAGTTTGGCTGATTCCACAGCATAGCAATTTGATTCTTGATGTTGAGCCTATAATACGACATGCTTTGGCTGTGTCCTATTATTCTACAAGTGAGGCTTCGTAGCAGTAGCAGCGTCGTTGTTGCATTCTGCCATCTACATCTAGCTATTCATTATGGCATATTGCAAAATCAATAGCCTGCACTTTCACACACTTTTGGTCATGCCGATTTACTTGAGGAAGTTCTATTTTTGTTCTTAAAAGATGGTTTAGCACACAGAAATCACAGCTTGTGCACATTGTGTTGGAGGAGGTGGTTCATTGTCCCACCTGTAAGGGAGAGCACAAGGACATGAAACCTACATAGGATGGGTGGAGGAGCTGTCATGTTGGCATGAGAGGAAAATGCCACATGGGCAGATCTGGGTGGAGATGGTTCCACAATAGGAATTTATAGTTGGGATACATACTCTCTTAGATCACATAGCACATAATAAATATTCGAAAGAATCACCAATATACACGTACGAAAATTTTGAATCCCATGAATTTCAATCCCTACTAAAGCACAATACAAATACGATTGCAATACAAACCTTCCACAATGCAAAAGCAAAGAAATGTCCCACATATCTATACCCATTGTCCACAAATACTATAGCTCCTCTATCGGTAGCTCTAGGTAGGCATCCGTGTTTGTTAACCTAGGGGTGCCTCTTGAGAGAATTTGGGATGAGTGGCCTTTGGAAAGAGTCAATGGAGTTAGCACAAATCGGTCTACGGAAGGTGATGATATTGGGTTATTGGTTAGCTTAGAAATTGGGTTTAACATTTCTTTTTAAATCTGAGGAGAGAGCATGGAGCAAAGTAGATCAGGGGTGGAAGAGAGCTAAAAGAGTGTGCGTGGAGCAAAGTAGAAGAGCAAGGGCAGATGAGAGCAATGTAGCGAAATCCCAAATGCCACGGATCTTGTATATTACAAAGTTTGAGCCACCATGCTAGCTAGAGGCCCAGAGGCTTGGTGTTCCATCCAAATAATCATGACTACCGCCTTAATTAATCAAAATCCGAGGAGGGTGCCATCCAAATAATCATGAGCCATAGTAATTGCAAGCCACTGCGCTGGCTTGCCAACCCGGTGGAACCTTAGACTACGAACTCTCAGCTTTCAGTGCTGGAGCCGATGTGAGCAACACTAAGCTGTGGCATGAGAGGTTTGGTCATCTAAACCTTAGTTCTTTAAAGGAGATGCATAAAAGTGGAATGATTACAGACCTACCAGAAATTACAGATCTGCCCGATGTATGTGAAGTTTGCATGATGGGCAAGCAGCATCGGCAGCCCTTTCCTAAAGAGGCCAACAGGGCAAAGGCTCCTCTAGAGCTTGTTCACACGAACCTCTACGGAAAGATGGAGACAGAAGCTTTGGGTGGTTCCTACTACTTCATGACGCTGATTGACGACTACAGTAGAAGGATATGGATATACTTCCTAAAGACTAAAGATGAGGCTTTTAGTAAGTTCAAAGAATGGCATGTAATGGTCGAGAAAGAAACGAGCAGGAAGGTGAAGAAGTTGAGATCAGACAGAGGTGGAGAGTTCACATCAAGTGAATTCGAAAGTTACTGCAAAAGTCACAGGATCAAGAGGCAGAAACCCCCGCCACATGTATCACAGCAAAATGGAGTAGCAGAGCGCAAGATGCGCATCATCTGCAAAATGGGCAGGAGTATAATAAAAGGGAAAGATTTTCCAAAGACTTTCTGGGCTAAAGCATGTAACACGGCAGTTTACATTTTGAATTGTAGCTACATGAAGGCTATGAACGGGATGACTCCACTGCTGGCCTTTTCTGGTAACAAACCTTCAGCTGCACATTTTAGAGTTTTTGTATGTGACTGTTTTGTGCATGTCCCTGATGCTAACAGGACCAAATGGGAACCAAAGAGCTGGAGAGGCGAAGGGTTACCGTCTCTATAATCCTGTTACCAAGAAGGTAATAGTAAGTCGCGATGTGGTCTTCTCAGAACAGCCGCATCAATTGGAGGAGGATGCTTCCTTCCCAAACAACCAGGACCAGGATATCCATCCAGTAGAACCACCAATAGCAGACCGAACTCCCCCAATGGTGCTTGGGAGGATTCAAGATAAAGAAGAGGAAGAAGAGCCTGCAGAACCACAACGGCAACGGCCATTCTCAAAGTGGGTAAAGCAGCTTTTGGACGGCAGAGAACCTCTAGCCATTGAGGAGGAACTATCCGAACACCGCCGGTCCAAGAGATTAGAGGAGCAAAGAAGGGCACATGAACACTTGGTCAACTACGCTTTGATGACTGAGGTGCTCCGTGCTGAAGAACCCAAGTGTCTTGAAGAGGCACAGGGTGATGATAGGTGGATGGAGGCTATGCAGTCAGAGTATGGCTCCATAATGAAGAACAACACTTGGGACCTTGTGGATTGACCACCAAAATGCAAGGTAATCAGCACCAAGTGGGTGTACAAGACCAAGTACAAGTCCGACGGCACATTGGATAAGTACAAGGCTCGGGTCGTGGCAAAAGGATTTGCACAGGTACATGGTTTTGATTATCAGGATACTTTTGCTCCCACAGCTGACTAGGAGAGGGAAAGGGACCTGACTGATACTATGTCTCCGGACCAAGTGGAGACCTAAAGGAGCGTGAGTGTGCTGACTCGTCTACATCTCCCGAGTCAGCACAACATGAGTCGCCCATCCTACTCTTCCTTCCCTTGCGAGAGGCATGCGCAGGTGATGATCCCGCGGTCGAAGGGGCATGAGGGGATGGTTGGGCAGTACGTCCACCCGTCGGTGTAGGGGAAGGAATTGCTGAGGTCCTCTAAGAGAGCAGAGTGAAGAATCTCGCTGCCTCCTCATCGCTCATCTGCGCTACAAACTCGTTGGGACTCCCGACAAAGCCATGCACGGCTAGCAAAGGAGTTCCCCGAGGGGTAGTCGCAATGCTACGTGGAAGAGGAGTCAGTCGTAGTGCTAGGTCCGAGAGGAGTCGGACCAGGGGTAGTCCTCGGGGTAGTCGCCTGAGAGGAATCAAAGTCCTCTAGAGCATATAGATCGTGAGCTCTCCTCCTACGAGGCTGTCCGTACTCGTCATATGAGCGACGTGATCCCATGTCTAACATAGACACAAACACGAAAACAGAAAACAAAAAAACAAACATAAGCATAGGCATAGGCATAGGCAAGAAGAAAGAAGAGGGAAAGGAAAGAAGAGGGAAAGGAAAGAGGGAAAGAAGATGGAAAGGAAAGAAGAGGGAAAGGAAAGAGAAGAGGAAGAAAAGGGAAATAGAGAATAAGAGTTAGAGAGAATAAGCTCATGCTTATGCTTACGCGGAAATAGAGAATGAGAGAAGGGGGAAATAGAGAAGGGGAAAGAGATGAGGGGGAATGAGAGAAGCATAAGCATAAGCTTATGTGGAAATAGAGAATGAGCTTATGTGGAAATAGAGAATGAGAGAAGCATAAGCTCATGCTTATGCTTCTCTCATTCTCTATTTCCGCATAAGCTTATGCTTATTTATGCGGAAATAGAGAATGAGAGAAGCTTCTCTCATTCTCTATTTCTGCATAAGCTCATGCATAAGAGAAAGCTTGTGTGGAAATAGAGAAATAAAGAAGGGGGAAAGCTTATGCGAATGAGAGAAGGCGGAAAGAAATGAGGGGGAATGAGAGAAGCATAAGCATAAGCTTATGCGGAAATAGAGAATGAGCTTATGCGGAAATAGAGAAAGAGAGAAGCATAAGCTTATGCTTATGCTTCTCTCATTCTCTATTATGCTTCTCTCCTTCTCTATTTCTGCATAAGCATAAGCATGAGCTTATGCAGAAATAGAGAAGGAGAGAAGGGGGAAATAGAGAATGAGCTTATGCGGAAATAGAGAATGAGAGAAGCATAAGCTTCTCTCATTCTCTATTTCTGCATAAGCTCATGCATAAGCATAAGCTTATGCGGAAACTTAAGCATAAGCTCATGCTCATGCATGAGCATAAGCATGAGCTTATGCTTATGCTTATGCATAAGCATAAGCATAAGCATAAGCTCATGCTTATGCTCATGCAGAAGCATATAGAGAAGGAGCTTATGCGGAAATAGAGAATGAGTTTCCGCATAAGCTTCTCTCATTCTCTATTTCAACATAAGCTCATGCATAAGCATGAGCTTATGCTCATGCAGAAATAGAGAAGGAGCTTATGCGGAAATAGAGAATGAGTTTCCGCATAAGCTTCTCTCAAATTTCCGCATAAGCTCATGCATAAGCATAAGCTTATGCAGAAACTTAAACATAAGCTCATGCTCATGCATGAGCATAAGCATGAGCTTATGTTTATGCTCATGCTTAAGCATAAGCATAAGCATAAGCTCATGCTTATGCTCATGCGGAAATAGAGAAGGAGCTTATGCGGAAATAGAGAATGAGTTTCCGCATAAGCTTCTCTCATTCTCTATTTCCACATAAGCTCATGCATAAGCATGAGCTCATGCTTATGCTTCTCTCATTCTCTATTTCCGCATAAGCTCATGCATAAGCATAAGCTTATGCAGAAATAGAGAATGAGCTTATGCGGAAATAGAGAATGAGAGAATGCATGAGCTTATGCGGAAATAGAGAATGAGAGAAGCTTCTCTCATTCTCTATTTCTGCATAAGCTCATGCATAAGAGAAAGCTTGTGCGGAAATAGAGAAATAAAGAAGGGGGAAAGCTTATGCGAATGAGAGAAGGGGGAAAGAGATGAGGGGGAAATGAGAGAAGGGGGAAATAGAGAATGAGCTTATGTAGAAATAGAGAATGAGAATGCTTAAGTTTCCGCATAAGCTTATGCTTATGCATGAGCTTATGCGGAAATAGAGAATGAGAGAAGCTTATGCGGAGCTCATGCTCATGCATGAGCATAAGCATGAGCTTATGCTCATGCTGATGCATAAGCATAAGCATAAGCATAAGCTCATGCTTATGCTCATGCGGAAATAGAGAAGGAGCTTATGCGGAAACTCATTCTCTATTTCCGCATAAGCTCCTTCTCTATTTCCGCATGAGCATAAGCATGAGCTTATGCTTATGCTTAAGCATTAGCATAAGCATAAGCTCATGCTTATGCTCATCATGAGCATGAGCTTATGCAAATGAGAGAAGGGGGAAATAGAGAAGGGGGAAAGAGAGAAGGGGGAATGAGAGAAGCATAAGCATAAGAGAATAAGAGGGAAAGGAAATAGAGAATAAGAGGGAAAGGAAAGAGAGAAGGGAAAAGAGATGAGGGGAAAATAGAGAAGGGGGAAAGAGAGAATAAGAGAAGAGGGAAAAAAGAGAAGGGGGAAAAAAGAGAATAAGAGAAGGGGGAAGAAGGAAAGAGTGGGAGGGGAAGAGAGGGTTCCTACGCCCATCATTGCAGCTAGCGCAGGCCAATGCAAATAACAAAAATAATAAATGGAAAAAAGAGGAAGCACTTACCTGAAATAGTATGTCCCGCTCGGTGTAGTGGGCTGGCCCTACAAAAGAGAGAAAACAACCCATTTTTCAAATAAGATGTTAGTGGAAGGAGGAGATTACAAAAGCAACTTCTTGAAGCGAGGAGATTGAGGAGACAAGGAAAGGAGGAGATTGAGGAGACAAGAAGAAAGAGAAGGAAGAGAAATACAGAAAAAAGAGGTGAGCTTTCTTTCTTTCTTGAAATCTCATTTTTTGTTTCAATCCTTTCAAAACAAGCATGAAAACTAGTTTACAGGTTTAGCAATACAAGAAGAAACACTCACAAAACTAAAGCTAACAAACAAACAACCTACATTATTGAAACAAACTCACCTCTTGAAGAACTTTCTTTCAAGAAACCAAAGAGGGAAAAGGATAGAGAGGGAGTACAAGAGGTAGGAGAAGGGTGAGGAGTGGAAAATAGAGTGGGAGGTTGCTTGGAATAGGTGAGGTCGTCGAAAATAGGTGGGAGGAGATTTTGGGTTGCTTACTTGAGAGATTAGGGAATGGTATGAGCAAAACGCTATGCGTTTAGCGTTTTGGGTTTTAACCCACAGCGTCGCTATATAGCGACGCTAATCCGTCGCTGTATAGCGATGTTTTTAATTAAAAACGTCGCTATATAGCGATGAAATAGAGTAAACGTCGCTATATAGCGACGCTTACTGTCACTTTTTTGATGTGGCATCAAGAGAAGCTCAAACATGCTATTTTATAATTGTCAATATCTCCTCTTCATGCTTATGTTGTGATTTTATAAGTGTAGATGGAAGGGACAAGTGGAAGCTCGTTCGATGATGCGCCAATGCTCGGGAGCACGAAGTGGCTTACAGAGAGGTTATACTATCATTGCACTCATTGCAAGCGAGAAGTACGACATCAACGTCGTATTATCATGCACCACTTGCGGATGTATGGGGAGGAGTCGGAACCAGTACCCCCCATTGGTGTTACACATGTTGATGGATCATCGGTAAGTCAAAGCTATTTAAGTTCGCAATCTTATTGTATACCAGGAAATAGAAGATCTTATATTTACACGAAATCTTAAAACAGGATGAGGAGGGTGACGAGGGTACACATATACCTTCTCACTTTCAGCAAGACTATAGTCTCCCGGATGACGACGAGTGTATGGTCGACATGATGGATTCCATTTTTAGGGGCACTACATCCCACGTACACGTGATGTCAGAGTCTGAGGTCAAAATGTGAGAGTTGCAATCAACACAATTGTACGAGGGTGCTAGTGTAAAGAAAGAGGGAGAGAGATAGGAGACTCAAGTTCAGCTTTCTTCACAACACACAAAAGAGAGAGGACACAAGGTTGGAGGGTGAAGCCTTTTTTCACTTTTGCACACAACAATAATACAATAGAAGAGGGAAATACCCTATATGTCAAAACCTAGAATACGTGGTTCATATGTGAACCCAAACCAAAAACATACGTGGTAGTCTAACTACACCACGAGTACAAATAACATAGGCGGTGACATAAATGATAGTCATCCAGGAGATGTATCGGGGGTAGAGCTTGATATCTCAACACTCCCCCTCAAGCTCAAATCCATCTCACGTACACCAAGCAAGCTCCTAAATCTGCGAAGCTTCTCGGTACCCAATGCCTTCGTAAAGATATCAGCCACCTGCTCCTCAGTGCTGACATAGATAAGATCAATCTCACCAGCTAGAACCTTCTCTCTCACAAAGTGATAATGCACCTCAATGTGCTTCGTTCTAGCATGATAAACTGGATTATTAGCAAGCATGATGCTGCTAATGTTGTCACAATGAATGACAACTGCTGCATGAACTGACTGTCCCATATCTCCAAGTAGCTTCCGTAACCAAGCTACCTCACATGCAGCCATTGCTGCACCCCTGTACTCAGCCTCTGTGCTCGACAAGGCAACTGTTGGCTGCTTCTTGCTGCTCCAACTGATGGCACCACTCCCAAGGGAAAACATAAAACCACTAGTAGATCTCCTGTCTGAGACACTACCAGCCCAGTCAGCATCTGTGTATCCATGTACCTGTAATGCACACCCAGCTTCATAGAACAGTCCATAATGCAATGTGGACTTCACATACTGCAGTATGTGCCTAGCCGCATCCAAATGTGGCTTCCTCGGTGCCTGCATAAACTGACTCACCAGCCCCACAGCATAGCTCAAATCTGGTCTGGTTATAGTCATGTAAATCAAGCTACCTACTATGCGCCTGTACATAGTAATATCTTCAAGAAGCTCACCTGACTCTGCATTGAGCTTCACATTTTGCTCCAATGGAACAGAGATAGGCTTACAGCCTGTCATCCCATATTTGAACAGCATGTCCAAACCGTATTGCCTTTGCAACAGCCATATCCCACTTGGGGATCTAATAACCTCAATGCCCAAGAAGTAACGCAGCTCTCCCAAATCCTTCATCTCAAATTTCTGCTTCAACAGCAGCTTCACTTCATTAATGTCTGCATCACTATCACCTGTAATAATCAAGTCATCAACATAGATGACTATAAGCACAATCCCTCTGTTTGTCCTTTTCACATAAAGTGAAAAATCTGAATTGGAAATCTGAAATCCAATAGTGACAAGATATTGCCCTATCTTGTCTGACCATGCCCTCGGCGCCTGTTTTAAGCCATACAAGGCTTTGCGCAACCTGCATACAAAATCGGGGTGTGCTTTATCCTCATAACCTTCTGGCTGCATCATATAAACCTCTTCCTGCAAGTCACCATGCAAGAAGGCATTTTTCACATCCATCTGATGCAAAGACCATCCCTTTGCAGCAGCCATAGCAATTACTGCTCTCACGGTTGCCATCCTTGCAACTGGGCTGAAAGTTTCCTCATAGTCAATTCCATATGTCTGTGCAAAACCTTTGGCAACCAATCTTGCCTTGTACCTGCTAACAGATCCATCAGCATTGTGCTTTACTTTGTAAACCCACTTGCAGCCAATAGCCTTCTTATCATGAGGCAAAGGCATCAAATCCCAAGTGTGGTTTGCATTCAAGGCAGCCATCTCTTCATCCATAGCTGCTTCCCAATTTTTATGCCCTGCTGCATCCTCAAAACATGTGGGCTCTGGCTCCTCTAGAACCTTGACCATATAAGCATAGTGATGTGCTGTATACCCATCATATCTCAGCCTGTCAACTGGATACTTAATACGAGTGGACCTCCGTACAACTGGATCAGTTGCAGGCGTCTTTAAATCATGCCTGCTTTTTCTTGCACCAGGTGTAACAACAGAAGGAATCCCAAGTTCCTCATCAAGGCTCATTTCAGAGCCGCTTGACTCTCCATCAACATGAGAGCTACCAGCAGACACATCAAATACTGGAGCATGGTCCACTTTTTCTTTTCCCTTATGTGATACCTGCACAACACTATCAGGACTGCCATGTGACGATTCACTAGATCTCAATCTCCCTGTCCATGCATTAGATCCACTAGTAGAGGACTCTTTGGGTCCACTCAAGGCTTGAGATTGCTGCTCTGCATTTATTGCAGCATTCCCATTTCCTGCATCTGCATCTCCTACCATAACAGTTGGTGCATACCAGCTGCTGATTTCATCAAAAACAACATCTCTGCTCACTTGCATTTTGCGGGTGGAAGGGTTATAACAGCGATACCCTTTTTGGTGCTGAGCATATCCAATAAAGATGCATTTTTCTGCCTTTGGATCCAGCTTTGTTCTCTTCTCATCAGGAACATGAACATAAGCTATGCAACCAAATACCTTCAAGTGAGAAATATCTGGTTTTTGGCCTGTATACATTTCTTCAGGTGTCATGCCATGGACAGCTGCAGTGGGGGTTCTGTTCATAATATAAACAGCAGTTGCTATTGCTTCAGCCCAAAAATAATCAGGCATGTTTTTCTCATTTAGGATCGCCCGTCCTACTTCTGCAATATGCCTGTTCTTCCTTTCTGCAACCCCATTCTGCTGAGGGGTAGACCTGCATGAGTACTTCCTTTGAATTCCCTGTTCTTTCAGATATTCACAAAATTCTTCTGAAAAGTACTCTCCCCCTCCATCAGATCTTAGCACTTTAATATGCACACCTTTCTCTTTTTCAACCATGGCCTTAAAAGCCTTGAAATGGCTGAACACTTCACTTTTGTGCTTCATAAAATAAATCCACACCTTCCTTGTGTAGTCATCAATAAACGTCACATAATAATGGCATCCACCAATAGAAGCAGCTTTGGTTGTCCAAACATCTGAATGGATCACTTCCAAAGGTCTTCTGCTCACCTTAGCATTTTTAGGAAATGCATGTCTGGCCTGCTTACCCATTTGGCATGCTTCACATACCTTTTGCATTCCCTCAACTCTGAATTTAGGCAAACCTGCAACAATGTTTTTCGTTTGCATAGATTTCAGCCTTTGTATATTCACGTGCCCAATGCGCTTGTGCCATATCTCAATATCTGCAATGACACCTCTCCCATGCGCAAACATAGCAGCTTTCACCTCAGGCATATCAACATCCAAGGTGAACATTCTACCATTTTTGTTGCCTTTCGCAACCAAGCGGCACTTATTTTTCAAGTCCTCAACGAAGCATCCATCAGGGTTAAATCTAACCTGCAGACCTTGCTCAACCATCTGGCCAACTGAAACCAGGTTCTTAGTGATTTTTGGAACATGAAGTACATCTGCCAAGTACTTTGTTTTGCCATCCTGCATAGCCAATGGCACTTTACCAACCTGCGTAATTGGGTGCGCAGTATCATCACCTGTTTCAACATAACCTGGCTTATCCAAATTTCTGACATCATGAAACCACTCACCATGACTGGTCATGTGGTTAGAGGCACCTGAATCAACATACCAAACATCATTGCAAGCTGCAGCATCTCCTGACATGGAGTTAACCATATGCTGCATCACAAAAAGGTGCTCATTTCTGTCGTCACCATGCCCACTTGATGATGCATAGTTGCTTTGCTGCAACTTTCCACTTTTGATGTCATTCTGCTTTTTATAGCATGTATTCTCCTTGTGTCCAGGCTTTCCACAATAATAGCATTTTGTGCTGCTATTTACTTGCTGGTTCCTTTGCCATGAACCACGGCCTCTTTGGCTCCCCCTGCCTCTAGAGCTACCACGTCCTCCTCCATAGGACTGGTTTTCCTGTTATTGCTGTTGGTTCTGATTTCCTGCACGGCCACCAAAACAGCCTCTTCCTCTACCTCTGCCTCTACCTGTATTCGAGTAGAAAGCAGTCTCTTGAGAAGTTGAGGTGGCTGAACCACCATTCCTTTGCTCTTCACTCAGCAAGAGAGCAATAAGTTCCTGAAAATCAGGAAATGTTTCACGGACTCCAATGGATGTCCGAAACTGTGCATAATCTTTCCCAAGACCATTCAAGGTCACGGACACTAAGTCCTCATCATCAACAGGTGCTCCAATGGAGGCAAGAGAATCTACAAGGCCTTTCACCTTCAAGGAATCCTCATTTATATTCAGATTTTTCCTTTGCACATTGTGCAACTCCTGCTTTAGCTGCATCTTTCGTGCTTTGGTATTTGTGCTATACAGCTTCACCAATGTATCCCATGCCTCCTTAGGCGTCTCTAGATCCTGTATATGCACAATCATAGAATCTGAAATGCTAACGGACAGCCAATACAGGCATTTTCTGGCTTTTTCATGCCATTCTTTAAAGGCCTTCAATTCAGCAGGAGTAAGAGCAGCACCCAAAACTGGTTCTGCAGTTTCACCACTGATGTAATCCCAAACTCCCTTTCCTATAAAGAAGTTTGTCATCCTGAACTTCCATGCTTGGAAGTTGTTCTTGTCAAGCTTCTCACTGACAATGGTAGACAGATTCTCAGACATTTTACAAATCACGAATTGCAACAGCAACCTGTAAACACAGCAAATGCCTCAGAAGGGCAAATAGCAAAACTTCTGCAAAGAGCCTCACAGGGGCAGATCTGCAACACTGACGAAAGTGGTATTTCACCACACAGTCACTTCCTCGTGACGATTTTGCATCAACAGGCAACAGGCATGAATCTGCAACTCCCAATATCTCTGCACATAGGCATACGATGCAATTTCTATGGCACCTTTCCACCGACTAGCCGCGCGGTGGTCGCACAACAAAAACAGGGCCTTTTTCTGAGTGCCTGCGAAGAACTTCCGCCTTCAAAACGGGCCCCGAAATGGCCTCAAATCTGAAAAATAAAGTCACCAAGGGCTTCGTCCTCTCCCGCAGCATATACTGCGCTCTCGCCGCACCGCGAAGGACCTCTCAATCTGAAGCAGTGCACTCCTGCACTTCTGGCTGTGCTACCTGCAGAGATTTGCTCCCAAACTCGAAATAGGAAAGCTACACTGGTCCTCTTACCAGGACACCAGAAACTTGGCTAGCTTTCTTGAGCTCCTTACCACGAACAAGGCTCTGATACCATGTAAAGAAAGAGGGAGAGAGATAGGAGACTCAAGTTCAGCTTTCTTCACAACACACAAAAGAGAGAGGACACAAGGTTGGAGGGTGAAGCCTTTTTTCACTTTTGCACACAACAACAATACAATAGAAGAGGGAAATACCCTATATGTCAAAACCTAGAATACGTGGTTCATATGTGAACCCAAACCAAAAACATACGTGGTAGTCTAACTACACCACGAGTACAACTAACATAGGCGGTGACATAAATGATAGTCATCCAGGAGATGTATCGGGGGTAGAGCTTGATATCTCAACAGCTAGGATGTCTAAACTACGTGCTTGTCTCTCAATCTTGAATCTACAAGTACAGTATGGGTGGTCGGATACAAGTGTCTCGGCCTTAATGAGGTTAGCCCTTGCATTAATTTGACTCATTATTTGGATATTGTTTGTTTTGAGAATCATCATTTGGATAGTGTCTTTGTCATAGGTTGCTCCAGAAGATGTTGCTTGCACCAAATACCATGCCCGCATCAAGAGATGAAGCAAAAAAGATGCTAACAACGGTAGGTATGGATTATGATACCATCCATGCTTGCCGTAATGATTGTATTCTCTTTCGTCGTGAGCATGGAGATTTGGCTAGTTGTCTGAAGTGTGGGGAACAACGATATAGAGATGACTTGTAGGGTGAGCGGATATCGGTAAAGGTCTTAAGACACTTTCCCATCATTGCAAGAATACAACACATGTTTCGATGCAAATCCATAGCAGAGTTGATGACATGGCATGCATCTCATCGGTCCACTGATCACACATTGAGGATTCCCGCAGATTGTGCAGCTTGGAAGCACATAGATAATCAGTGGCCGGACTTTGCGAGGGAGCCACACAACTTACATCTTGGGCTAGCCATGGACATTGTGAATCTTTTCGGGTTACGTTCGACATCTTGGTCGACATGGCCCATAGTCGTGGTGAATTACAATATCCCACCATGGCTAACAATCAAAAAGGAACACCTCATGCTTGCACTACTTATGCCAGGAAAGTACAAGGCAAAAAACATGGATGTGTACATGGCACCTTTGATAGAGGAGTTACAGATATTATGGAGAGGAGTGCAGGTCTTTGATATTTCCAGAGCTCCTAGACATACCAATGATATTTTGGTCAGGGGTATCTTGATGTGGACCATGCATGACTACCTAGGATATGGAGAGTGCGCAGGTACGTGGTTGTGTCTTTACATGTACAATGAGGGATTATGCTTTTTTTACTCTCTTTTGCACGCATGTCTTGTACTAACACATTCATGCACGCATGCAGGACTTGTTACAAGTGGGTACCATGCTTGTCCTGTTTGTGGACCGGCTCTGAAATTGCTTGCATGCTACTCCAAACATATGAGGAAAAATGTTTATGAAGGTCATGCTCGATACCTTCCGCTCAACCATCTCGCACGTGGAGGTTAGCTTGATCCACCACCATCATATTTGAAGGCAAGTGATTGGATTCAAGCTTGGAGGGCGAATGGAGAGGAACCTCCTCCTGGTATGAAGAGGCTATCGATCTTTCACGAGCTTCCTTATTGGGGTCAGTTACAAATCAATCATCTCTTGGATCCCATGCATATCTTCAAGAATGTGGGGGCTACTATTTGGGCACACTTGGTTGGTTCCAAGGACTCGAGAGGAGTGCGAGAAGACTTGCGTGCTATGAATAGGATGTCTCGTTTGTGGCCCCAAGTGCATGCTTCGGGAAAAGTTGTCCTCCCGAAAGCAACGTGGATCCTCTCTACAAGGGAGGAGGCAGCGGTCAAGGCAGACATTGCCTCTTTTCAAACACCGATAGGGTACATGCGTTGCTTGAAAGGAGCATTTTCAAAGGACAATAAGCTTAGTGGCCTCAAGTCCCATGATTGGCACAAGGTCTTACAGGTATTCTAAGTAGAATTAGTGTACCGATAATAGTGATGCGTTAGCGTAATTATTATTATGTTATATTGTTGACATGACTTCATTGTTGCTTTGATAGTTCATCCTCCCAATTACAATAAAAGGGTGCTTACAAGAAGATGTTAGAAATGCTATATTCAAGATCTGTGCTCGGGGGGGGTCACTCATCATATGTAACCCTATCACGTGAGTTCAACAGAAGGATATTTTTTCTTTCTAAAATTTATAGAAATAAATATACATAAGGGACTATTTAAAATAGTTTTGGAAAAAATTTACAGATTTATATAGAAAAGGGGTACATTTTATTAATGACAAAATTTACAGATAAGGGATTTTAAATATAGGCCTTGAACGCACGTGATATAGAGGGCTTATACATAGTGACCCCCCTGAGGATCTGTGGTATTGTGAGGTATGCTTACTATCAAATCGAATTATGTATTTTCTTCATGGACATGTGAAATAGGTGGATATCTCAAATATCTTACATATGCATGGACATGTGAAATAGGTGGATATCTCAAAAAGAGATCTCTATATCGAGCATCGAGAAGGCTAGGGTCGAATCCATCGAAGCCGTATGCTTGCTTGAGAAGCACTTTCCCTCGAGCATTATGACAACTCAAGTCCACTTGCTTGTGCACATAGTTGATGAGGTGGCTATAGTAGGTACCGTTCATAGTCGATGGATGTTTTTTCTCGAGCGGTTTATGAAAACTTTAAAGGGGTTTGTAAGACAAAGAGCAAGACCGGAAGCAAGCATGGTAGAGGGATGGCTTGTGCAAGAGTCATTAGTATATATCACAGAGTTTCTTGCATCCACGGATCCTGATATGCCGCAAGCTTGGCACAACAAGGATGATGATCGCATCGTTGGCGAGGTTCCCCAAGGAAAAGGGATTGAAAGAAAGATGAGCGAAGAGCAAATGGAGAAATTCAATAAGTTTTGTATCCTCAATAGCCCTGAGATGCAGAAGTGGATTGAGAGATATGAAGTGACCAAAGCAGAAAGAACTCGGGGGGGTCACTTGTCATATGTAACCCTATCACGTGAGTTCAACAGATGGGTTTTTATTAATTCAATTACTTAAAAAATTATATATACATAAGGAAGTAATTTAATACCCAAAGGTTAATATACAAAAGGGCATTTTATTTAAAAAATTATCTAGAAGCTTGCAACATGTGACATGGATATTTGCGTAGAGTGGCTTATGTCATGGGACATTTTGAAATGCTAGTACTGGCATTTTCCTTTTGAAATGAGTAAGCGCTCCTCTTGCATTTTCTTGAATTCTAGAGAATTCTAAAAATCTTTTGTCTCTTTATTGCTCTTTTTGGCCTTTGCATTAGGATGAGATAAGGATACTATGCTTTCTTGAATTCTAGAGAATTATAAAAACCTTTTCTCTCTTTATTGCGAGTTTATTGCTCTTTTTGGCCTTTGCATTAGGATGAGATTATGATGCTATAATTTTCTCTCTTTATTGCTCTTTTTTGGCCTTTTCATTAGGATGAGATTAGAATGCTTGAATTTATTTTTTGAAGTTTTTAAATCTTGTCATTCTCTTTTTTTTTCTTTCTATCCACAGAGGGATTGCATTGAATCAATGGTGGAGGAGTATTTTGAAGTTGATGCCTCGTATACTTGATTTTCTTAAGTTCTACTCAGTCTATTTAGCACTGCCTTTGTAAATATCCTTCTGGCTCTCAATCAATTGATCTATTATTTAAAAAAGGATAGATAGTGGAGAGCCACTCCTATAATTAAATCCATTGGATAAAACCTGTGAGAGTAAAGAAGTAAGGTATTTATTTTTAGATAGCCCTATTCAAAAGGATTCTCCCACTTGGGAAAATATAGGATCCATATAGCAACAAGGGATCAAAAGCAAAATGAGAATTTGTCATTGAGTGAGAATCCCATTATGCTTGAGGGTTTTTCATGCACTTGTGCCTAGAGTTGTAGATCAACAAGTACCATGAGCATCACTACCAGTGACAGTTTGAACTAGAATATGGTAAAAATGATGAATTCAAAGTAAATGAAAGAATAAAGCTATTTCTAGGTTAGGAGAACATAAGCCCTTGTGTCTTCTACATTGAGAGCTAAAGAAGTCTCTTATGTATGGTATCTTCAAAGATTAAAGAAGACCCTTTCTAGCTTCTTTAGACCGTATCTTTTCTTGAGGTATTATATACGCTATACAATGCCTAGAAATGTCATCTTGTTGTTTGCAGCATATGCTACACAATGCGGCATCTAGTGGTGGATTAGTTATTAGAAGGACAATGCTAAAATTTCCCCAAGTTGTCATGGATGTGGTTGTACATAGGTGTTAGCATGGCGTTGGAGCATAGGTCCTAAATGCAGTTATATTATAGTCATACATCTGATTAACACAATGTACAGTAATAATGAAACCTAGCATAATTTAACAAGAAGTAGCTAACCTAATGTACACAGGGTTGAGGGGGGCACAAGGAAACCCGTTGAGCCACCTCACCATAGCTAGGAGTCTTGGTGGATAGGAGGGCAACCACATGGCTAGGCGAGTTGAAGCAATGGATGAGCAGAGGTCAGTGTAAGGCAAAGATAAAATGCTCGCCAGGAGGGCTACTATTTCCACAAGGCAAGGGGAGGCACAAGGTGTTGCTAGGAGGACTAGGAGAGAGTGGGGCAAAGGAGGCCAAAGGGCATCCACCATGGTTATATGCCTATGAAAGGGAAAAATAATTTTCACAAATATTTAGTGTGCGTGGAAACTATGGATTCCACCCATTACAAGCTATGGATCTTATGGGTTAGAATCTATATTTAATAAATGCCTACTGCATCTCCATCCTCTTCCCTCTATTGTTTCTACACCAATGATAATGTGACTCTTGTGTTCAGAATCTATTTGGCATCATCAGTCACGAAGTTTCATTTCTTTGGCTAGGCCCTAGCATCCATTGCAGTGTTCCCCAAAAACTTGCAAAGCCTTACAATGAAACTGCAAAGTTTTAGGTTTCACCTGACTTTTTTCTATTTGCAGGTTTATGGAAATTGTTCTTGTAAGTGTTTCATAGGTATTACACTTGGAAGATTAAAAATGCAAATTTTATGGCTTTTCATTCATAAAACATGCCTGTTTTTTAGTCGACTAGAATATAAAATGGAGGTTTTTAAAGTGTGCATGTTTTCATATATAAAAATGTAAAATTTATATAGCTTTAGATATATGGGTTTTAGTTGAATGAATTATGGTTTTTGGAGGAGGATCAAGATAACCTCATCTCCCTTCTAACCTATAAGGCATTGCCACGTTTGGCTTAGTCTCCTCTTCTTTCATTAGTGTACAATTTGCCTCAATTCAGCACCTCCTCCTCCCTCTTTTGCTTCCCTGCTCAACCCCCTGTCCCTGCCGACCCCTCTCTCTCTCTTGTGTTTTGTAGCTCCTACAACCTCCCCTTCACAGTCTCTGCTCTCATCCAGCATTACTGGGTGCCCATATATTCTCCTCTCCTCACTCGAGCTCACGGTTCACCTCCCTTGGTGCCCCCCTTCGGATAGAACTTCTGCCGTATCTCACCACCCTTTCTCAAAGCCCAATTCTTGCAGTCTAAGGAGGAGTGCCTTGAGTCAAGCCTAGATGCAGTGAAGCTTAATGCAGTAGACTAGTCGATGAAGGTCCATGAGCACTACTACACGGACTGCGCCCAAGTCAGGGTAAGGGCAGCTGCCTACGCATGAGGCTCAGGACTTGCAGCAACCACTGGCAGGAGCCCGTGGAGGTCGTTGATGGAGTTTGATTGCTGCAGAGATCTACACAAGGTACAGGTTGGCGCTGCAACCCGTTGGCTATGTTTGTGTTTTGTCCATCGACTGGGTGTTGTGAAGGAGCATCGCTCAATTCCGCTAGTCCCTGTTGGTTGTGTTTGTGTTTTGTCCATCGACTGGGTGTTGTGAAGGAGCATCGCTCGAGTCCGCAAGTCACAACATTGTTGTGTGACTTGCTTTCGATGTAGACAAGGCTTCATCAAAGCTTCAAGCTTTTCGGTTTGGGAAACCTCTTCTCAAAGAGAGACAAGGTTGCCAATGCTTATACTGTGCTGCCTCCTACTAATAGCCAAAAGTGGAGCATAAACGAGATGTAGAGATCCATATCATCCTTTGAAGTTGAGGGCACAAGAACATGGGAGTTCAGACAAGCAGGAAAGACAAAGACTCAAAACTCTTTCTCGTCATGCTTAGTGTGGATTTTTTTCTGATCCTAAATCCATTGTCCTTTAATGGAACGCCCCATCATGAGCCCTTAGGGGCTGACAGTGCTGCTCTTCAGCAATTCGGTGAATATATTGAGACTCTTTCCTTCTATGTGGTTTATTTCGTGATTGTTGCGTATGGAATTCTGTCAACCATCTGGCCTTTATAAACAGTATAGTGATCCATGCCATCTAATGGGCTTTTTTGGCTCTATTGCAGAGCTTTTTCAGCTGAGTGTGGTCTTTAACTTCTTTTCTTTTATTTGTATTTCTGTTGAGGAGCATTTGGAGAATAATTTCTCGTCATGTGATGGGTTTGCTTTCTAAAGTGTTCTTCTCGGTTTACTTAAACTGAGAAGCAATTCAAGGCTAATACGATCGGAGTTCAGTGGTTCTATAATACTCATATTGAGACTCTTTCCTTCTATGTGGTTTATTTTGTGATTGTTGCGTATGGAATTCTGTCAACCATCTGGCCTTTCTAAATAGTATAGTGATCCATGCCATCTGATGGGCTTTTTTGGCTCTACTGTAGAGCTTTTTCAGCTGAGTGTGGTGTTTAACTTCTTTTCTTTTATTTGTATTTCTGTTGAGGAGCATTTGGAGAATAATTTCTCGTCATGTGATGGGTTTGCTTTCTAAAGTGTTCTTCTCGGTTTACTTAAACTGAGAAGCAATTCAAGGCTAATACGATCGGAGTTCTGTGGTTATGTAATACTCATATTGAGACTCTTTCCTTCTATGTGGTTTATTTCGTGATTGTTGCGTATGGAATTCTGTCAACCATCTGGCCTTTATAAACAGTATAGTGATCCATGCCATCTGATGGGCTTTTTTGGCTCTACTATAGAGCTTTTTCAGCTGAGTGTGGTCTTTAACTTCTTTTCTTTTATTTGTATTTCTGTTGAGGAGCATTTGGAGAATAATTTCTCGTCATGTGATGGCTTTGCCCTCCATGAAGGTATCCAACGGCAATTAGGGGATGTTGATGCTGGAATTCTGAATTTATTTCGAGCTTCTTATCATGTTGCGAAGGAAGATATGGCATTTCTGAAATTTCCTGCAATTTTGGATTTATTGCATATGTGTGGAAGTGTATTAGTGCCCCGAGAGTTATATCGTAATGAAAAATCAGCAGCAACATTTGCCACTTATATTAGTGAGTCTATCTTGCACACAACAATAGAGAGGCTGAACAAATCACCGTTAGAGAGGCTGAGAGTTGCAAGCATTGAACCACCCATCCTCGGAAATCTGTAGACTAGGCTCAACAAAGAGAAGGGCAAGCCCTATGCTGCCTTCTTTCGTCTCTTTATCCCCCCCCCCTCTGCCCTTCTTTCTTCCCTCCCTTATGCTTTCTCCTTCCCCTTTACCTTACATAAGCTCTCTAATAAGTTTGTTCATAAGGCACTACGTCTCAAAAAGGCAGTTTTGGGAACGACTCAAATGGAGTTTTCAACTGGAGTTTATAGCTTGCCTTCTACTAAGAGGATTTCTATTAATTGTCCCTTGGATTTGTGCAGGTCACCAAGGAGACTCTCTGTTCCCTTTGTGCCTGGTTAGCAATCCAAAATCAAAACTATAATTGAAATAAAGGTATGATAGCTTTTCTTTCTCTGCTCAATAACCCATCTGTTGGCAAATTTTCGATAAGTTGGTAAGCTTTTTTGGGGGGGGGGGTTTCTTCTTCACGTATGTTCGATGTAGTGTCATCTTTTCATATAGTATGTCAATGTCATAACTTCTTTATTCTTGATATTACATGACTATTAGATATCGATGTAGTGTCGTATATAGCCTTTCTACATAATACATCGATCATCTGATTTGTAATGTAATATTTGAGTCAATTACTTGGGCCATGCATTTGCATGGTGCTTATCTTTCCGCATTGGATCGTATTACTCGATTATATGTGCGGTTAAGTAAGTAAGTCTGCATTTCGACATTTGGTTGTAATATTTAACCTTTGATGTCATTACAAGGACTCCTTCTCATTGTTTTGAAACTAGCTCGACACTTGGTCGTATCATTCAACTGTATGTGTCATCTCTCAACCTTAGAAGAGTAATAGAATTCAACACTTTGTCATTTATTCGACTTTTGGTGTTGTTTCTTAGATATATAATTTATAAAATAAGTAGGCTTCAACACTAGGTCGTTTATTCGGCTTTCAGTGTTGTCGTAGCTTATTTCATAAAACAAATGTTTAAACTTCGACACATGGTCATTTATTTGGCTTTCAGTGTCGTTGTAGGTTATCAGTGTTGTATGATAGTTTCAGCTTAAACACTTGGTCGTTTATTCGACTTTTGATGTTGTTGTCCTCTTTGGAAATATTTTGTGTAGAATATAGGGGACCATTGCATAAATGCTAGTGTGTAGAGGTTGTAAACTTTCCAATAAATATACATCTGAGATTCATGCTCATACATCTAAGGTAACAATGCTAGAGCCAATGATATTTGTGTCTTTGATTCATGCCTATCCATGGGGTCTTTGAAAGCTGCTTATGTATAAGGATTCTAAGTCGAATCTTATCTTTAATCAATTGTGGGTCATCAACCATTGGATATTATTTGAAATACTCTTCCAATGTTGATTATCTAGTGTCTAACACACACTTCTCCACACACTCAAATGGTAGGCCCATGTAAGCATGCCCATGTAAGCATGATGCAAATTTCATAAGAATGGAGTTCGTTGTGTTCTTTATTGTAATTAACTTTGTGTTCATTGATTATTTAAAATATGAATATATTTTAGATTCTCTCTCAATACTTGGTTTTTTCATGCATGTTTTGCCAGAAATCCTTTCGTGAAAAGATGCAAGCAGAGCAAAGGAAAAATTGGCTCAAAGTCATTAGGCAGCATCTTTGTATAGGGATAAGTAAGATGAGCAAGGAGCAAATAACAGACATAACTAGCAATGCAATACGGATAGAGTGTTTCTACAATGAGGTCATAGCCAACACAATGGGAGAGACATTGCCCAAGAGTGAAATGAATGAAGGTGGAGTACGTCACATGATCAATAGCATCATAGGAAATATGAAGAAATGTGCAGAAGACTTGCGAGATGACGTGCCTCCTAATATTGACATGGAAAAATTAGGTTTTTGGGATTTGAAGTGGAAAGAGGAGAAGGGTAGAAGCAAGAGGGCAAAAGACATAGATTCACATTTCACTATTTCGAAGAGAGTGCGATATGAGCAATCAAAACATTCATGTGATCCAACTTCTGAGGCATGGTTAGCTATTGACGGTAGTCGCGGGGATGCTTCTCACAAAGCACATTCAATTAGGAATGGTGATTGTTCAATTGTGTTAGGTATCCCCCATGAGGCTATAGAGGAGGGTGAGAATCTTAGTGCTGGCTCATTTGGAGTATGCTTTAAAGTCACTTTTAATGGCATCTCTTTCTTTCCTCGAAGTATTACTTATGCGGCGAAGTGCTACAAAGGGAACATATCTCACACCTTAAAGTCATTTGACAAAGAATATAGAATGCAAATCTTACATCCAGGTATTGTCAGATGCATAGGATTTACTAGAAGCTTGCCTTGGATCAACATTTTTCCATACTTCAATGGAGGGAGTATTGGAGACATGATGATGCAGCTACCCTTTGAGAAAGGGACTTTCAGAAAGCAAGTGTTATGCTTGAAAGGCAGGAGTCACTAGGAGAGAACTAGATCCAATACTAAGTGATGTACAGCTTACGAGATTAAAGGCATTTGTGGAAGCTACCCCAGACATCATACATGCATTGGTTGATGCATTAGCAGCTGTACACCAAGAAGGCATTATACATTGTGATCTACACCCTTTCAATGTCATGCTAGATTTTACCAAGAATCATAGTCCATGGGTTGGCATCATTGATTGGGGATTGCTGCTTCGATACAGTGAATCAAGAGAAGCTGTAAATTTTGTGAAGCGTACTCCAGATATGGATGATGTGACTTATAAGATCAAGAAGAGTACATCAATAAGACAAAATTGACTCCGGCCTTGGCAAGCTCCAGAAATAATCGACCCTGAGAACACCAATGCTTACAATAAAGAATCAGATGTGTTTGCCATGGGATACATGATTAAAGAGGTTATTAATTTTTATAAGGAGTGTAAGGAATACTACTTCAAAGAGGATTACACAAAACAGTCAGCATGGAGTGGCAAGTTGTGGCAGATTTATTTCAATGCAACTAACTATATGTTTATGGAAAAACAAAATAGAATGACACTGGCCGAGATGAATAATCGACTAGCAAGATTTAACACTCAACCCCATGCATGTTTGCGGCCTGCAGTTGAGATGATGCCTCAGTTTTATTAATCCGATTTTATTATAAAGCTACTCTTGGATAATTATGTTTATAAACTATAATGTTACTATTTCAATGCATTTTGAATACTAGTATATGCATCTATACTATTTGAATTTAATAAAGTACTATAATATATATATTTTTTAAATTCTCAAATTTTTATCTTCGTGCTGTAACTTCTTGCATTTTGAATACTAGTATATGTGTTTATAGTATTTGAATTTAATAAAGTGTAAAGTGTCTTAGAATGTATTTTTATTTTTTTTCAAAATTTTATATTTGTGTATTAGAATTGTGTATTAATTTGGGAAGAGTTTGTGTTTATTATGGTTAAACTCAAACCCATGAGTCATGCATACAAATTTTTATTATAATGATTAAATTTAAACTCACCAGTTATGCACAAATTGGCAATCTAAATTTTGTAGGTCATGCACACACAGGTGGAGGGGGGTTATAATTAAGGTTCTCATTTTATTTTGAAGTACATCGGTCTCCTATCATGGCATCTTTTTTCAGGATTCAAGTGATTGACTATGATAATAAGGAGGAATTAGGTATTGTTAGGGTGACAAGAGACACAGGTCATCCCACATTCTCTCATGTTCATGAACAAATTGAAGGTGATGAGCTTCTATTGGAACCCTTTGAGTTTGTTGAGGACGAATATATAATAACCAAACGGCAAGAGGAACGATGGACAATCAATGATCAACTCTTAGTGCACATCAAGAGAAGTCTATGCCGCATAGAGGAAACTCCTTATCCATGTAAAAGACATTGCACTCAACTAGCTGATGACATAAATCTTGATGCCCAAGTGCACATGTCTTCAAAGCTTTCTAGTAGATTACTAAGCCCAACTATTCTTGAATATTGGCAATGTGAATCTGATAGAGTTAGATCAAAGCTAAAGGAAATGGTAGTGTCAAGGGATGATAAGTTTGAGTTGCATTATAAGGACTTCAATGGGGTGCCCCATGTGCGAATTTGGTGTCATGAGTGTAATGAACTTTATGGTAAAGGATTGATAGAAGGCAAGCATGCAGCATACAATTGCTTCTCTAACTTCATGAGATTTCACATATTGGAAAGTAAAAAGCATGAGCTCAAGTATATGGTTGCTCAAGGACTACGAAAAGAAGATATGCCCAAAGTAGTGCATCAACCGACAAAGGATGACAAAAGAGAGATAGAAGATGCGATAGAGAAGATGAAATCTTTTATGTCCACAAATGAAGGTATTATTTGTTCCTTTATTCCTCAATTAGTATTTGCCATCCTCTTACATTAAGTCTCTTACTCATCTCCTATCGTTTCAATAGGTTGGGATTTTGAGGTTGTTGAAGCTACAATACATGATTTTAAGGACAAAAGCTTGGTGAAGGTGCGATGCAAATATGATGATGCATGGTTGCGTTTATGTCCTCCAAGATCAGATTTGTACACGGTTCTCAATGAACACACAAAGTCAAACTCTCATATCAAGTCGCTCATGAGAAAAGATGAAAATCCAAAGGTAGCACTCACTGGCTTGCGAGGGCATCCTCGAAAGGATAAGGAGCATGATCCAAAGCAAAGATCTCTTAGCAACTTTTTGGTTTCAACAAAAACTAGAAGCCCAAGTACGAGTGCTTTCTCTATTGATTCAAGTTTTAATAGAGAAAATGAATCTTCTTTTGTAAATTTTGACTTGCTATGTTGGGGCCTTTGGAGCCATGAGGTCAAAGTAGGTAACAAGTATGTCAAGGTAAAGCCTTTCTTAGATGATCAATGTGGTGGGAAGTATTGGTTTATAGAGCGTCATGTTAAGGCGACATTAAATAATGGATGTACTGATATTCATGTGGATGGATGCTTTCGTCACATAAGTTGCATACGCATTTCACAAGATGGGCAACCATTTAAAGACTTTACATGCCACCATTGCAAGGGGATAGTTAAACTTGCTTACTTTAGAATGAGATTGTATAGAGAAGAGAAGGTTGAGAATAAGAGAGGAGATAGGGGTACCGGTTGTGGAAGAAGGCTAGATTATCTTACAAAGAGTGAGCTTAGAAATGCAACTCTTTTTGCTAAAAGACGAGTAAGAGACCTTTCTAAGCAACTATGGTGGACAAAGTCTCAGGTTGCCATTCTTTCAGTAAGAGTCCGCACTTTAAGAGAAGCTAGCATAGAGTCTCTCAATCGAAAGGATGTAAAATGATTTTGCAACAACATAATCGAAGCCCATAGATTGGAAAAGTTTGGTGGTAAAGTTGCCTTATGGGACTTTCTACAAGATGTTGCCACAAACATAATCAAGTCAAGTGCTGGACAAAGATATAGTGAGAACACAAAGGCAATATTTGAGGTTGCAAGGATGTGGGGAGGTCCAAGGTTACATGACTTCTTGAGTTCCAACCTCAATGGACCTTCTTTATCAACGATAAAGCGAGGGCAAAGACTTGCTACTCAGTTTGTACCTGGTATACATGGAAATCTTTTTGATGCAATCACTGAAATTTATGAAAAAGAAAAAGAAAAGCATGGAATCATGTCAAGGATTCCCTTCATCATAGTGGAAGATGAAACTGCAATAAAGAAGCGGATAAGGTAACCTCCTTTTTCTCTAAATTATTTTCATAATCTAAATCTTGTTTTTGAATGCAAGAGGATTGCATATGATCTTACAGACTTGTGCTTATTATTGCTTGTAGGTGGAATCCAAAGGATGACATCCTTGTGGGTTTTGATGGATATAAAGTAGATGATCATGAGTGCATGACCACATGCATGATCAAAGTGGGAGAAGGACAAAAAGGATATGATTAGATTATTGATGCATTTCAAAATTGTGTCATTGGTGGACGTGCAAGAGTTTTTCTTGCCAATCCATTGCATGATGCACTCCCATGCTTGGTTCTTGCACTTCATTGCACTTGCGGCCGATTTGATGCAAGTTTTGTCCGCAAGCAATGGGATGCTATTTTAAACTTATGGAATGAGAAGCTAAAGATCACGGTTGGTCCAATTATTGGACATGCATCTGATGGTGATAGTCGATGAAGAACATTGATGATCTCCGATTTTCTAGATAAAAGAATAAAAGAGGTAGTAGATTTGGGATAAAATGGGATCGATGGCCTCTCTCAGCAAAAGTTTTAGAAAATCAAGTTTTTGGGCTGCATGATCAAGATTTTGTACATAATGGAAAAAAGTTAGTCAATGTTCTTGACAAGCCTAAGCGTCAATTGGCTATTGGCAATGTTTGGATCACCTTAAATCATGTCATTATTGTGTATGATGCTTTTTCTATCGACAAGCATATGCTAAGGGAGGGAGACATTAGGCGAGATGACCGCCAAAATTGGGCTGGAGCTCAAAGAATATGCAGTAAACAAGTGCAATGGTGCTTGGGAGAATTGGCAAACAATGGAATTCATAGAAAAGAGAGGAGCATGCTAGGAACACAAGCTTATCTTGAAATTGCTGGGGATTACATCAACATCTTCTTATCTCCACATTTGAATCTTGTGGATCGAGTCTATCTTGTGGGCAAAGTCTCTTTTTTCTTTCAAGTTTGGAGGTCTTGGATTGTTCATCATGCCAACGATACGTTGAATAGAAACTTCATAACTAAGGAAGCTTTCTTAGATGTGCAACTCTCATGCCATTTTGTGGTCCTACTGATCAAGTACTTTAGAGAATTTTGTCTAGGCCTAAGGTGTCCTTTACATCTTACAGGTTCAGATGCAGTTGAATTCTTCTTCAGCAAGATTGGAAGCATGGTGGGACAAGAACACGCTTATGACTTGATGGATATGCTACATAGTGCAGGTAGTATGAATAGTCTTGCACACTTTGAATGCAAAGAGGATAGTCCTCTATTTACAAGGGCACATAAGAAGCAAGAACATGTATGGAGAGAATTGAATCTCAAAGAGAACATGCGAGAAGCTAATCTAGGGGACTATGAGTGTGTGTCAACTGATGATAAAATCATCGAAGCATTGAAGAAGGGACTAAAAAGTGCTCAAGAAAGGTGTGAAAGTTTGCATATGAAGCCAAAGGGTGAGAATATGAAGTGGTGGATGGAACCTTGGTCAAATGGATTTGCAGATGCATATTCACAAGAATCTGATTCTGAAGAAGAAGACCAATGTCAAGCAGATCATGTGTCAGAAATAGATAATAATGACAACGATGCCTCCATAAGTGAAATCAGACATGTGGTGGATTCTCTCCTAGATGAATAAGAAGCAGTGAGCCCAGTTGTTACCATTGATGGTAAAACTCTCTTTAAGTCCACATTGGTAAGCCAACTTAATGGAAATCCCACACTCTCTAAAGATAGACTCACAAGGGTTCGCCAAGGAGTATACTACTCTAAGGAAGATATACCTCTTGCTACATTAAATGAGAACCTATTTGGAATAGGTTCCGATTGTGCCGTATTCTTTCATGAAGAACACAAAACAAGGAAAAGCAAAAGGAAATGCAATCCAAGATCTTTGCAAAAAAAGAAAACACAAGCTATATGGTACCTTGGACGAGTTCAAAAAATGAGGAGAAAGGTTGGTGGGGGGTATGTGGAATATAAAAGAGGGTTCAACCTTTCAGATAGACCTTTTTGAGTAGAAGTCCAGCTTGGGTGGTATCAAAAGGCAAAAGGTTCAAGATGCTTCACATATGACCTTACAGATCTTGACATGATAAATATTGAGAGCGTAATTGCATTGGCAAACCTCAAACCTCACCTATGAGTGTAATAGCAATAAGTATACTTTAGATGAGAATGATTGGAATGTATTCAATGACTTTGTAAAGGGGCATTAAACACACTTGGTAGGGGCTTCTTTGTTATCTTTCTAATATGATAAAAGCTTTATTACGATTATTACTATGCGCTGAGTTTAGTTTGATTTCTCTTGATGAATTTTTTAAATTATTTTTTTGCAGGACCTTGAATCACAGAAGTGGATGATTTGCAACCGTTTGGGTACTTTATTTTGGCATCAGGTACAACAAGATGTTGTATGAATGTAGCCTCTATGGTTTTAATACCATGGTTTGATATGACTTAGTGGATGTTTGTATTTGGCAAGAAATAAATATTATATATCGTCATTGAATGCTTTGTAAAATTGGCTAATCTATCATCCCTTCTCCTAGCTAAAACACCCATACATATGGTTTTGTAAAAAATTGAAAGATATAAAGCATTTATAAAAGTTCCCAATCTTTCATGTAGTATTTTTATAAAGGTTGTTTCTTGAGCTCTTTACGTGTTTCAAGTGACTTTGCACAATTCTTTTCTCTTGGTGTACGGCACACATGATTTGTCTTGTTTGATATTTGTTCCTCTTAATTTTTGCACATATGTCTTTATTCTTTGTTTCTCTTGCCTTATGGCATCATCAAGACACAAACCCATCTTAAACTTATGCATTGCCCATTATTGCAGTCGGTACATCAATTTTTTGTGTGTAGATTCAAATAATGCAGGTGATGTAGAGATCTTGCAGTTTAAATATCTCATCCTACCTAAAGGGACTCCAAAAGTAGTAGTGTATGACTCACATAAGGACTTTTAAAATTCCTCTAGGAAAATAAATATACTTACAGAAGGGGATTTATAAAATTTCCCAAAATTTACAGAGGGGATACTAGGAAATACTACAAATAGGTTACATAGGGATTTAGAAAAGAACCCTTGCACGCACGTGATATAGACATATTACACTAAGTGACCCCCCCGAGAGAAAGAATAAATGCAAGGACGAGATTCAGAGTAATGTACAAGCGATCACAACCATATTTATGAGATTTGGCTCTTCTCCCTACTCACATGTCACTTGATTGGCTACAACTGGCTCTACGTAAAGCCGAACATGATGGAGAGACAATAAACGAGTGCGAGCGAGAGTTATCATCTGGATGTATGGTGCATGTAAGTTTCTTATCTCTTGACGTAATTAAGTAATTATTTGTGGCAATATATGCTATAAAATAGGTGCATCTTCATTGTTTTAATGATGCTCTTTTACAGTACAAAAAGTACAGTGCATTATGGTCATATGGACGACATTTTTGCGTGGAACGTATCGATTCAAAGAGAGTCACGTATGAGTGTGGAGTCATGGCTAACTTCACACAAGATAGCCGAGCAAGTGCTTCGGATACCAATCTTCTCTCCTCACAGTTGGATGATTGTGGAACCATATGCGACATCTATGAAATTGATTTCATACGATTTACTATTTTCATTCTTGATGTAAAATGGTTTAGAACTACTTACAACGGTCCCCATGCAACAGTGAGAAAACATAGTAGCGGTCTCTTTGCAATAGACTCCACCAAACATTGGACCGATGAAAGTGATACTTTTGTTCTTCCCGAGCACTGTGAGCAGGTGCATACTAATGATTTAATTAGTCGAAGCTTTCGTTTTTAAAGTCCATTGATATATATATAATTGACAACATTTGGCACCCATTTTCAATATAGGTGGTTTTTCATCCGGATCGTTATGATCCAAGATGGTGGTACGTGATCCAAGTTGCACCATGAAGTAAGCAAATTTTTGAAGATTGAGATGTGGATATGGAGATGCCACTACCAATGCCGACTCCAATTGATGAATCTAGCGAAGAAGATGTAGATCACCATATGAGCCAAGAGGAAGATGTGCATAATGACATCGCACGGGAGGAGGATGGAGATCACGATATTGATGAAGAAGACAACAATCATCAAGATCAATCACCACACTTAAGCTTTATTGAAGAAGATGATCAAATACCTTTAGGTGAACGTACGATGCTAGAGTATGATGATGATATAGGAGATCAACTTGGTATAGAGTTAGAGATAGACTTGCTTGGCGCCTTAGACTTGGCTCAAGATGAAACAATTGATGTAAATGCTCTTATTTGATTTTTCTCATCTCAAACTTGGACATGAATATATGAGCTTCAAAGGCTTGATATACATGCTCTCATTTTTTAATTCTCTATGAGTTCAAACATGTATGAAAATTTAAAAAAATTTGTCATTGGAAAAAACTAACTTTTAAGGCCTATTAAAAAAAAAACCTCTCTGTAAAAACGTCGCTATAATATTTTGTATCAGTGTCGCTATATAGCGACTTTCAGCAACAGTCACTATATAGCGACGATTTACGAAACCCACTTTTTATACCGACGATTAACGCTAAGCAGGCGCTAAACGTCAATACATAAATGTCGCAATAGGATCTGTGTGTAGTAGTGGTCCTCAACAACCTTTGTGTGACAAGAGATGTGGTGCACTGCCTCAAGGAGAATATATGTTGATGAATTTGAGGTGGATGTCCCATTTGTTAGCTCCACTTGGATCCTTGTCATGTGTTCCAAGGGTAGGAATGTCTAACACTTTAACCTATGTGACATTGAATGCATTCATGGCACATCCCCATAGTGTGTGTGAGGGAGAAGACATTTCTCTACCAACATGAATTTATTGAGGATAAACTTATCCTCATAAAATGAAGAAGATAACATGAAAAATAACAATTTGGGAAGTTATAAGTGATAGTTCCAATGTCACATCCCTCACCATTCAAATACAAGATTAAAAAACCAAACATAAAACTGCACACAAGTAATGAGGCTATGGAAGCCAACTTTAATACTATTGGTGAAAGCTTGCCTCAATGGAGAAATCAAGAAACACCCATATCTACATCATCTGAAATTGGAGTTACGGTTGGGACTGGTATTCAAAGCTTGACACAACCATCACTTGTAAAGTGTATTAGGATCCAAGACTAGGATATGGCTCAATATATTCTTGGTTGATTGATTAAATTTTATTGTGCTTATCCCATCACTAGTATGGTTGACTTGGATTTATTTTTGGGAGTGGAAGTCAAAGCATGAGACAACCATCGATTGTAAAGAAGAGTATTTTGATCCAAGGCTTGGATATGGCTTAGTATATTTCTTGGTCCATCGATTAAATTGAATTTTGGTTATCCAATTATCAATATGGTTGATAAAACAGACATGAAAAATGCATTGAATTGCATCATGTGGTATGGTGTAGGTTTCAAACTTCCTATATTTAATGCCTTTTGGATAGGTTTAATAGAAAAATAATATGCCAAGAAAAAATATCCCATCATCTACATTATTTTTCACCTCATTGCATAAGACAAGTTACAAAATTGTTTATAATAGCTGGAATAATCTAAAATGCTTTCCATTATTGAATGTGATTATTTTGTCATGAAGAGGAGTGGCCTTTCATAATTACATTGATTCAAAAGATGAAAGAAATTCATGGGTCCATATAGGTAGGAAGTATTTGGAAACAACCCTAAGCCCAAACAAAGTTGTACAGATCATCATGGAGAGTGGTAAAAAGGCTGATAGACTATTACAAAGAGAGTTTCAACATTTGTATGCAATTAGCATGTTGCATCACACCTTGAACTTGGTGTTGAAATATTTGGTACAAGAAAGTGCCATAGTTTAATAAGATTATACATTATGCTTGTAGGATTGTTAATTTTGTATGTTTGCACTAATAGCTCGAGACACTATACGATCCCACATGATGGCTCCACAATGTTATCATTGCCTATAGGAATAAGATTTTGCATCAATTTTTGGTATCTAATTATCTAGGGAATAGAGTGTCTTGAGATGAATACATTGATATAAAAGTATTTGTAGGGTGATTACACCAATAATATGTGATCCTTGTTAAGTATCGTCATGTCCCTTCATGTGACTTAGTTCTATTTCTTGGACTTTTAGACTACATTCACCCTTCTTGAATATAGTTACAAAGCCATTATTTCACATTATGCATCAATTGAATTGCTTCCTTTCCAAAGCACCAAAAAAATGTGTGTTTACAATATTACTCACTTTGAAATTCATAAGGTGATTCATTGTGTCTTATCCATTCCAATTTTATTTTTGGTACTAAGTTTGCTTACATATTCATGTTAACATTCCATTTGCACGTAATGTGATATTGCTTTACAAAAATACTAATTTTGATTAACAATAACAAAGTAGAATAACAAAGGGATTGTCTCTATCTTCCTTCATCATCTGTTTCAATTTAATTGCTACCTATCTAGAGTGAAACAAAGAATTCATGTTTGCAATTTGGTTTTTAAATCATTAGATGATTGAATATGCCTTTTCCACATTGCAATTATGCCATTGTTGGTGTTTAGTTTGCCTACTTATTCAATATAGCTTTATGCAATTTTGTGATGCAAATTACAAATTTGTTTATTTTTCACATAATGCACACATGCTTGATGGAAATAATTATTCTATTAACAATAACAACATGGAATTACAAATGGATTATTTGAGCCCATCTTGATTCTTAAAATCTTTCTCTTTCATCATATTCCTACCCATTTCACAGATGACGCGCATCTTGCACTCTACTACTCCATTTTGCTTTGATGTATGTGGTGGGGGTTTCTGCCTCTTGATCCCGTGACTTTTACAGTAACTTTCAAATTCACTTGATGTGAACTCTCCACCTCTGTCTGATCTGAACTTCTTCACCTTCCTCCCCATTTCTTTCTCGACCATTACATGCCATTCTTTGAACTTACTAAAAGCCTCATCTTTAGTCTTCAGGAAGTATATCCATATCCTTCTACTCTAGTCGTCGATCAGAGTCATGAAGTAGTAGAAACCACCCAAAGCTTCGGTCTCCATCTTTTCACAGAGATCTGTGTGAATGAGCTCTAGAGGAGCCTTTGCCCTACTGGCCTCTTTAGGAAAGGGCTGTCGATGCTGCTTGCCCATCATGCAAGCTTCACATACATCGGGCAGATCTATAATTTCTGTTAGGTCAGCAATCATTCCACTTTTATGCATCTCCTTTAAAGAACTAAGGTTTAGATGACCAAACCTCTCATGCCACAGCTTAGTGTTGCTCACATCGGCTCGAGCACTAAAAGCTGAGAGTTTGTAGATGTTGTTGCACCGTGTACCTTTACCAATGACCTTCCCTTGAAGATCCAAAATCTATGCGCCATTCTTATCGAAGTGAACTTTGAGGTCCCGATCCGTGATCGCAGAAACGGACAAGTTCCTCTTGATATCTGGCACATAAAGAACATCGGACAACTGTTTTACAACTCCATCTGACTTGAGAGTAATCGTACCTTTTCCTTTTGCTGGATATTTTGCATCATTTCCGACTGCTACTAGGATGTCATTCCCTACCGGATGTAGAGAGGTATACCAATCCTTCCGACTGGTCATGTGGCATGATGCACCACTGTCAATAATTCAAGGTTCAAGGTTCAATCCAAGGTTCATCCGTAGGTACATGAACTGCCTTCGTGCAAATCTCCTCATGTCCCGAAATAGGCCATCGACCACATGTAAGAACCGTGTCACAGAATAGAGCAACTAACCTACGGTTACCGTTCGACCCAGAGCCATCCGGGATCATCTGGGGCTCCAAACAGGCCTGCAACCCGAGAGTGGGCTGCCCCAGGAAATGCTCCGTCTACCCTCAGTGTGTTTAGTCATGGGATGCCTTGTCGCACTTGCATGTAGCCTAGTTGGCAGTGTGCCAACTCTATCTGACGTCCAACCATCAGGCCACACATGGCCCCCATCTAGTGTCCAAACCAGCACCTACCAGATAACCGAGCTACTCAAATGCCTTCTCCTCATATGGGGGGCTTACAAGTAGAGTTAGCTGGTTCTCGCATAGTTACACGAGAGTGGAGCATTGATATCTAACACCTCCCCTCAATGTCCACCCGCAAGTGGACTTACTTTTTCGGCCCAATGCAAGATTAGCCAGATTGGCCATCTCACCACTTTGTGTAACATCAGTGCTAGCCGAAGAATCATTAACCGGCTCTATCGATGCTGTGCAAAGGAATAAAAACTCCTCTTGAGCTTTTTGGATTTCCATCACGGAAACCAACGGTCCCTGAGATACATCTTTCTCACCTCGTAAGACATAAAGCACATCATTCATCTTAAATTGATATACATGCTTTTTCCAATCAATGGCTGGATTCTTCCTAGAATGCCACACCATACCTAGGGCTATATTTGCATGAGCAAGCTTAGTCATTTGAAAATCAAGCTTCTCAGCATAGCTCCAACTAGGTAACCCTTTGGTCCCATACTTCAATTGAACTTCCATCTGCCATCCTGACTGTATACGCATAGTCAAATGGGTTAGTCTTTAACTTCAACCTCTTCACGAGCTTGGAGTTAATTACATTGTGAGTTGACGCCGAGTCAAACAACACAATGACATCATGATTGGCCACTTGCCCTTTCATTTTAATTAACTCCGTATCATTAAAGGCTGTATATCCCGTTGCTGCGGGCTTAGATAGGATGTTATTAGGTGCACTCGTGACTAGCTTAGCAACAGACACACATAACAAACAAGGTACTGACCTCTGAGAAGATCCCGCTAGCTGAATCTGCATCTGTTCCGCTCTGGGACTTCTCTCCATTTCCACGTCGCATTCTGAGACTACCATCTCAGCCATTCGACGATCCTTATTCCGTGGACAATCCTTCCACTGATGACGCTGAAGGCAACCAAAACACAAGCCTTCTCTCCTCGCTTTTTCTCTTTGCTCTGGGTTTAAGGGAGACTTAGACGAAGCCCGGGCTGCCATTGGCGTTACTTTTCTCTTCACTCCAATGGTGGTACTTGATTTAGGAGTTTCAGCTGGTTTTGCCTGCTTGGCTTGACCACTCGGCTGAGAACCACTCCCTTTACTAATCCACTTCTTCTTAAACCCAGATTTCCTCTGGTACCCATACTGGGTTCCGACTTGCGCAAACCCACTTGGCTTGCTGCCCTTGGCATCTTCATAGTTCAGGGCTATGGCTATTGCATCATCCAACGTGTTCGCATACTTAGCCCGAACTTCCATTTTAATCCAATCATTCAATCCAAATATGCAATCTTTCACTTGGATTGATTGAGGTAGGGGTTCATCAACCTTTATTACGCTCTCTCGAAACTTATCAGTGTATTCTGCCACTGACAAATTTCTCTGACGAAGGTTTCTATACTGATCCCAAGCTCGGGATGCTTCATCAGGAGGTAAGAAGTGTTTTCTGAATTCTCATTTAACCCCCTCCCAGGTAGTGGATGCAATACCATCTTTTTGTTGTTTAATCCACCACCGATCCGCTGCCTCACTAAACATGTGGGTGGCCTCACAGATCTTCTTGATATCATTTCTGATTTCACAAATGGCGAACGCCTCGTCCCATTTGTGTAACTAGGTCTCAATGACATTAGAACTACGGTCATTCATCCGATCAGAATACTTTTCCGGCCTATAATTGGCAATATTAGGTACTTTAGCCTTCCTAGGCTCGACCGTATGGACGCTAGACTCGGGTTCCATTGGAGCCTTTTCCTTCTCATCTCGAGAAGGTGTGGCAGACATACTGTGTATCACTCTTCTAAGTTCAGACTGCCCTGCATTGGCTTGTAACTGTTATGCTAATAACTGCTGCAAGGCATCCTCAAGTAATGCAATCCCGCTAGATAAGGTGTGAGTTACTGGGCGCAACACGTGCGGGGTCGGCCGGACTCCTAACTCACCAGGGTCCCTCCTGGAAGCCCCTTCTTCTGCTTCCATTCAGGTCAATGGGTGTTTTGCTTTTTTTTTTTTTTTTTTTAAACACCGCTAGAATATTGTATTTACAGACTAACAAAATTCAGGGTACTGGCACTCTGACACAATTCCCTATACTAGGGAATACCTGCAATCCCAACTTCACACTAACTAGGCATTTGATACATGCATATATCCAAATCCCGCTTTTCCCTATACTAGGGAAATGCCTGCAAACTAACTCTGACTGAAGCACACAGGCACATACACAGGCATAGTAAATTGCAAACTGTGCTGTACAAAAATAATAAGCTGTACACTAAAAACTGAAATTTTATAATAAAGGAAAAATTGATGCTCCTTGGTCTTGCTCGCTCCTGCCTCTCGATTTGATGCCCTTGTGATACCAAATGAAACAGACTGTATACACGCCTCAGCTCCACAAACAAATGATGCACTCTTCTTTTTTTTCCCTCTGGGCATAGCTCTCTGTTTGGAATCTGTCTCAGCTTACAAGCTGTCTGCGTGGCCTTAGAAGGCTATGACTGTGAGTCCGTTGGGAAGCAGGTCGAAATCTATTACGGGCCAGCGCTAGAGAGCGGGAGATGTGACGAAACAGATAGCGATCGTCAACCTGTCGTCTATTTTCACAGGCTCCCAGATCCCGTGCGTCGCCCAATCCACGTATCGCTTCGAAAGTCTCCCGTAATACGAGCTCCTGTTAAGCCTGAGCAAATATTATGAACAGTCACCTAACACACCGCAAGCTCCCGCTAGCCAACGCGGGAGGACCACCGAACAGACATGTCGTTCGTCATCATGCACTTCACGTCCCGTCCAATCACCTAGATCCCGGAATCAGAGTTCCGTCAGTTCACGGGCAACAACACCTCCAAGATTCGTTGATCACGTATCGTCTGATTACCAGATCCCCTCTCTTGGTATCGCTTCAGATTACGCTGTCCTCACCAGTAGCATGCACTCACACAGATCCCCTCTCTTACCTGCACCTCCTTCATACGCGACTTCCTAGCCTGGGCTCTGATACCAAATGTTAAGTACATTCCTTACTAACTACGGCAGAATCACGGGAGTAGCACCACGAGTATCCTCCCAGCCAATTCCTGTTAGAGCATGAGAGCTGACAGAGAAATCCGAATCAAAAATCACGTAAAAAAGCCATTCTCCTTTCTCTCACTAACTCCAACAAGCCCCATCTCCCTAGATGGATCTAGATGCCACATGTCATCATCATAGGGCCTTCCTAATGCATCTTTTCACCCCTCTCTTGGGATACTTTAAATTTCCTTTGCCCCTAGGCACATTTCTTGCATTAGGCCCTTAGCCTTAGATCCACCTAGTCTGGTGCTATCAGCCCTCACCTAGGACCTTGACATTAATTCCCTCTCGATCATTTACATGAAGCGCAAACAAATATATTACAAACATAGATCCTTAAAGGGAAATGTCGACTGATTCTTCCGAGGTCATGCTACCTCGGCTAGAGCGTAACAAATCCTTTAGTGGTGCTGGCCCCACAGACAACATACACAGGTCTAGCCACTTGGATAAACAATTCAGTGATTGGTAGGCAGCTAGGGGATTCTCCTTGGTGTTTTTTTTCCTTTTGGGTTTCGCTCGCTACGATAGTGTGATGACCCTTGGGTATGGCCATTTAGTAGTCCCACCCTTAGCTTTTATTGTATCCGTTTTTTTTCAATCTCATATACCCTTTGGTCTTTCGTAGACATTAATAAACTTCCTTTCTTTCTTTCTTTTCGGCCTTGATCGGAAAAACTATTAGTGCTGATGCATTAGTCTTGACCAACATGCATTAGAAATTCCTAGGACCCCAAAAACCTTGGTCGCAGAACTCTCAATCCAAGTTAAGGACTATCTTTTTCAAATTTGGCTCTGGTGTGTATGATTGCTCCTCCCCCACTGTGAGTTAGGCTAGTCCAGGTAGGCAAAATGAGGCAAAAAACATTGTATTCTTAACAAGAGGAGTCATGCTTGAACACAATTGTTTATAAAATGCTGCTGATCCAATTAATCATAGCATGCACAATGCATATTTCTACCCATTACTACCAATCATTGCTTCTCTGGTAAAACCTATAAAACTAAAGCCAAAAGGCCAAAAGGAGAGGGATATTCTAATGGTCTCATTGTTTCGGGGCTATTTCCCTATCAATTAGTTCAAAAATATGCTGGGAGTATCCTGGGACTATCAAATGGGTGCCAAGCTTTAAACTTTATCCTTGACCAATACATCATATATCTCAATAGCACATAGTGGTAGATCAAAATCGTATCCTTATACTAATACATGTCATGACAAGTAATGAAATTGAAGATGCAGAATCATAAAGCTTTTTTGTCATGTCCATTGTTGCAAGCTCCACTATCATCAAAAACTGGTCTTCTTTCTTATAGCTGAAGGTCCAAATTTGGATTCCCATCTGTAACTCACACACGTTGATAAGGAAAAAAAGGAAAGACAACCAGGAATTATGTACTTCACCACGTCAGATAGCTGAGACTTCATTGGGATCAGCTACAATGTGGGCTCGTAGATGATGAGCCTATGAACCAGATTCTAGAGTATGTGTCTTTGTACTAGGCACGGAGACAAACCCCCACAAAAAAACTGACTGAACATGGATCACACAGACTCAAAGAGAGCCAAAAGACTACACAGCCCGAAGCAGATAAACTTAGAACTGAACTTCCCCCCAAAAATCAGAGAACAGTCAGCCTCAGAATACTATGAACCCACAGCCAAAACTCCTAAGCTTCCATCAAGAACAACAGCTCGTAACTCTTCACATAGTCATAACTGCACCACAACATCTCCTTCATGTGGAGAAAACTAGCAACACGGCCTCTCTTATCATCACGGAGCATTCAGGATCTGTCTACTCCAAATTTGTAGTCGAGATTCACAGCCAAGCACCCCAAGACTCCAGCAAAAGCAAACAGCCCGTCTCTTAGGCTCCCAACAAGAGTAGGCAGCTCGTAGCTTGGCATATGATCAAGATAGCACCACAACATCACCTTCCCTGTCGCCCAAGGTCCTCCATGCAAAGGTAACTGCCTCACAGCTCCTGTACTTGCTCACAGAGCACCTGCATCTCTCTTCTCCTTCACGCCTGCATAGTAGCGACGCCACAGTATTGCCTTCTCTGTCATCAAGCCTCAGCATCCATAGCTCTCTTCAAATACGGAGCCTAACCTCTAATCACATGCCCTCCTTAGCATGATGATCCTGGCCCGTATCAAGAACTCCAGCCAAAGCAACAGTGAGTGACTCATTCGTCACTTACAAGCTTGCACTCTCCGAACAAGCTTCTAGCTCACATGCAACTAACGATCAACTATCTTGTATCAGGAACTCCATCGTCACAGCAGCTTCTCCCGTGGACCTGGTGCACACGATCTCCACAGACAATGTATTCCAGCCTCTCAAAAGCAGCCGTTGTCGACACTTTCAGTAGATCTTACGTACTTCATTCTTCCACCTTTATGTGAAGGTAGCCAACAGAGGAAACCTCCCGTCATCACACAAGCCATGGGACTCATGGACTCCCGTAGTCGGAGAAGCTCCCATTTCCAAAGCCCGTCACTCACCTTCCTCACGCACAGGTTTTTCTTGTTCTCACACAACCTCCGTTCCACTACGAGCCTCTGCCATCGATCTAGTCGTTCCCCCCAACTCTTCAAGAAGCCTTCGTCAAGTGCAACGTAAGATCCTTCCAGCGTCCCTGATCAACTCCCAGCCACCATCTTCACGTAGCTCCAGCTCACAGTCCAGAAGCTCCGCTTCATCCTTTCACGTGGCCACCTTGTATGTGCAGGATGCCTTCCCAATCAGTCCAGCCACCTCAGCCTAATTTGCCACCTCATCAGTGACATTTTACCACTCTCCCATTTACAAAATGCAAATATCCCCCCAAGGCACATTAAATGCACATTTTGGACCTTTAGTCACACAATTCCCACACACATTAGCATGCACATTAAAGCTTGCATGCACTCCCGTACACACACATGAAAAGCCGCTTGACATGGGCACCAAAACATGTCAAATTCCCGTAAGATGCAAGTGCACATTTAGGAAAATATAAAAAAACCCTTCATGACTTGACTTTACATGATCCCAAAAACATTTCACTTGACCACACACTGGACACCCTTGCTCTGGAAGTCTGGTACAAACACATTGCATTTCATCATTTCCCATGAAGTCCCTGCAAAACATACTTTATTCCTCATAGTCCATCATGCTTGTGAAAGAAAAATCCACAAATGCCAAAAGCCCACACCTACCCTAGATGTGTACAACTATGTACCTACCCACAGCTATATACAGTGCCCAAAAACTTGATACAGGTTTTGTCCTATCATTTTGCCCATCCCCAAGTCTGCAGATATTCATGTCTTGCAAATAGAGGTATATAAGATTTGCATGTCTTCAGAGATATCCTCATCCATGAGGTCTTCCGGCTTGTTTGGTTTCATCACAGAAGGTCCACAACTCATGATGCTATGAAAGTATTTCTTTAGTCTAAAGCCATTGACTCTATTCTTATGTTGCTGACTATCCAAGTTCTCAAGTTGATATGAGCCATTTTTGAATTTCTTCGTCACACGAAAAGGTCCATCCCATTTGGTCACAAATTTCTTCTTGAAGGTAGAATCCAGACTACTGTTGTATCGCAAAACTAGATCACCCTCCTTGATTTTCTTATCCCTGAATTTCCTGTTTGCTCTCTTCTGATTCTCCTCTTGAATTAAAGCATAATGTTCCACCGCCTTTTGTCTATCTAGTTGTGCTTCCTGCAAATCCAATAACCGGTTCTGGAAGTAGAATTTGAATCCTCGTTTATCTTCATTAACATATGTAATGCAGGAATTTTTACTTCCAATGGTAATAGAGCTTCTTTCCCGTAAACAAGACGAAATGGTGAAAACTGGGTGCCTTCTTTTACTGCAACTCTGTAAGCCCATAAAGCCCAGTGCAAAGCAAGGTCCCACTCCTTCTCATGTGTTCTCATGATCTTTCCCATGATATTAGTACACACACCATTAAATTCATTCATCCCATTACATTGGGGATAATAGGGACTTGCATGTCTGTGTTTAATCTTCAGCTTTCCACATAGTAAATCCATCAGTTCCCTTGTGAAACCTGGACCTCTATCAAAAAGCAACTCCAGTGGCACACCAAATCTACAACAAATATCCTCATACACAAATTTACATACAGATTTCGCATCGACAGCCTGTACTGCTCGTGCTTCAACCCATCTCGTCAAATAATCCACAGCTGTCAGCACATAACAATTTCCCCTGGCTGTCATGGGTAGAGGACTGATGGCATCTATTCCCCATTTCTCAAAAATATTATAAGCAAGCATGATATTTTTGAGTTCTGGATGTAAGATCCTCTTACTCATCTGCTGACACTGTAGGCATGACCTGCACCAATGTCTTATGTCTCTCTGGAGGGATGGCCACACATACCCTTCTGTAAGTATTTTCCTCAGCATGATTTTGAAAGCAAAATGTCCTCCACATACTCCCTCATGATTAGCTTGTAGAATATGAAAAACTTCCTCATGCGAGGGAATTCTTCTGAGCACCAGATTAGCCCCTTTCATGTAAAGAACATTATCTATCAGACAATAATAAGTACAGCTTTTAATAAATCTGTATTTTCTTTGTTTCGGAACTTCTTTAGGCACTTTACCAGTTAACAGGAAGCTTTCCTCACAAGTTAGTGTCTCCCTTCCTTTGTAAAAGGGGTCCTGCACTCCTACTGCATTAACATAAGCTGCTGTAATTTCCTGCGCAGCATCATGTGCATTTACATTCTTACCTCTTTCAATATGCTGGAGTGTCCAGGCATCCAATTGATTTAACAGTTTCTTCACCGCGCTTATCCATCTCTTCAAATGAACATGCTTAACCTTCCAGACACCTAAAATTTGCTTCACAACCAACAAAGCATCTCCCTTAATCGTAAGTCTCTTCATACCCAGACTAATGCATACTTTCAAACCTTCGAAGAGGGCTGCATATTCAGCTTCATTAATACTGCTAGCTTCGAGCTGAATTCCCATTTTTCGAATCTCCTTTCCTCCAGGATCATAAATGACAATTCCTCGTGTACTTTTATTTAAACTTTTTTTGTAAGATCCATCAAAGTGTAAAACAAATGCATCCTCTAGTACTTTTTCTTCATTCATGTCAGTGTTCTTCACATCTTCAAGTAAAATAGGTCCTCCCTTATAGGTGAGGAGAATAGCCAAGGAAGCTCTGGTAGAGTTCTCAACCAAGAAGGTAAAAGAGTACTCGTGTAACTCTACTATCCATTTAATCATGCTCCTGGAGATGTTTGTACTATTCAACATATGAGACAGTAGTGAACATGAGGTGAGAACCACAAAAGGCCTGGACAATAGATAAGACCGAAATCTCCTACAGGCATACAAGAGGCTAGCCAGGACCAATTCAGCCGCTGAATACTTCCTTTCTACTTCACTCTTCACCCTACTGGCATAATAGACTTGCCTCATATATCTGGAACCCTCTCCGTGCTGCAAAAGAATAGCACCAATAGCATCTGGTCCTACAGACGGATTCACATAAAATGTCCTGGAATAATCTGGTGGCTTTACACTTGAAATATGAGTCAAGGATTCCTTAACTACCTCAAACACCTCTTCACTCTCTGTCATCCATTTTAGAGGCTCAGATTTTACCACCTGCTGAAGAGGATACAAAATCTGAGATAACATATGAATAAATCTCGATAGATACTTCACCTTCTGGAGAAAGGTATGCAACTGCTTGGTATTCTCAGGAGAGGACAGCATAACTAAAGCTTTTACTTTACCCGGATATGGCTCAATCCCATTCGCAGATACAATATGCCCCAATATTTTAATGCTGGTCTGAGCTAACTGAGTCTTCTTAGGATTTAATTGACCACCATTATTATCAATCTTATAAAATACCTGATCTAGCTTGCCACAGTGCTCCCTTCTTCCACTGCACACATAGATGTCATCAATAAATACTTTATAAAATTTATCCAGCAAAGGTGATAAAATCAGATCTGAATCCTCCTGATAGTGCGAGGGGCCATTGGTAACTCCAAAAGGCATTTTCCTATAACAAAAACAGCCCCAGGGGGTAATGAAGGTAGTATTGATTTGATCTTCCTGGGCTATGGCTATCTGGAAGTACCCTGAATATCCGTCACACAAGCTGTACATTTCATGACCTGCCACTTTATCAAGAATATCATCCAGAAAAGGCAGAGGATAGTGGTTTCTCTTTGTCACTGCATTCAAAGGCTTGTAATCGACACAGACTCTTCATTTGTCCACACCTTTTGGCACTATGACCACAGGACTTATCCAATCAGAGTGAACTACAGAATAAATTATTCCTGCCTTGAGAAGCTTATCTACCTCTTAATAGACCCATCGGTCTTCCAAAGACTTTAATAAACTTTCTTTCTTTCTTTCTTTCTTCCTTTAGCACATCTTTCTATTTTGGGCTTAATCTCCTTATTTTCTGAAAAACAGGTTTGGCACCTTCCTTCAGCTAAATCCTCAGAGGCTTCCCTTTAAATATCCTGATCTCCTCATAAGAGGTGATAAACAAACTGGGGTATTTCTGCAACATCTTCAAATATTCTTCTTTCTCCTCAACATTGAGATCAGGATTCAATGATTGCTCCTCCTCGCTCCGGAAGTGCTCGCGTAGCTTCCACTCCTTCAGACTCTGCTACCGTCAGTCCCCCTTACTCATCAGGGGATCTCTCCTATCAAATCACATCTGCTGGAGAGATAATAGAAGATAAAAAGGGCAAAGCAGTGATGGCCGCCATGAGGAGGTTGATGAGTCATCACTTCAAGAGCGGCATAAATACCGATTGGCGGTATCAAGATGCCCAAAAGAAGCAGGCGGTGATCGATGAGTTAAAACAAAGATACCCTAATCCGCCAAATGTGGAGTTTAATGATGATTACATGTGAGAGCGCATGGGTTTGGTCCTGAAGCATTGTAGATCAACCTTGCGTACTTCCATCACAAAGGGGTTGGCTAAACCCATCTGGGCAGACAAAGCTGATTGGAAGCACTTCAAGACGCAACATAGGGACCATCCCGAAATGTTCGAGGGTCAGAGGAGGGCTGCGAAGAGACGGCTGGATGTCGTAGGTACTTTGCACTTTGGTGCAGGCGGACGGTATGCGTTCGAGGCAACCGTGGTAAGTCTACTTCTTCTCATTTAATGTATTGTTCTATTTGTTTTACTTACATATATTGCATGCACTTTAGCTAACTCTAACTCTCATAAATTGGATCCACAGCAAGCTGCGATGGGTCATCTTCCTACAGATGCAGAGATGCGACGCGCATTTCGGATAGGAATAAAGCTGTGGTTCATTGAGCAAGAGGCAATGGGAGCGACGGTCGATTGGGCTGAGGTGGCTGCTCGCACGGTATAAGTTTACTCCTACTTGTAATCTCACTTTTTAATTTAAGTTCCAATCTAATTTTCGCTTTATATGGTTCACTCTTAGGGTCAAAGCTCAAGCGTCCCATCATTGGAGGCGAGCGATCAACAGGGCCAAGGATTAGACGCAGGTGGCGAGGACGAGGGAGAAGACGCAGGTGTCGAGGACCAAGGAACAGGCCAACAAGACGAAGATGATTCGGATTCGGATGAGTAGTAGTGGTTTTGTATATCCGCTCGTTTGAGCAATTTTGTATCGCCCTTTCGAAAGGGTAATTTTGTTACAAACACCGTTGTATATGTCCGACATGTATATGCATTTGTTACTCATCATTTCACAAGAACAATTTTGTATCACCCTGCAAGCAAGGGAAATTTTGTTATAAAAAACTTTCTTTTGTAATTACAAAAAAAAAGCTAAACAGGGCCAAAAGGAAGCCCTGTTTAGCCCCACTAACCCTTTTTTTTTACTTCTGTTAATCGTCGCTATATAGCGACGTTTACCAGTGTCGCTATATAGCGACGATTAACAGTGTCACTATATAGCGACGTTTGCATCGTTGCTATATAGCGACGTTTGCCAGTGTCGCTATATAGCAACGCTTTATAGCGACGGTCCTTTTTTGACACTTTTAGCGACACTTATAGCGACGTTTGCGCCCGTGAAAAAAAAAATTTAATGTAAAAAGCGTCGGTATTTCCGTTGAAAAATGGCCTATGCCTTGTAGTGGACGTAGGTCAAAGTCTACATGTTTTTTCCAACAATACACATTCCTATCTTCACATAATCCTATTTGCAATGCTTAAAACTCCTCTCCTTGTTCCTTATGTGAGGCTTCTTAGACATTAATCTTATGTACCACCCCTCTCATCCAATAAATTTTAAAGAGTCCATTCAGAAGACAAATTTAACATAATTATAATAATAGGAGGGGTTTTATAATTCAACTTTAGAAAAAAATCAGTTAGTTCATAAGTAAGGAGGGGTGTTTTTATTGGGAAGGAAATTTTAATTGAGGGGTTTTTTAATACCCCTTGAACGCACATGATACATAGGGTTTCTTAGTAGTGCACCCACCGAGCTCTCTCTCTCTCTCTTTGCCCACCCAAATTTCTTAAGATGCAAATGAAAATCCACCAGCATAATGATTTGGGAGGAAAAAAAGTAATAGTAGAGATAAATAGCAAAGTGGTTGCGACCACCATGGTGGTACATTCGGTTGGTTTCTTGCAAAATAATATTCTCTCTCTCTCTCTCTCTCTCTCTCTCTCTCTCTCTCTCTCTCTCTCTCTCTCTCTTATAGAGCCATCTTTCATGCATATGGATTCATAATCAGAGATAAATTAGATAGTGAAAAAGTAGTCAAGAAGGATGCTTATTTAGGACGCTAGCTTTAGTATCAAACTTGCATGCCCAATGTCAACCAATGCCACTTTCCACAATATGGCACAAGTGATATGTAAATTTAATGCAATTAAGAAATCAGAATATGGAAATTGGCATTCCTAAACTTCAGTTCCTGGGAAAATTTTGTGAAGCATGTTGCTTTAGTAAACAATCAAAAGCTCGCTTTACAAGAAAATCCCATAGTAGGGAATTTCGGAATCATTAAATAGCTTGGAATTCCCAACATGGTAAAGATTTGGTGGCATGTTCAAACCTTAACCCATTACTTGAAAGTGCGATCCAAACTAAACACTATAATATTAGGGAATTCTCCCAAGTGTGAGTTTCAAATTAGGAGTAAAGATTTGGACACATGGCCAAATATTAACCTCTTATTTGAAAGTGGAACTTGGGAGATTCCCAAATTCTCCAATATAGTCTTAAAAGCATCTCTCAAGCAAGATGTATGATTGATTTAATACATACAAATACATGGGGTTTTGCATAGATCCACATCATCAATTGTTCATTACATTAGACTTTAATCAACGGCTATAGAATATATCGCTTGGTTTGATTTCTTAAGGAGAAATTAGAAGTTTTTTCTATATTTCAAGAAATCAAATCCATGGTGGGGAATCAGACAGGAGGAAAGACAAAGTCCAAGAATTAGGCAGAGGAGGTGAATACATGTCTTCAGCATTAATGGCTTTTTGCAAAAGTAACAGAATTTAAAGACACTTCACATGTGTAGATACTCCTTAGTAGAATAAAGTAGGTAAAAGAAAGAATAGGGATTGAATAAATAGTGCTAGAGCAGCACTCAATGAAAAGCAATTTTGACGTCCTGTATCTTTTGATTTACAAATCCAAATGGGGTCATGTTATAGATCAAAATGAATGGCAAGGCATGATTTAGATGATTATCATGACCTTTTGCACCATTTAGTAAAACTTCATGAAACAAAATATGAATTTAATAAACAATTAGCCGATTTCTTGAAGAAAGTTTACCTAATAGGGACCATGTCAATATGTTTTCTATTTTGGCTTCTATTGATTTCTATAAGCAAATATTGATTTGTTTTGGAATTTAATTCATTTTAAAGAAAGGGATGTACTTACTCTTTAGATTTTGTTGGATTGATGGGATGTAAGAGTGATTCATTAGGGAGGGCTTTTTTGCAAATAGAAAAACATGGGTTTTGTTCCAAGAGTGAATAGAGTTTCAAAAACCAAGTATTTGCACATGCATGTAATGTGGACTATTTCATTCAAGAAGTCCTATGAAACTTTTTACTTGTGTGGAATATTTCGTTGGTGATCTCACTTATGTTGGTGGAGAGAGAGAACTTGATTATGGAGGATTACAAAAAATTGAATGAGTAAAAGTGAGCGAAGATAGGGTGAGTCTTTACTAATGATGCCTTAGCAATGACATAGGTCCAACTCTCTGATGGACTTTTGAAGAACTTAGACGGTTGCTAAAATAAGGATTTGTCAATCTATTATTGTTTTTCTCGCTTTTTTTGGTTCGCTTACTTTTCCTCGCTCGCTTTTTGGTAATCCTCCTCTTGGCCTGACTCCTCTCAGCTCCGCCGCCTAGCACTGCGACTACCCCTCGATAAACACCTTTGCTAGTAGCCCATGGCTTTGTCGGGAGTCCTGATGAGTTTGTCGCACAGATTAGTGATGTGGAGGCAGCGAGATTCTTCTCTCTGCTATCCTAGAGGACCTCAGCTCTTCCCTCTCCTACACCAACGGCTGGGCCTACTCGACAGCTGTCCCCTCTAGCCCCTTCGACTGAGGGGTCATCACTTGGGTGTACCCATCGTAAGGGAAGGAAGAGTAGGAAGGGTCGCTTATGCTGTGTTGACTCAGGAGATCTAGATGAGTCAACACACTCACATCCCTAGAGGTCTGCACTTTGTCATTAGACCCAGTACCAGTCGGGTCCCTTGCCCTCTCCCACTCCCTCTACTGCTCCTCACTCCGTAAGCGCTCATAGTAATACCCCTCGCTCTAGCTCTGCCACTCCCATGAGTCCTCCTTACCTGCCCGAGGACTTGTCCTATGAAATTATGGTGGCTAGAGAGATAATAGAAAAAAAAAAGGCTTAGCAGTGATGGCCACCATGAGGTGGTTGATGAACCACCACTTCAGGAGCGGCATAGTACTGACTGGCGGTACTAGGATGACCAAAAGAAGCAAGCATTCATCGATGAATTGAAAAGACAATACCCTAACTCCCCAAATTGGGAGTTCAATGAGAATTACATGCGAGAGCGAATGGGTTTGGTCTTGAAGCATCGTAGGTCAATTTTGCGTACTTCCATCGCAAAGGGAAAGCCTAAACCCAGCTAGGCAGACAAAGCAGACTGGAAGTTTTTCAAGAAGGAATATAGGGACCATCTCGAAAAGTTCGAGGGTTAGAGAATGGCTGTGAGGAGGCGAATGGTGGTCGAGGCAATCATGGTAAGTTTACTTCTTCTCATTTAATTTAATAATTGTTCTATTTGTTTTATTATGTATTGCATGTACTTTATCTAACTCTTGTAAATTGGGCCCACAGCAAGTTGCGATGGGTCGCCTTCCCACAGACACAGAGACATGCATTCCGCAGAGGAATAAAGCCATGGTTTATTGAGATGGAGGCCATGGGAGCGACGATCGATTGGGCTGAGGTGGTTGCTCACATGGTATAAGTCTACTCCTACTTGTAATCTCACTTTTTAAATTGTTTTATTCTTTAAGTTCCAATCTAATTTTTAATTAATATGGTTTCACTCTTAGAGTGCAAGCTCGAACGTCCCATCAGTGGAGGTGAGGGGTGATGATGACGAGGGATTAGCCTTACATGACTTTGACGAGGGCTAGGGATCAAGCGTAGCTCATGAGGACCAGGGATCAAGCGAGCGTGACAACGACGAGGACGAGGACGAGGACGACGATTTAGATGAGCAGTAGTAGAAGTAGTATTAGTAGTAGTTTGTATATACTTCGGCATGTATATGCTTCTGTATGTCGGCTCGTTTGAGCGATTTTGTATCACCCTTTTCGAAAGGGTAATTTTGTAACAAACAATGTTGTATATCTTTGGCATGTATATGCTTCTGTCGCTCGGCTCGTTTGAGCGATTTTGTATCACCCCTTTCACAAGGGAAATTTTGTAATAAACAACATTCTTTCGTAATTACTTTAAAAAAAACATTAGTGGGGCAAAACAGGGCTTGCACTGGCATTGTTTAGCCCCGCTAATATTTTTTTAAGCTTTCGTTATTCACCACTATATAGTGACATTTATCAGTGTCGCTATATAGCGACACATATAGCGACCGTTCTCTTCCGATGCTAGTAGCGACGTAAATATCGACCTTTGCGCCCATTAAAAAAAACTTTTTAGTGTAAAGAAGGTCAGTATTTCAGTCGAAAAATGACCCATGCCTTGTAGTGTTAGTAGCTAGATTGTGTGAATATGTACTAAAAAAGTTATTTAAAAGGGAAATGAGACCTTTTGCCACCTACCATTATGTATGTGAACTAAACATATTCATGTTAAAGTTAACTTTTTATAGGATCATACAACTTCCATATTGTTATGCACCAAGTGGTTTTTGAGGGGAAATTCAAATAAATTTTCTCATTTAAGGTATCATGTTTCTGTCGACCCTTTGGATTCTGTGTTATGGGTATTAAGAACGTGGTGGAGGGATTCCTACCGAGGAGGAAAGACTATTATAGCTCATTTTGTCCATCCTGGAGGCGGCACTGCTGTCAAGACCCTAAGCATGAGCAATGCAAGAAATGCAAGCAATTTTGAGGAGGCACATTATTATGTAGAGCCTATTTGGGTGTAAATTGATTCATTCACCCCCAAGGTCAATGAGTGTTGTAATTATGCATTTTCCTTAAACGTTCTTGAATAACAATTTTCTAGGTGCAATGTGTTTCCTTTTGGAGGTCCTGCTAGGAATGATTGAATGTCACCAGGCACTAACATGTCTGTCTATGAAATTGTTTGTTTTTTTTGCCATGCTTATCTTGGCCCGTTTTTTCTTTAATGAAAAATGTATTTTGCATCTTTTTCTCTCTTAAGGAGAGGTTTGGGGGAGGATGATTGGAGAATTATCCATTTTTAGATTAGAATGGATAATCATGGGCCATTGGATGAATGTTTTTGGGAGACGTTGCAAAATTGGTAGGCAAAAGTGGTAGTTAACATGCAGTTTCCATGCAAATTTGGCGTTTGGCATCTTTTTCCTGAAGGAGACGTATCAAGGTACATCATGCTCAGTCTAGCATCTCTCTTATGTCTTAATGTTCAATCCAACATGTGTTTGATCCGTTTTGATGCGTCAGAAATCTGGGAGTAAAGAGACGTTAGAAATCTGTAGTATCAAGATCAAGAGCTGTAGTGGTTTTTGCAATTTTGCAGGGTATGTAAGAGGAAAGAAGATGCATCAAAAATCTAGGAATAAAGAGATGGGGAGGTGGAGAGATCGATGCGAAGGTGAGGAAGGCGAAATGTGCAAGCCAAAAACATGGCAAAGATCGAGAGGGCTCGGGTCTAGCTAGATATTGTGTTGAAGCTTTATCCATGGGAGTGTAGGCAGAAGGGATTGCAATATGGCAACTGAGAATATTCGGAATAAGGAAGGAGAAGCAAATGAGCACAAGATGAGAACAAGGCTGGGGATATTCGATGGGAAGAGCTCAATGATTTAGTGCAGAGATGGAAGGGACGGCAAAATTGGATGGTGATGAAGGATCAAAATCGAAGCAGAGGATGAAAGATTGAACGGTGAATTCGGTTGTCTCTGTCGTGAGGATTTCTTTTGCAAGCTTCAGAATAAAATTTTCGTTGATTGTGAAAGCATATCACCGGAGCTTGTGGTGAATTGTATTCGTTGAAAAAATTCATCGCCATTTTGCAGTTTTGTCCCTAAATCCTCCAATGATGAGCATTTCAATGCATGCCCTCCGAATCAAATCCTACACTAATGAGCATGGTAAGTTTCGTGCGGTCTAATTCTTGATCCCGTGCCATAGATGTGGATATGGGAGCAAAGGATGAGCGAAGAAACCCGAGGCTTGCCACGGGTTGCACACTATTACTATGAAATGAGGGGATGAAAGAGTACCCATTTCCAGGCAGCACAATACTTAACAATTTTGTTAAAAAGTGTCCCACACACTTTGTTACCAAGTGACCCGGTTCTCTCTCTCTCTTTCACACACACACACACTCACTCACACAATTTCTTTTTTTAAGAACTCTCTCTCTCTCTCTCTCTCTCTCTCTCTCTCTCTCTCTCTCACACACACACACACACACACACAAAGTTTACAAATATCTTTGCATTTGCAAGCGGTTGCATCATCCATTCATCTTGACAATCATTTGCATCTGGCAGAACTTAAGGCAGTGCTCACGAGTACTTGTACTCACTTGTATCGTTTCCAGGTGACTTACCTGAAAGCTCTTAACGAGAATCTTTCACCATTCCTATTCTTTCAAGGACGCTGACCAAAAGAGTCGGGTCAGTCTAGTACCGGCTTCCTTAACGAGAGCAGTAGATGTTGCATGTCATCGCCTTAGATGGGAAAACTTTTTGGCCTGCCCCTGGGCTAGGCCTCAAGCGATGGTCATTTCTCTAAGAAGCAAAAATCCAATTTTAGTAATTTCAAAAGTTTGGCCATCATTTTCTCCCCCTTTCTCTCTCTTCTTCTTTCTTCTTCTTCTTCTCTCTCTAAGTTGCTGCTTTTTCTCTCTCTCAGCTTTCAGTTTGCCGAGGCAGGCCTCTTGAATGCATTCAACTTGTTAAGAATAGAAAGACCCATAAAGCTAGGGCTCCAGCGTTTTCGACTAGCAAGCCAGAAGATCTGCAGGTGGTGGCAGTAACGTCTGCGACGCCACCACACCATTCAGGGTGATAAATGCCGTATTCATCCCCCAAGCCTGGTGTATGTCGAAATGGCAGTCGACAAACCACACCCCTACAAACAATCACGCCTCTCATTTGTTAGTACTTGTAACGTTTTTGTACGGCTTAGTCGGAACGCAAAGGTCCCCTACCTGGATTGACCGCACGGAAACGAACAGCCGCCCAGCCTCCCGGTGGAACCAAAACTGTATTCCTTGACACAGGATTCACCAAATTGAAGCCTGCGGGATCAGTGCTTGGATTAAGGTACCGTTTCCGATGCCCATGACATAGAAGCTCTGCCCGTGAAGGTGGATCGGATGTGTTTCGAAAAACAAGGTTGCGGTGTCCTGCCAAACTATTTGTACACTGGAGTTGAATAGAAGGACCCTCACACTAGTACCCAGCCTAGAAAACTTGTCAGCAAGATTCACGGCAGTGTAGTTGTATTGGAAGAGAGGAACGTCTGGGAAATCTGTTGTATATATGCCGCTAATATTGTTGAAGTACGCCTAAAACAAGGCATCACACAGATGTGGTACTTTGGCGTAAGCGTGATCCCATGTCGTGGCGCATTCAAACGTTTTTGATGCCTTACCTGAATCAACGAGACGTTCGGCGTGACAAAAGTAATATTGCTTATGGACGATCTGATGAGGGTATCGTTGGGACCTTCACACGTTATTCCCGCAGGGCAAGGCTGCAAGGCGTAACCGACAGTGTGCAGAACATCCACATCAACCATCTTCGGTAGATCGTAGTAATAATAACCCTCAGAGTAGTTTCTTCCCCTTAGGCTCTGGGTGAAATTGGCTTGGAAAGCAGTATCATTGGCTGCCAGAAAGGGAGGCACACTCAAGTTCGAGAAAGGAGTGGCACCATTGTAGCTGAGGATAGCCGTCGTGGCTAGCCGTGGATACGGGACAAGTGTATAGTTTGGCATGGAATAGATGGAAGCTGCAATGTAGTATTGTCCAATAGAATTGTTGGCCGTCAATAAGACATTTGTAGTCTTCCCGGGAGCAAGAAGGATAACATCAGTTATGAAAGGATCTGTATACTCTGCATCAGCCTCTACCACTGTCAGGCTGTGATTTGCCACAGCAAAGAACATATGGAAGTTCACCGCCGCGTTGATTATCTGCAAAAGCACAGTCTCTCCTTGCGTGACGTTGTAAACGACTGTCCCTGCACATATAATAGGAGCCTAAATATTAATGTCCACCGAAGCTTCAGCAAAGCTCTAGAGCAAGAGCCTGATTTGTCATTACCGTTGGATGAACAATTGTACAAATCACCAGGTTGCCCTTTGATTGTAATGGCATCGGAGATGCTTTATCCTCGAAGACAGTGCCTGCGTAATAACGTCTTCCACATTTGCATTCCACCACTCACCTGAGGGGTTTTATAGTTAAGGAAATCAGTGTATTGCTTCAAAAGATTCTTTATCAGCTACATCTTGCTCCTACAAAAAGATGTTTCTTACCGAGAAGGACGGGAGGCAGATCTTGGTGAGGTTCGCGGAATGGGTAGGGTGTCTTGTTTTTTAAGTACGAGTAACCTGACCCGTCTACGACGCGCTGGCGACCCGCTCCGTCGAGTCTCAAGATGCTAAAATTTTTGAAACCAACAATATAACAAAAGAAACATTTAAATGCAAGCAACAGGAGATGCAATGCATTTGGATTTATTCTTCAATTCAATGCATGTTTTTATGATGACCTTCCATCTTCTTCGACTGATTTCTAACTTCTTCTAATATTGTCTCTCTATGAAAACACTCAGCCTAAATTGGATGGAGAGTGCAAGAAGAGGCAGATGTTAGAATAACAGGAGAGAAGCTATGGCTGGAGGAGAAGGAAGTTCAGCTGATACAGGGAGAGGATGAAGTTATATTAGCAATGTTCAATTAACCAAAAAAATCTCTATGACATAGTACTTCAAAATATTACATCCAAAAGTGAAGCCAGAGAACTCATTGATATGTCCAAATACACATCCGTAAACAAAGTCATAACTAAGCATACAAAATCTACAATAGACACACAAACATCCCTAAAGGGGAAAGTCTGCGGCCATGTACAATAGGGAAAAGCCTGCGTCGGCCATGTACTCCATATCCGCCACATACAAAAAATTTCTCTATGACAGAGTACTTCAAAATATCACATCCAAAGTGCAGTCACATGACTGAACATGCAATAGATAAATCAAAGAACTGATTGATATATCCAAATACATAGCCGCAAATAAAGTCATAACTGAACATAAAAACTCTACAATAGACACACAAACATCTTTAAGGGAAAAGTCTGTGGCCATGTACTGCAGGGAAAAGCCTGCGACGGCCATTCACACCACGTCCACCACATTCGCCGCGTCCACCGTGACTATGAACATACAACGGATTACCAACAATCGTATCTAGACTAGCATCACGTAGAAAGATAATTTAGGAACTATAATTATTGATCCATAAAACTTTTATATATGTATGTTGGTAAAACCCAACTCATTCTTTAGAGTACTTACTCTGACACAAAGGGCTGTCAATAGTGCTGACAAAGGTGTACGTGTAGTCCCCATTTTGCCCTCGATAGAAAATTCGTGTCCACACACATTCATAGTATCCTAGCCAGCAAACAGTGATGGTCTGTGGTCCATCATCCCTATGAAGCCGGCAATCCAGGACAGCATAATATCCCAAATGGACTCGTCCCTCCTAAGGATTGTGGACGTGGAGATTCATTACAAACCTTGAATCAGGAACAGTCCTAAAAGACAAACAATAGCATGTTTTCCCACACAAAAATAAAGCAACAAACAATGTACACGGTTCTTACCCAAGGTAGCTCTCCAGCTCAAGCAAATCCAACAACAATTGCGCACTCTCCAGAGAACCCCAGCCCGCAGGATCTGCAATTTTCTAAAAGTGAGTGACTATACTATTAAACAGGTCAACATAAAACGTGGTTGTCAAGCAACTATGTACCTTGCACCTGCGCTCCTGTTTCGGTGACAAACGTGAACTGCCTAGACATCCTATCGCATTGCAAAAAAGAACGCACATGTCAATCTACATATACTGGAAAAAACAATAGGCTTTGAAGAGAAAATAGCCTGTAGTATATTGCAAACCCATAACTCAAATGAAAAATGAAATCCAAACATTATCAAGGACAAAGTCATGAAATATTACGTCTCACTTCATATTTGTATAAATAGCCAACATTCCCGAAGACCTATGACAGTTGGAATATTGAAAGAACTTAAAAAAAGCTATACAAAGATTACCGAAATGAAGATTTGCCACCCAAGAAAGTCTGAGGAGGACTTGAAAGAGCAATGTCATACTCCTAGGCTCTTGTTGTTGCCAATTGCAAAACTTCCTTGCACACAACATTTGTGGTAGAAGTATTATCCATCTCCTCACCCCTGGTATTAGACGCACTCTGCGAAATGAAAACCTTAACAGCATTTGATGCTCGGATGCGTGAAAATGCCACGTATAGCTAGCCATGACTGAATACCGGTGTCGCAAAGTACAACCCCAAAACAGACAATGTTTGGCCCTGTGACTTATTGATTGTCATGCCAAATGCCAATTGGATAGGAAATTGCCATCTCCTCATGTCGAATGGAGGTTTAAGGTTGGTCGAAATGAATGTTATCCTTGGAATAAATGTTCTATCACCATCATTGGTACCAGTAATGATTTTAGCTTCTAACACTTTCATGTGAAACTCTTTGCATATCAACCGTGTCCCATTGCACAAACCCTGGCGAGGATTCAAATTGCGCAACAAAATTATAGGAGCATTCCTTTTCAAAACCAACCGATGCGGGGGATATCCACCACCAAGATCAAGATTGTTGAAATACTCGACTGCAAACAAAAAGGAATCTCTCCCTAAGTTGTCCACTGAGTCTGCACTTAGGTACTCCCTTTCCTCACCAGGCATTACCTTCAATGCCGTAGCATTAATTGCATCAACCTTGATGTTTCGAGGTGCAAGAATAGCACGCTCTCGAAAGTATGGTGCACAGTCCAAAACAGTTGCAAGCCCTCGATACACCTATCCAATGAGGCCTTCCATGGACTTTGTCTCTAAAAGCATCTGCAATGGAATCACAACAGTATCTTCTTTTGTACATCTATTTATCCCATTGCCAATGTCCAGAACCCATTGCATGAACTCTTGCTCAGCACAATTATCACCATTCCGAAGGACCCGCATATTCTGCATCAACTTCAATACTGTAGTGCGACCCCAAATCCTTGAGTGGCATAAGGTAGCATTGACAATGTCCTCTCATCCTACCTTTGGAAGAACTCGCAAGACTTGTCTAAAATCCCCCCCAACAATACCACCTTCCCACCAAAAAGTTGCTCATTGGACATGATATCTCGCAATGTTCTGTCTAGTGCCTCAAAAGCAAACCGGTGAGTTATGGGTGCCTCCTCCCATATTATCAGCCTAGCCATCTTCAAAACATCTGCGAGTTGACTATTAACCTTAATATTGCAATTGCTAGTATCATCCAGCTCCAACGGTATCTTGAATCGTGAGTGTGCCGTGCGTCCATTGGTGGCTAGTAGCAATGCAGCAATCCCAAAAGATGCACATGAAAAAGTGATGAGCCCCTCCCCACGCAATCGAGAGAGCAAGCAATTGTAGAGAAAGGTCTTTCCAGACCCTCCTGGACCATCGAGAAAAAAGACCTCACCACCATCTCCATAAACCCTTGCCAAAATCCGATCGAATGTAGCACGTTAACAGTGATTCTTGAAAGGAAATTTCCATTTGCTGGGCAGTCTATGCTTCTTTCACACAATCAAACATTCTTTCTTCTTGCAATAAGCCATTTCCAGCTTCTGACAAAGATGTTCTATCTACAACAGGCATTCCGTCAAACTCAGCCAACCTTCGCCCATGTTGTTGAAGAATGTGCTCCAAGTGCAATACAGCCTTCTTTATCGCTAGTTCACGATGACCAATTAAATTCCCCATACTTGATTCCAATATATGAAAAAAATCATCCGAAAGCTAGGCAGAAAATTTTTCCCACAAAACTCGAGGAGACGTTGGCTCGTAGAAAACCAGTATTGTGACAAATAGGTGTCTCAGTTGTGCACTATTTTGATAAAACACAACCTCTTGCATACACTCAAACCATTCATCATCACTCTCCAACAATCCCTGTGCTATGCATGCTTCCTTGAAAGTAGGGTACACTTGACTATCAAAAGTACATAGGTCATCAAAGGACTTGCATCCCGTGCACACATTAAGAAGCATACGCATGAAGTAGAGCTCACCAGCTGAGGGGGAAATATTCTACATCCGACCGATGGTATTCCCCTTTTGTCTTCTAGGGCCACTCCTTATTGGTTTTGTTCCAAACCAACTTGTCTGGCAAGTCACCATACAGCAAGTTGCTTGCGTCCTATTGCAACTGATTGTAAGTAAACCATTCTATGAGGGTGGTCTTTTGATTTTGTTCCCTGCCTACAACATTTTGCAAATCATCATCATCTCGAAATATGACATTATTGCCATCGGAAGATGAACCTGCAATCTTTGCACATCGGGTTTTTCATCGTGCATCGCATACTCATAAATCCACCAACATGCTTCTGATGCTGACACGTAACATGCATCTAAGTAACTACTAATATCATCAATGCCACCGTCAACTGTGTTGTGCAAATGCCCTTGCTCTTCTACATTATTTAGCTGCATCCTTATAATGGCTCTGTCATGACCTTTATACACATATTTATACAAATACTTAACTACAGTGATTGTGGAGCATATTTCAACATTTATGTGTGCCTTGTACTTCACGGAGAGGAAAGGATTAAATGGCACAATCCAACGATTATCAATCACACCCCCTTTCACTTGTATCTTTCTACCATCATCACGACGCATGTAAATTGGATAGCCATCGTTGCCAATAATAGTAGTCTGCGAGAATCCATGTGGATAACGACGAATGCATTTCCATCAACCATGCAAGTTGCAGATGTTTTGTAATTGACTGCATCATGTCCTTATGCTTTTGAAAAAATACACGAGCTGTCAAATGTGGACGGTCTTGCGCAGTTTGCCTCGGCAACAATGCTATAGATATTTCAGGCCATTTGGGATTATAGGTGAATGTAACGAATAAATTAGTTTTGCCCCTTTTCCTGACAATTTCCATAGCATCTTGGTATAGTTGGCACACATACCGAGGCCCTCTCGTAAAAGAAGAAGGCAACACCACCCTACTCCCTGCAGCATTGCCAAGCACAGTACATGTCCCATCAGCTGTATTCACCATGTCCATCAACCCTTGATAGAGTTCAGCGTGTAGGGAAGCTTGGTTGTTTCGTATCCACACCAACCTAGACTCTTCCATGCTACTGTAGGCATCAACCATGTATTGCTGCAACAATCTACCCCCCCGCAAAAGACATGCATTTGTATCATATCTCACTTGCAAACGATATGCGTAGTATTGTCTCTGGGTGACACAACTCTGTCCACGTATCTCCTGCAATGGTGTGTGATTAGGAACATCACTATATGGGATATATGGATGCCAACCATCTTCCCCCCAAGGGAACAAAAGAACATACATGAAAGGCATGTATGATTGGTGCAAATTAGATATTCTACGCACAAACCCATCACAGTTAAAAATTTGAATGTCCCGATTTCCAATATCGAAGTCATCCCCTTGTCCTGGCATGATTGCAGCAACCTCGCTAGCCATAGGAGCCAAGTACTGCCTTGAGGTGGAGCGGCTCTTACAAATAACCATCCTCAGGTTTGTATGTGGATTTGTTCTTAACACTTTCCCGGTAGCCACCAATGCACTGGCATATGGATTGCACTCGTGCATCATCCTCTACAACAACTCCGAAATGCCTAGATCCAAACCAAGCATCCCATGCAAACGGTGTTCTAGTTCATGATCAATGTCATACATGTACAACTGTGCAAAACGTGGCATCTCTTGCCTAGCCTCATCGGGCAACAAATTTCCAACCCGATGATGCACACTACCATGGACCCGAAAGTTTTGTATACCCCCATTCCCACGGAACATTTGATCAACATGGGCTCCCAATGAAACAAATGCCATGGCACTATTATAAGCCCTAATGTTTTTCATAAACAGTCTGCTTCTAGCATCATGTCCGTGCAGTAGAACTCTCAAAATCTCTGGAGGTTCTTCTAACGGCAACAATGACACATGACCAACTTTGCAACAATGCTTGCCCACAACTTGATGCATATGCATTCGTGTCTCTTGTTTCCACAGTTGAGCTTGGCAAAAGCTGCCTGTATGATCCATGGATCCGAGTGCATGAAGAGAAGGAGCATTGAAGACCATTGGATACAAAGATGGAGGCTCTACTTTTTCCCTTAACGGAAAAGTATGCAAGATAGAGAGGGTTCGCCCTGCACCCAAAATCACAGCCCTGTTGTGAACAACACGCCTTTGAGCTCTAAAATGAGTAGCATCCCTGGTTGCATCCATTTGAGTAGTTGTACCTACTACTAGAGCAGGTTCATGCTCATTACCTACTATTGGTGAAGTATGGAGGTCCATTGTATTTTCAGCAATGCATGCTACATTACTATGCCCATGCATTTGATTTTGTTGTCTACATAGGCCGACTTCTACATCCATAGATTCCACTGCCACCCTCATGCTTCTAGCAACTTGTGTTCTTGACCTTGTTCTTTGTATAGCATAAACGCGACATAAACGCGACGGGCCACCCACGTTGAATCCATTTGAGTAGTTCTACCTATTACTGGAGGCTCATGTTCATGCTCATTATCTACTGCTGCTAAAGTATTGACATCCATTGTATTTTCAGCAATGCACGCTACATTATTGTGCCCATGCATTTGATTTTGTTGTCTGTGAAGGTCGACTTCTACATCCATAGATTCCACAGCCACCCTCACGCTTCTAACTCCTTGTGTTTTGGACCTTGTTCTTTGTATAGCATAACTATGACGGGCCGCCCGCGTTGAATCCATTTGAGTAGGTGTACCAATCACTGAAGCATGTTGATGCACTCTACCTACTCTTACTGAAGTATTGAGGTCCATTGTATTTTCAGCTACAATGCACGCTACATTACTGCATCCATGTATCTGATTATGTTGACTGCAAAGTCCTACTCCTACACCCATAGATTCCACAGCCATTCTAGCACCTTGTGTTTTAGACCTTGTTCTTTGTATAGCATAAGCGCGACGGGCCACCCGCGTTGAATCCAACAATATTCTCCTATGAGAACGTACTGAATGTAGCCTCTCTTCTATTTGTCTTGCCATCTTCTGTATCCACTCAACCAACTACATAAATATCTATTCCTCAAAGGGAAAAATAGCTTAATCAAATAACTTATCCATCATTCCTAACCATGACAAATTTGATGGATCTCAACCAATGTGCCCTAAGGAAGAAAATAATTTAGAAAAGCAAGAAGCAAGGTTAATTAGCAAAGCCATCCTTTTCCCATCTATCTAAAATTAAGAGCTGACCATCTATGCATTGAACTCATAGTGTCCCATGAGTAAGTTTCAGTGTGTCACTATCTTTGGTAAGAGTAATGCTCATATTTTTTCAACATATGAGCAAAATACAATACCATATGTGCAACCATCATTTGAAACATAAAAACCAAAGCTAACATATCTAAAAACTCAAAGTTGACAATCTCAAGAAACGATGTGTATATGAATGAATATTTTCAAATAAAAAAGTATAAACATTGCATCAGCACTTATGCGAATACATGATGCAAAAAATTACAAATATTTGAGTATATCTTAAATAAAATGAAAATGGGAAGGAACAATAGGCAATTCAAATATTGAATTAAATTAGCTTCCATTGCCATATATATGTCAAATGAAAGTAAATATAATCCTTTGCAAAAAACTTGTCTTGCCAAATAACATAAGGGCAACCCAAGTATAGGAATTCCATAGAAGCATTTGGGGTTCCACTACAAAAAGTGACATAAAAGTCTCAGCACTCTCTTAATTGTCACGGGTTGTGACCTGCTCTAGTTTACGCTCAGTTTACGGCTCATCTTGGTCATCAAAGCAGTTAGCCTATTTAAACCAACTTTGAACATTGACACCTCAGTGGACAGTAGCTGAGCTTGTTCTTTTAGCTTATCAACTTGTAGTCTACACCCATTCTCACATACAATTGCCCCTTCTCCACCTCTCCCCAAAATCTGTTGCATCCATTGATTAGAGTCCTTAATGCTATTCTCAATTTGAGAAATCCTTTCAATGAGAGTTCCAGGGAATTCTCCCATGCCCTGCGCTATTAGTGCACCACCATCTGAATGGATTTCTCCCCATAAAGAGGCCAAATATCATGTGTTCATGGCACATGCATCCTTATTATCCTCGCACATGGCTTGAATGGACTTTAAAAGATTGTAATGACTTGAATGCTCGATTGCATGGGTTGAAGCTCTCCCCCTTCTAAGTTGTTTCATTATATCAATAGTGCGACGTTCGCGGCTAGACTTAAAACACTTTGAAGGCAAGTTGGGACCCTGATTTGCTCCATGGGTTGAAGTCTTTGCCCTTGCAAAAACTTGATTTGTCACATGAAGGCTATGTGGCTCACGAAAAGATGACAACACAATGTCAGAAATTGCAGAGCCCTCCACCATTGTAGCTAATTTCATTGCCCGAAGGCATTGTCGCCCATGGAAACCCGACTCCCCAAGATTTGGAACAATGGTAGAAGCCATTTCTGTAGCTGCATCCAAAACAAAATACAAAAACCTTTTCAGGTATGTATTGGCTCAATTGTATAATTGGATCACACAGATTCCATAGAACAAACATGAGCAGAAATCAATTGGCATGATTACCAAATCAAAAGCGAGCATACCAACATATTTAGGAGGTAGATACTGAAAGATTCTAGCCCATCTCCTCTCGGCAAAGAATTTGGAATCAAGTTGGATGGCTTGAGATATTTGTGAATGAGCTGTTGCCAAGCACCCGTGCAAATATTTTCTGATTCAAAGGTGGTAAGTTGCTTAGAGTGACCAAGGATATGGTGGTAGGAAGTAGAAATCGTAGGACATGTTAAAAGGAAAAATCCACATGGAAGGCACACAGCTCTAGCATCTATTTCAAAAATCAAATCCCCCTATCCTCCCCTTGCCATGCATTATCCTCCTCTACCCACCCCATGGCATTTGTTACCTTTAGCTGCGAGCTTTGCCAACCCTAAATCTGAGACCTTACTCCTATGATCATCACCAAGCAATATGTTTAATGGCTTTAGATCCTTGTGAATCAAGCTAAGCCAACCTATCAAAACACAATGCTTAGATGCCTTCTCAAGTTCACAGGTGGTAGGTTCATCATCATCCAATTGGCTTAGATTGCCTAAGGATGTGGAAGAAGCAGGTAGACATCATGGGGTGTGTCAGAATGGAAAATCCAATTGCAAAGCAAGCCTTTGATTCAAAAGTAGAGGAAACCCTCTTGAGATGTAGCTTCACCTAATATCCAATCGCCTCACCTCTGGAGGTTAGTTCTCATGGCTATAGTGCACATGACATGAAACATACATAATCCTTTACTCTCGTTGAGAGGTTGATTAGATCACTTAGGGCAACGGTGCAGGCTTGTCTCTAAACTTACTGTCTGCTCATCAAGGTGGTCCTGGGAAAGATACAATTAACTTTGGAGCTTTCTTATCCAACCACATCATGGACTTATTTCACTTCTGTCCACCATTATATTTTGCTCTCTCTCTCTCTCTCTCTCTCTCTCTCTCTCTCTCTCTCTCTCTCTCTCTCTCTCTCTCTCTCTCTCTATGTAGCCCCAACTATCATCCAATCGCCTCACCTCTCGAGCTTAGTTCTCATGGCTATAGTGCACATGACATGAAACACACTTAATCCTTTACTCTCCTTGAGAAGCAAGGCTAACTTGTCAAAGAGGTTAGATTAGATCATTTAGGGCAGAGGATGCTAGCTTATCTCTAGACATACTGCTAGCTCGATGCTCCTTAGAAAATACAAATACCTTTAATGACTAACGGTCCAAACACATCATGGCCTTGTCTCTAACTAATACACTAACTTATTTCACTTCTAGCCTACCATTATATTTTTCCGTCCCCTCTCTCTCTCTCTCTCTCTCTCTCTCTCTCTCTCTCTCTCTCTCTCTTTCTCTCTCTCTCTCTCTCTCTCTCAGTTTAGCCCCACCTATCATCGAATTGCCTCACGTCTCGAGCTTAGTTCTCATGGCTATAGTCCACATGACGTGAAACATACTTGATACTCTACTCTCATTGAGAAGCAAGGCTAGCTTCTTAAAACGAAGGTTAGATTAGATCACTTAGGGTAGAGGGTGTTGGCTTATCTCTAGACATATTTCCAACTCATCAAGATGCTCTTAGGAAACTAGATACAATTACATTTAATGATTACTGGTCCAAGCACATCATGGCCTTGTCTCTAACTAATACACTAACTTATTTCACTTCTGGCCAACCATTATATTTTTTTGCCCCCCCCCCTTTCTCTCTCTCTCTCTCTCTGTGTCTGTGTAGCCCCACCTATCATCCAATCACCTCAAGTCTTTCCAGACCCTCCTCGACCATCGACAAAAAAGACCTCACGACCATCTCCATAGACCCTTGCCAAAATATGATCGAATGCAGCACGTTGACAGTGATTCAAGGACATTTCCATTTGCTGGGCAGTCTGTGCTTCTTTCACACAATCAAACATTCTTTCCTCTTGCAATAAGCCATTTCTAGCTTCTGACAAAGATGTTCTATCTTCAACAGGCATTCCGTCAAACTTAGCTAACCTTCACCCATGTTCTTGAAGAATGTGCTCCAAGTGCACTACAGCCTTCTTTATTGCTAGTTCATGACGACCAATTAAATTCCCCATACTTGATTCCAATATATGAAAAAAATCATCCAAAAGCTCAGCGAAAAATTTTTCCCATAAAAGTCGAGGAGACGTTGGCTCATAGAAAACCAGTATTGTGACAAATAGGTGTCTCAGTTCTGCACTAATTTGATAAAACACAACCTCTTGCATACACACAAACCATTCATTATCAGTCTCCAACAATCCCTGTGCTATGCATGCTGTCTTCAAAGTAGGGTACACTTGACTGTCAAAAGTACGTAGGTCGTCAAAGGACTTGCATCCCGTGCACACATTAAGAAGCATACGCATGAAGTAGAGCTCACCAACTGAGGGGGAAATATTGTACATCCGACCGATGGTATTCCCCTTTTATCTGCTAGTCCACTGCTTATTGATTTTGTTCGAAACCAACTTGTTTGGCAAGTCACCATACAGCAAGTTGCTTGCATCATATTGCAACTGATTGTAAGTGAACCATTCTGTGAGGGTGGTCTTTTGATTTTGTTCCCTACCTACAACATTTTGCAAATCATCATCATCTCAACATATGACATTATTGCACATCGGAAGATGAACGTGCAATCTTTGCACATTGGGTTTCTCATCGTGCATGGCATACTCATAAATTTGCCAACATGCTTCTGATGCTAACACGTAATGTGCATCTAAGTAACTACTAATCTCATCAATGCCACCATCAATTGTGTTGTGCAAATGCCCTTGCTCTCCTGCATTATTTAGCTACATCCTGATAATGGCTTTGTCATGACCTTTGTACACATATTTATTCAAATACTTAACTACAGTGATTGTGGAGCATATTTCAACATTTATGTGTGCCTTGTACTTCACAGAGAGGAAAGGATTAAATGGCACAATACAATGATTATCAATCACACCTCCTTTCACTTGTATCTTTCTACCATCATCACGACGCATGTAAATTGGATAGCCATCATTGCCAATAATAGTAGTCTGCGAGAATCCACATGGATAATGACGAATGCATTTTCCATCAACCATGCAAGCTGCAGATGGATTTAGTGCACCACACGGACCATGGACATTACATTGCCCAATAATATCATGTAACTCCAGGAACAGTGCCTTATCTAGCAACTCTGCACAGACTAATCGGTCATAGTGACCAATCTCCACGGGTTTGAAACCACCTTTCAATATCAATAATATGTGTGAATGTGGCAGACCTCTCTTTTGAAACTCTATCACACTCACATATCCAACCACCTTCCCAAACAAATTATGTTTTGTAATTGACTGCATCATGTCCTTATGCTTTTGAAGAAACACACGGGCTGTCAAATCTAGACGGTCTTGCACAGTTTGCCCCAGCAACAATGCTATAGATATTTCAGGCCATTTGGGATTACAGGTGAATGTAATGAATAAATGAGGTTTTCCCCTTTTCCTAACAATTGTCATAGCATCTTGGTATAGTTGGCACATACACTGAGGCCCTCCCGTAAAAGAAGAAGGCAACACCACCCTATGCCCTGTAGCATTGCCAAGCACAGTACATGTCCCATCAGCTATATTCACCATGTCCATCGACCCTTGAAAGACTTCAATGCGTAGGGAAGTTTGGTTGTTTTGTATCCACACCAACCTGGACTCTTCCATGCTACTGTAGGCATCAACCATGTATTGCTGCAACAATCTACCCCCATGCAAAAGACATGCATTTGTATCATATCTCACTTGCAAATGATATGCGTAGTATTGTCTCTGGGTGACACAACTTTGTCCACGTATCTCGTGCAATGGTGTGTGATTAGGAACATCACTATATGGGATATATGGATGCCAACCATCTTCCCCCTGAGGGAACAAAAGAACACACATGAGAGGAATGTATGATTGGTGCAAATTAGATTTCTACACACAAACCCATTGCGGCTAAAAATCTGAATGTCCCGATTTCCAATATCGAAGTCATCCCCTTGTCCTGGCATGATTGCAGCAACCTCGCTAGCCATAGGAGCCAAGTACTGCCTTGAGGTGGAGCGGCTCTCACAAATAACCATCCTCAGGTTTGTATGTGGATTTGTTCTTAGCACTTTCCCGATAGCCATCAATGCACTGGCATATGGATTGCACTCGTGCATCATCCTCTACAACAACTCCAAAATGCCTAGATCCAAACCAGGCATCCCATGCAAACGGTGTTCTAGTTCATGATCAGTGTCATACATGTACAACTGTGCAAAACGTGGCATCTCTTGCCTAGCCTCATCGGGCAACAAATTTCCAACCTGATGATACACACTACCATGGACCCGAAGGTTTTGTATACCCCCATTCCCATGGAACATTTGATCAACATGGGCTCCCAATGAAACAAATGCCATGGCACTATTATAAGCCCTAATGTTTTTCATAAACAGTTTGCTTCTAGCATCATGCCCGTGCAGTAGAACTCTCAAAATCTCTGGTGGTTCTTCTAACGGCAACAATGACACACCACCAACTTTGCAACAATGCTTGCCCACAACTTGATGCATATGCATTCGCGTCTCTTGTTTCCACATTTGAGCCTGGCAAAAGCTGCATGTATGATCCATGGATCCGAGTGCATGAAGAGAAGGAGCATTAAGGACCAGTGGATACAAAGATGGATGCTCTACATTTTCCCTTAACAGAAAAGTATGCAAGATAGAGAGGCTCCGCCCTGCACCGAAAATCATAGCCCTGTTGTGAACAACATGCCTTCGAGTTCTCAAATGAGTAGCATCCCTGTTTGCATCCATTTGAGTAGTTGTACCTACTACTAGAGTAGGTTCATGCTCATTACCTACTATTGGTGAAGTACGGAGGTCCATTGTATTTTTAGCAATGCACGCTACATTACTGTGCCCATGCATTTGATTCTATTGTCTGCATAGGCTGACTTCTACATCCATAGATTCCACTGCCACCCTCACGCTTCTAGCAACTTGTGTTCTCGACCTTGTTCTTTGTATAGCATAAACGTGACGAGCCGCCTGCGTTGAATCCATTTAAGTAGTTGTACCTATTACTAGAGCATGTTCATGCTCATTATCTACTGTTGGTAAAGTATTGACATCCATTGTATTTTCAGCAATGCACGCTACATTATTGTGCCCATGCATTTGATTCTATTGTCTATGAAGGCCGTCTTCTACATCCATAGATTCCATAGCCACATTCATGCTTCTAACTCCTTGTGTTTTGGGCCTTGTTCTTTGTATAGCATAACTACGATGGGCTGCCCACGTTGAATTTATTTGAGTAGGTGTACCGATCAATGAAGCATGTTGATGCACTCTACCTACTGTTACTGAAGTATTGAGGTCCATTGTATTTTTAGCTACAATGCGCGCTACATTACGGCATCCATGTATCTGATTATGTTGACTGCAAAGTCCTACTTCTACACCCATAGATTCCACAGCCACCCTCATGCTTCTAGCACCTTGTGTTTTAGACCTTGTTCTTTGTATAGCATAAGCGCGACGGGCCACCCGCATTCAATCCAACAATGTTCTTCTATGAGAACGTACTGAATGTAGCCTCTCTTCTATTTGTCTTGCCATCTTCTATACCCACTCAACCAACTACATAAATATCTATTCCTGAAAGGGAAAAATAGCTTAATCAAATAGCTTATCCAACATCCCTAACCATGACAAATTTGATGGATCTCAACCAATATGCCCTAAGGAACAAAATAATTTAGAAAAGCAAGAAGCAAGGTTAATTAGCAAAGCCATCCTTTTCCCATCTATCTAAAAGTGAGAGCTGACCATCTATGCATTGAACTCATAGTGTTCAATGACTAAGTTTCCGTGTGTCACTATCTTTGGTAAGAGTAATGCTCATATTTTTTCAACATATGAGCAAAATACAATACCATATATGCAACCATAATTTGAAACATAAAAACCAAAGCTAACATATCTAAAAACTCAAAGTTGACCATCTCAAGAAACGATGTGTATAGGAATGAATATTTTCAAATAAAAAAGTATAAACATTGCATCAGCATTTATGCTAATACATGATGCAAAAAATTACAAATATTTGAGTATATCTTAAATAAAACGAAAATGGGAAGGAACAATAGGCAATTCAAATATTGACTTAAATTAGCTTCCATTGCCATATATATGTCAAATGAAAGTAAATATAATCCTTTGCAAAAAACTTGTCTTGCCAAATAACATAAGGGCAACCCAAGTATAGGAATCCCATAGAAGCATTTGGTGTTCTAGTACAAAAAGTGACATAAAAGTCTCAGGAGTCTCTTAATTGTCATGCGTTGTGACCTGCTCTAGTTTACGGCTCATCCTGGTCATCAAAGCAGTTAGCCTATTTAAACCAACTTTGAACATTGACACCTCAGTGGACAGTAGCTGAACTTGTTCTTTCAGCTTATCAACTTGTAGTCTACACCCATGCTCATATACAATTGCCCCTTCTCCACCTCTCCCCAAAATCTGCTGCATCCATTGATTAGAGTCCTTAACGCTATTCTCGATTTGAGAAATCCTTGCAATGAGAGTTCTAGGGAATTCTCCCATGCCCTGCGCTATTACTACACCACCATCTGAATGGATTTCTCCCCATAAGGAGGCCAAATATCATGTGTTCATGGCACATGCATCCTTATTATCCTCGCACATGGCTTGAATGGACTTTAAAAGATTGTAATGACTTGAATGCTTGGTTGCATGGGTTGAAGCTCTCCCCCTTCTAAGTCGTTTCATTATATCAGTAGTGTGATGTTCATGGCTATACTTAAAATGCTTTAGTGGCAATTTGGGACCCTGATTTGCTCCATGGGTTGAAGTCTCCGCCCTTGCAAAAACTTGATTTGTCACATGAAGGCTATGTGGCTCACAAAAGGATGACAACACAATGTCAGAAATTGCAAAGCCCTCCACCCTTGCAGCTCGCTTCATTGCCTGAAGGCTTTGTCACCCATGTAAACCCGACTCCCCAAGATTTGGAACAATGGTACAAGCCATTTTTGCAGCTGCATCCAAAACAAAATACAAAAACCTTTTCAGGTATGTATTGGCTCAATTGTATAATTGGATCACACAGATTCCATAGAACAAACATGAGCACAAATCAATTGGCACGATTGCCAAATCAAAAGCGAGCATACCAACGTATTTAGGAGGTAGATACCCAAAGATTCTAGCCCATCTCCTCTCAACAAAGAATTTGGAATCCAGTTGGATGGCTTAAGATATTTGTGAATGAGCTCTTGCCACCCACCTGTGCAAATATTTTCCGATTCAAAGGCGGTAAGTTGCCTAGAGTGACCAAGGATATGGTGCTAGGAAGTAGAAATCATAGGACACGTTAAAAGGGAAAATCCACATGGAAGGCACATGGCTCTAGGATCTATTTCATAAATCAAATCCCCCTATTCTCCCCTTGCCATGCATTAGCCTCCTCTACCCACCCCATGGCATTTGTTACCTTTAGGTGCAAGCTTTGCCAACCCTAAATCTGAGACCTTAGTCGTATGATCATCACCAAGCAATATGTTTAATGGCTTTAGATCCTTGTGAATCAAGCTAAGCCAACCTATTAAAACACAATGCTTAGATGCCTTCTCAAGTTCACAGGTGGTAGGTTCATCATAATCCAATTGGCTTAGATTGCCTAAGGATGTGTTTGAAGCAGGTAGACATCATTGGGTGTGTCAGAATGGAAAATCCAATTGCAAAGCAATCCTTTGATTCAAAAGTAGAGGAAACCCTCTCTAGATGTAGCTTCACCTAATATCGAATCTCCTCACCTCTGGAGGTTAGTTCTCATGGCTATAGTGCACATGACATGAAACATACATAATCCTTTACTCTCGTTGATAGGTTGATTAGATCACTTAGGGCAAGGGTGCAGGCTTGTCTCTAAACTTACTGTCTGCTCATCAAGGTGCTCCTTGGAAAGATACAATTAACTTTGGAGCTTTCTTATCCAAACACATCATGGACTTATTTCACTTCTATCCACCATTATATTTCTCTCTCTCTCTCTCTCTCTCTCTCTCTCTCTCTCTCTCTTTCTCTCTCTCTCTCTCTCTGTAGCCCCAACTATCATCCAATCGCCTCACCTCTCTAGCTTAGTTCTCATGGCTATAGTGCACATGACATGAAACACACTTAATCCTTTACTCTCCTTGAGAAGCAAGGCTAACTTCTCAAAGAGGTTAGATTAGATCACTTAGGGCAGAGGATGCTGGCTTATCTCTAGACATACTACCAGTTCGATGCTCCTAAGAAAATACAAATACGTTTAATGATTACTGGTCCAAACACATCCTGGCCTTGTCTCTAACTAATACACTAAATTATTTCACTTCTGGCCTACCATTATATTTTTTCGTCCCCTCTCTCTCTCTCTCTCTCTCTCTCTCTCTCTCTCTCTCTCGGTGTAGCCCCACCTATCATCCAATTGCCTCACATCTCGAGCTTAGTTCTCATGGCTAAAGTCCACATGACATGAAACATACTTGATACTTTACTCTCATTGAGAAGCAAGGCTAGCTTCTCAAAACAAAGGTTAGATTAGATCACTTAGGGTAGAGGGTGTTGGCTTATCTCTAGACATATTGCCAGCTCATCAAGATGCTCTTAGGAAACTAGATACAATTACATTTAAGGATTACTGGTCCAAGCACATCATGGCCTTGTCTCTAACTAATACACTAACTTATTTCACTTCTGGCCTACCATTATATTTTTCCGTCCCCCCCCCCCCCCCCCCTCTCTCTCTCTCTCTCTCTCTCTCTCTCTCTCTCTCTCTCTCTCTCTGTGTCTATGTAGCCCCACCTATCATCCAATCGCCTAACGTCTCAAGCTTAGTTCTCGTGGCTATAGTCCACATGACATGAAACATACTTGATGCTTTACTCTCATTGAGAAGCAAGGCTAGCTTCTCAAATATGAGGTTAGATTAGATCACTTAGGGTAGAGGGTGCAAGCTTTTGTCTCTAGACATATTGCCAGGTCATGAAGATGCTCCAAGGAAAGATACAATTAACTTCGGTGATTACTGGTCCAACCACATCATGGTCTTTTCTCTAACTAATACACTAACTTAATTCACTTCTGTCCACCATTATATTTTCCCTCTCTCTCTCTCTCTCTCTCTCTCTCTCTCTCTCTCTCTCTCTCATCTCCATTATCTTTTAGTTCTTCCGTCTCAATAATATAATCATCTACAAACTATAAGATCATAATGGTTTGGATGATTTTAAAAATGTAGCTTGTCTTAAATGATGCAAATGTAGCTTTAACATATGGAGAGATAAATCCATCACTACTCTCTCTCTCTCTCTCTCTCTCTCTCTCTCTCTCTCTCTCTCTCTCTCTCTCTCTCTCTCTCCTCTCTCTCTCTCTCTCTCTCTCTCTCTCTCTCTCTCTCGCCTCCATTACCTTTTTGAAAAAATGGTTCTTAGTTCAATTTTCCCCTCCCAAGAATCTAAGCATCCACGAATTATAAGATCATAATGGTTTTAATGAATGTAGCTTGTCTTAAGCGATGCAAACTCACACACACCACAATGCGCATACCAAGAATATGACCTGCAAGTCTCAAATCCTTCATATCAAAGGCGTCATGCAACTTGGCCTTTAATGCATCTAGCTCATAATTATTCTTGCTAGCCAATAGCATATCATCCACATATAGTGCCAAGATTATCAGGCTATTATCCTTAGCCCTTTTAGTGTAGAGGCAGTGATCAATTTCACTCCTTCTAAAACCCTGGGACCGAATGAAATCATCAAACTTCTGATACCATTCTCTAGGTGCTTGCTTAAGACCATAGAGACTCTTCTTCAGCATGCAAACTAAATGCTCTTTGCCCTTTTCTTCAAAGCCTTCCGGCTGCACCATGTAAATTTCCTCATGCAAATCCCCATGCAAGAAAGTTGTCTTGACATCCATCTGCATAAGCTCCATATCCTCTGATGCCACTAGTCCAAGCATGCATCTAAGTGTGGTCATCTTCACAACCGGAGAGAATATCTCAACAAAGTCCACACCCTTCTCTTGCTTGAACCCTTTAGTGACCAAACGGGCCTTGTACCTAGGCACATCATCACCTGTGATCTTCATTGTGTAGACCCATTTACATGGCAATGCTCTCTTTCCATGTGGCAAAGAAACCAAGTCCCAAATCTTATTCTTCATAAGTCAACTCATCTCTGATTGCATAGCATACTCCCACTTGCATTGATCCTCATGCATCATAGCCTCTCTGTAGCAAGAAGTCTCCCCGCAATCAGTAAGCATCACATAGTCTACCCCTGGAACAAACCTATCAGGCGGTCTAGACACTCTAGATGATCTTCTAAAGGGCATTTCAGCTTGCTGTCCCACGTGCATATCAGCCACATTTGGCTCATCATTTCCACCAATAGATGATCCATCATCTACCCTTGATTGTATACCTGTGGGAGTACTTGATGGTACCATTTCTTGCTTATTTGGTGCATGGACAGCTTGCTGTCTATCAACATATGTAGGTGGATTCACATCCTGGAAAGTGATTCTCCTCATTTCCACATCCCTCATGAGTGCCTTATGCATCTTCTTCTCATTGAAGACTACATCATGACTGCATATGATCTTCTTTGCTTCTGGATCCCAGAGACGATAGCCCATCTCTCCACTTTCACCATAACCCAGAAAGATGCATTTCCTAGACTTAGGATCTAGCTTCTTTCGAAGCTCTTTTGGCACATGTGCATATGCCTCACACCCAAATATATGCAAATGAGAGTAAGAGGGCTTCTTGCCACTCCATGCCTCTTCAGGAATACTACCATCCAAACTCTTACTAGGTGATCTATTGATCACATGTACTACAGTCTTCATTGCCTCAGCCCAAAAAGCACCAGAAAGACTTGCATTGGAAAGCATGCATTGCAACCTTTCTTGAATGGTACGATTCATCTTTTCTGCAACCGGATTTTGCTGTAGAGTATGAGGGGATGTGAGCTCCCTCTTACTCCCATGTGTATCACAGAAATGCTGAAAGTCATGCGAGAGATACTCTCCACCATTGCCAGTCCGTAGGCATTGCCAGCCATTTCTAAAATACCTGGAACACATCACTCTTCCGAGCTATAGCATAAGCCCACACTTTCCTAGTTGCATCATCAATGAATGTCTCATAGTATTCAGCCCCGCCTAATGACCATGTAGGCATGGGACCACATATGTCTGAATGCACCAAATCAAGCTTTTCAAACTCTTTCTTTCCCCTTCTTTTATGGGCTGATTTAGTCTCCTTCCCATAGAGACAGTGCTCAAAAAATTCAAAATCAAAGAAACTCAAATGCGGTACATAGCCCAAATGGCATAAGAGTTTCATTCCATTCTGGCTCATGTGCCCCAACCTACAATGCCACAAAGAAGTGCTTGGCTGCTCGGTTATTGCAACAACATGATCAAATACCCCTGATACATGTAAGGGATACAAAGTCCCACACTTGGCACCCCTGGCCAAAAGCATAAAGCCCTTTTGAATTTTCCAACTCTAAAAGCCAAAAGTGGTGTGAAAACCAGCATCATCTAGCTGACCCACTGAAATAAGACTCTTGGTCAACTTAGGCACATGTCTCACATGTTTCAAAATGAATGCAGACCCATTTGCAAAAGAAAACTTTATGTCACCTGCTCCGACTATGTCACATGCATAGTCATTTCCAAGATGCACACAACCTGTCTTTCCACTGTCATAAGTGGAGAACCATTCCCTATGGGGAGTAACATGGAAAGAAGCACCAGAATCCAAAATCCAATCTTGGGAATATGCATCATCTGAAGTGGTAAGCAACTCTGCAGATAAACTAGACATGAAGAGAACATCATTGTCACTATCATGTGTGACTGCATTGATCTCCTCGATCTTCACTTTTCCTTTGTCCTCCCTTGGACTCTCTTCCTTTTGATTTGCACCCTGATTTGCATTCTTTTTCTTATCCTTTTGCTCTCTTTTCAGCTTGTCGCAATCCTTTTTCATATGGCCCCTCTTGCCACAGTGGTAACACTCAATGTTCTGTGCCCTAGATTTGCTACGAGACTTCCCTCTTTCTTGGGACTTCCCCCTAAACTGTGATCTGCCCCTTTGCACATTTAAGGCTACATCCTGCTTGTTGCCATCCATAGACTTCCGTCTAATCTCCTCGGCCAACAAGCTACCCAAAACATCATCAAATTTCAGTACTCCACCAGGTGCAGAGTTACTGACAGCTGTACGGAAGGTATCCCATGAGGATGGCAATGAACATAAGAGAAATATTGCCTTAGTCTCCGCATCAAAATTCATCTTCTGAGCCTGAAGCTGGCTGAAAATAATATTGAATTCATTCAAGTGAGAAGCAATGGAGGCCCCTTCCTTCATCTGTAGCTCAAACAACCTCTTCATGAGGTAAACTTTATTAGAGGCAGTTTCCTTTTCATAAGTGGCACACAGTTTCTTCCACAAATCTTCCATAGTCTGCTCATTTACTACTGTGAAATAAACTGACTCTGCAAGATGAAGTCTAATAGTAGATTTTGCTAATGCATCCAACTCATTCCAATCATCCTCAGGCATATTTGCTGGCGTAGCTTCAATCCCTGCCAAGGGTTTAATCTGCTTCTTTTGAATAAGCACATCCCTTATTTGTTCTTTCCACAAAGAAAATTTTGTCCCATCAAACTTTTTAATGCTAAAAAACTCCTTTTCAGACATGGAAGAGGATGCCATGATGCAAATGAAGCAAAAATCCCAAATGCTAGTGCCTACGAGAGAGAAACACACCAAATACCAGGTGCACCCAAATGTGTATGCCACAATAGAGTGAAATATCACCAAAACTCATGTCTCAAAGCATCTGACTCATGTGCATATACTATGCATCCATATGAGCAAATCTGGCCCAAAAGAAAATGCCAATTGCAATGGCAATCCAAAATGCCAATAAGTGCCAAATGACTCAAGCATAAACACCATCCATTGGCATATGCATTAATAATATCTCATCCAAGAGAGCATAGCACTATCAGTGCATCACCTGCAATGTGTCAAAGCTGTCCCTCAGCATAAAATAGCATCCATGTGCAAAGCGTCCATAAAAATAGCATCCCACAAGGCAATTTGGGCCCATCAGCGCATCCAATAAGGACCACAATGCATCCAAATGCCCTATAAATCATCCACTGCAACCCAATGCACAAGCACACACTGCTCAAACTGCAACCAGAGTGATCTGCATAAGGTATGCTCAAGAAATCATAGTCCTACGGTAATGACCGCTACTGAAAATAGAACCTGAGATGCCTCAAAACATGGGCGCCATTGAGTAATCGGACTCAGCAAGAAAATATGCAAATATATCTCTTCTGCTAGAACTCCAAAATCCCAACCGATGAGTGAGAAATGGGAGTCAACACTTGTCCACTGCCATGTGGCATAAATCTAAGGTTTCAAAACCTTAGAATGAAAAATGCATAACAGAGAGACGAAATCGAATACATAGAGATCTATAACTCTGAAAATCCTCCACCGAATCATGTAAGAATTGAAGGGTAGGGGTTTTTGGGCGTCCGGAACGCAATGGGACAGACAGTTTTGGAAACCGTGGTCTTAATCACTGGGTCCAACACACGGATTGAAAAACGTTTTTGGAAACAGAGCTATTTGTAAACTCCACCGGAGTGTGAATGATGAGCAACATAGAAGTTTTAGGACCTCCTGAGTCCACCGGAACTGACAGATCTGCAAATGGTTGCTCCAAACTTGAGTTCCAACACCCGGGCAGAAAAACACAAAAACTGATACAGTGAGTCAGAAATCCAATGAATGATCCCAGATTCAAGAATGAAGGTGTTTCCAAGCTCCTGAAGTGAAGTGGACACCAAAAGCAAGCAATAGTTGCCTCTACAAGTCAATACGGAGTCTCTGTCATCGAACGGGACAGGGAAAAGTTCAAAAAACGACTTTTTCTTTGAAAACACTTAATAGGCTCTCAAAACCACTTTGCAAAACCAAAGTGACTTTTCCAAAGGTTCCTCCAAGGTCTCTGCACACTCGGATGCAAGTAAGTCACCCACAAATCTTCCCACAGAGCTTCTCCTTCCTCTAACCGAGCTGCTGAGCTTCCAGGCATTCACGCATGCTCAGCTAGATCACCCAAGCTCTGATACCAGTTGAGAGTGCTCTCAATGCTCTCTCAATGGAAGCAAGAATAGAAGAGGGAGAGAGAGAAATAGAGAGCCACACAAGTTTTGGTGGGTGCAGAACACCCTAATCTTCTTTTTCATTCATTTATATATGTGTTTGAGTATTGTACATAATCGGGGTAAAGGCACAGTGACCTTTAACCCCCACACACTTATCATCCAATCGCCTCACATCTCGAGCTTAGTTCTCATGGCTATAGTCTCATTGAGAAGCAAGGCTAGCTTCTTAAATATCAGTTTAGATTAGATCACTTAGGGTAGAGGGTGCAAGCTTGTCTCTAGACATACTGCCAGGTCATCAAGATGCTCCTAGGAAAGATACAATTGACTTTGGTGATTACGAGGTGATTACTGGTCCAACCAGATCATGGCCTTGTCTCAAACTAATACACTAACTTAATTCACTTTTATTCACCTCTCTCTCTCTCTCTCTCTCCTCCATTATCTCTTAGTTCTTCTGTCTCAATAATATAATCACACAAAACCATAGCGAGAGAGAGAGAGAGAGAGAGAGAGGGGGGGGGGGGAGGGGGAGGGTCTAAATGACTAACAACACTATCTCTCAAAATGCACATCTTAACACACACACACAAGAAAAAAACCTGTAGCGACGTGATGCAAGTGACTTCTCATTAGTTTGATTTCCCCTCCCAATAATCTAAGCATCCACGAATTATAAGATCAAAATGTTTTCGATTATTTTGAAACATGGTGCTTGTCGTAAGTGACGCAAATGTAACTTCATAATATAGATAGAAAATCTATTGCTTCTCTCTCTCTCTCTCTCTCTCTCTCTCTCTCCTCTACCTTTTTTTAAAAATGGTTCTTGCTTCTATTATTCCCTCTCAACAATCTAAGTGTCCAAAGAATAAGAAAACAATATTCAAGGGTTCTTAGTTTGATTTTCCCCTCCCAAAATCTAAGCGTCCATGAATTTTAGGATCACAATCGTTTCAATGATTTTGAAAATGTAGCTTGTCTCTAACTAATAGAATAACGTATTTCACTTCCTACCACCATTATATTTTTCCCATCTCTCTCTCTCTCTCTCTCTCTCTCTCTCCCCTCCATTACCTTTTTTTAAAAATGGTTCTTGCTTCAGTTTTTCCCTCTCAAGAATGTAAGTGTCCATAAAATAAGAAAACAATATTCAAGGTTCTTAGTTCAGTTTCCCCTTCCCAAGAAGGTATTTCAATGAATTTGAGGTCCACGAATTAAAGGATCAAAATGGTTTCAATGATTTTTGGAAACGTATTTCAATTCAGGCCACCATTATATTTTTTCATCTCTCTCTCTCTCTCTCTCTCTCTCTCTCTCTCTCGCCTCCATTATCTTTTTCAAAAAATGGTTCTTAGTTCAGTTTCCCCTCCCAATAATCTAAGCATCCACAAATTATAAGATTATAATCGTTTCGATTATTTTGGAAAATATACCTTGTCTTAAACAATACAAATGTAGCTTCATAATATAGATAGAACATCCATTGCTCTCTCTCTCTCTCTCTCTCTCTCTCTCTCTCTCTCTCTCTCTCTCTCTCTCTCTCTCTCTCTCTCTCTCTCGCTCGCTCGCTCACACAAAACATAAGATCGGAATGGTTTCCATGCAAACACACACACCCACAGAAATAGCTTCAACATATGGATAGATAATAGGAAGATAGATATATAGCTAGATGAGTAGGTAGATAAATTGAATTTCTCTAGGTAGATAAACATATGCGAGAGCAAAAGAGAGTGCTAGCGAGCAAGTGACCAAGAGAGAGAGAGAGAGTGTGTGTGTGTGTGTGAGAGAGAGAGAGAGAGAATTCACTTTTGTTCACCTCTCTCTCTCTCTCTCTCTCTCTCTCTCTCTCTCTCTCTCTCTCTCTCTCTCTCTCTCTCTCTCTCTCTCTCTCTCTCTCTCTCTCTCTCTCTCTCTCCTCCATTATCTTTTAGTTCTTCCGTCTCAATAATATAATCACACAAAACCATAGCGAGAGAGAGAGAGAGAGAGAGAGAGAGAGAGAGAGAGAGAGAGAGAGAGGGGGGGGAGGGGGAGGGTTTAAATGACTTAAGTACTTGGTCAGATAACACACCTAAGGGCGTGTTTTTTTGCGGATGTGCATCACTCGGGAAAAAATGGTGTATAATGCGTGATCGACCATGCAAAGCATATCCGATGGTGATAATACTTTGCACGCACCTCAATGTAGTTGAAACGGACTTGCGTGCAAAGTGGAGCCCCCATCTAATAAGTACTTGTTTGAATAACACACCTAGGACCGTGTTTTTTTAATGGTTATGCATGACACTAAGGCAAAAACGGTGTTTTATGCTTGATCGACAATGCAAAGCATATCCGATGGGCACAATACTATGCAGACACCTTCAACTAGGTGGAATTTGACTAACATGCAAAGTGGCACGCCCCTCCCATAAGTGCTTGATCAGATAACATACCTAGCAGCATGTTTTTTAACAGATGTGCATGACACTAGAGCAAAAATAGTATTTAATGCTCGATTGACCATGCAAAGGATATCCGATGGGCACAACACTTTTTGTACACCTCAACCTAGGTGGTATTGAAATGTTCTCAAAGAGGCACACCCATCCGATAAGTACCTGGTCAGATAACACACCTAATGGCGTGTTTTTTTGTGGATGTCTATATCACTAGGAAAAAAATGGTGTATAATGCGTGATCGAACATGCAAAGCATATCCGATGGTGGCAATACTTTGCATGCAACTCAACGTAGTTGAAACAAACTTGCGTGCAAAGTGGAGCCCCCATCCGATAAGTACTTATTTGAATAACACACCTATGGTCGTGTTTTTTGACGGTTGTACATGACACCAAGGCCAAAAACGGTGTATAATGCGTGATTGACCATGTAAATCATATCCGATGGTGACAATACTTTGCACACACCTCAACGTAGTTGAAACAGACTTGTGTGCAAAGTGGAGCCCCCATCCGATAAGTACTTGTTTGAATAACACACTTAGGACCGTGTTTTTTCATGGTTGTGCATGACACTAAGGAAAAAACGGTGTTTTAGGCTTGATCGACAATGCAAAGCATATCCAATGGGCACAATACTTTTCACACACCTTCAACTAGGTGGAATTGACTTACATGCAAAGTGGCAGGCCCATCCCATAAGTTCTTGATCAGATAACATACCTAGCAGCGTGTTTTTTTACGGATGTGCATGACACTAGCAAAAATAGTATTCAATGCTCGATCGACCATGCAAAGGATATCCGATGGGCACAACACTTTTTGTACACCTCAACCTAGGTGGTATTGAAATGTTCTCAATGAGGCACACCCATCCGATAAGTACTTGGTCAGATAACACACCTAATGGCGTGTTTTTTTGCGGATGTGCATATCATTAGGAAAAAAATGGTGTATAATGTGTGATCGACCATGCAAAGCATATCTGATGGTGACAATACTTTGCACGCATCTCAACATAGTTGAAATTGACTTGTGGCAAAGTGGAGCCCCCATCCGATAAGTACTTGTTTGAATAACACACCTAGGACCGTGTTTTTTCATGGTTGTGCATGACACTAAGGCAAAAACGGTGTTTTATGCTTGATCGACAATGCAAAGCATATCCGATGGGCACAATACTTTGCACACACCTTCAACTAGGTGGAATAAACTTACATGCAAAGTGGCTCGCCCATCCCATAAGTGCTTGATCGGATAACATACCTAGCAGCGTGTTTTTTTATAGATGTGCATGACACGAGCAAAAATAGAATTTAATGCTCGATCGACCATGCAAAGGATATCCAATGGGCACAACACTTTTCATACACCTCAACCTAGGTGGTATTAAAATGTTCTCAAAGAGGCACACCCATCGGATAAGTACTTGGTCACATAACACACCTAAGGGCGTGTTTTTTTGCGGATGTGTATATCACTAGGGAAAAAATGGTGTATAATGCGTGATCGACCATGCAAAGCATATTTGATGGTGACAATACTTTGCACGCCCTGCAAGGTAGTTGAAACAGACTTGCGTGCAAAGTGGAGCCCCCATCCGATAAGTACCAGTTTGAATGACATACCTAGGACCGTGTTTTTTCATGGTTGTGCATGACACTAAGGCAAAAACGGTGTTTTATGCTTGATTGACTATGCAAAGCATATCCGATGGGCACAACACTTTCCACACACCTTCAACTAGGTGGAATCGACTTACATGCAAAGTGGCACACCCATCCCATAAGTGCTCGATCAGATAACATACCTAGCAGCGTGTTTTTTTACGAATGTGCACGACACTAGAGCAAAAATAGTATTTAATGCTCGATCAACCATGCAAAGGATATCCGATGGGCACAACACTTTTCATACACCTCAACCTAGGTGGTATTGAAATGTTCTGAAAGAGGCACACCCATCCGATAAGTACTTGGTCAGATAACACACCGAAGGGGTGTTTTTTTACGGATGTGCATATCACTAGGGAAAAAATGGTGTATAATGCATGATCCACCATGCAAAGCATATCCAATGGTGACAATACTTTGCACCCCCTTCAACATAGTTGAAACGGACTTGCGTGCAAAGTGGAGCCCCCATCCGATAAGTACTAGTTTGAATAACACACCTAGGACCGTGTTTTTTCATGGTTGTGCATGACACTAAAGCAAAAACGGTATTTTATGCTTGATCGACAATGCAAAGCATATTCGATGGACACAATACTTTGCACACACCTTTAACTAGGTGGAATTGACTTACATGAAAAGTAGCATGCCCATCCCATAAGTGCTTGATCGGATAACATACCTAGCAGCGTGTTTTTTTATGGATGTGCATGACACTAGAGCAAAAATAGTATTTAATGCTCGATCGACCATGCAAAGGATATCCGATGGGCACAACACTTTTCGTACACGTCAACCTAGGTGGTATTGAAATGTTCTCAATGAGGCACACCCATCTGATAAGTACTTGGTCAGATAACCTACCTAATGGCATGTTTTTTTGCGGATGTCCATATCACTAGGGAAAAATGGTGTATAATGGGTGGTCAACCATGCAAAGCATATCCGATGGTGACAATACTTTGCACGCACCTCAACATAGTTGAAATGGACTTGCGTGTAAAGTGAAGCCCCCATCTGATAAGTACTTATTTGAATAACACACCTACGGCCGTGTTTTTATATGGTTGTGCATGACACTAAGGCAAAAACGGTGTTTTATGCTTGATCGACAATGCAAAGCATATCCGATGGGCACAATACTTTGCACACACCTTCAACTAGGTGGAATTGACTTACATGCAAAGTGGCACGCCCATCGCATAAGTTCTTGATCAGATAACACACCTAGGAGCGTGTTTTTTTACGAATGTGCATGACACTAGAGCAAAAATAGTATTTAATGCTTGATCGACCATGCAAAGCATATCCGATGGGCACAATACTTTTTGTACACCTCAACCTAGGTGGTATTGAAATGTTCTCAAAGAGGCATACCCATCTGATAAGTACTTGGTCAGATAACATACCTAAGGGCGTGTTTTTTTTCGATGTGCATACCACTAGGGAAAAAACGGTGTATAATGCGTGATCGACCATGCAAATCATATCCGATGGGCACAACACTTTTCGTACACATCAACCTAGGTGGTATTGAGATGTTCTCAATGAGGCACACCCATCCAATAAGTACTTGGTCAGATAACACACCTAATGGCGTGTTTTTTTGCGGATGTCCATATCACTAGGGAAAAAATGGTGCATAATGTGTGATCGACCATGCAAAGCATATCTGATGGTGACAATACTTTGCACGCACCTCAATGTCATTGAAACGAACTTGCGTGCAAAGTGGACTTGCGTGCAAAGGACTTATTTGAATAACATAGCTACAGCCGTATTTTTATATGGTTGTGCATGACACAAAGGCAAAAACGGTGTTTTATGCTTGATCGACAATGCAAAGCATATCCGATGGGCACAAAACTTTTCGCACACCTTCAACCAGGTGGAATTGACTTACATGCAAAGTGGCATTCCCATCGTATAAGTACTTGATCGGATAACACACCTAGCAGCGTGTTTTTTTCGGATGTGCATGACGCTAAGGCAAAAATGGTATTTAATGCTCGATCGACCATGCAAAGCATATCCGATGGGCACAATACTTTTCCTACACCTTAACGTAGGTGGTATTGAAATGTTCTCAAAGATGTACACCCATCCGATAAGTACTTGGTCAGATAACACACCTAAGGGCATGTTTTTTTGCGGATGTGCATACCACTAGGGAAAAAATAGTGTATAATGCGTGATCGACCATGCAAATCATATCTCATGGTGAAAATACTTTGCACTCATCTCAACCTAGTTGAAACAAACTTGTGTGCAAACTGGAGCTCCCATCCGATAAGTACTTGTTTGATTAACAGACTTAGGACCGTGTTTTTTCATGGTTGTGCATGACACTAGGCAAAAATGTTGTTTTATGCTTGATCGACAATGCAAAGAATATCCGATGGGCACAATACTTTGCACACACCTTTAACTAGGTGGAGTTGACTTATATGCAAAGTGGCATGCCCATCCCATAACTGCTTGATCAGATAACATACCTAGCAGCGTGTTTTTTTACAGATGTGCATGACACTAAAGCAAAAATAGTATTTAATGCTCGATCGACCATGCAAAGGATATCCAATGGGCACAACACTTTTCGTACGCCTCAACCTATGTGGTATTGAAATGTTCTCAAAGAGGAACACCCATCCGATAAGTACTTGGTCAGATAACACACCTAAGGGCGTGTTTTTTTGCAGATGTGCATATCACTCGGGAAAAAATGGTGTATAATGCATGATCGACCATTCAAAGCATATCCGATGGTGACAATACTTTGCATGACCTTCAACGTAGTTGAAATGGACTTGCGTGCAAAGTGGAGCCCCCATCCGATAAGTACTAGTTTGAATAACACACCTAGGACCGTGTTTTTTCATGGTTGTGCATGACACTAAGGCAAAAACGGTGTTTTATGCTTGATCGACAATGCAAAGCATATCCTATGGGCACAATACTTTGCACACACCTTTAACTAGGTGGAATTGACTTACATGAAAAGTGGCACGCCCATCCCATAAGTGCTTGATAGGATAACATACCTAGCAGCATGTTTTTTTACGGATATGCATGACACTAGAGCAAAAAGAGTATTTAATGCTCGATCGACCATGCAAAGGATATCCGATGGACACAGCACTTTTCGTACACCTTAACCTAGGTGGTATTGAAATGTTCTCAAAGAGGCACACCCATCCGATAAGTACTTGGTCAGATAACACACCTAAGGGCGTGTTTTTTTGCGGATGTGCATACCACTAGGGAAAAAACGGTGTCTAATGCGTGATCGACCATGCAAATCATATCTGATGGTGACAATAATTTGCACACACCTCAAAGTAGTTTAAACATACTTGCGTGCAAAGTGGAGCCCCCATCCGATAAGTACTTGTTTGAATAACACACTTAGGACCGTGTTTTTTCATGGTTGTGCATGACACTAAGGCAAAAATGGTGTTTTAGGCTTGATCGACAATGCAAAGCATATCCAATGGGCACAATACTTTGCACACACCTTCAACTAGGTGGAATCAACTTACATGAAAAGTGGCACGCCCATCCCATAAGTGCTTGATCAAATAACATACCTAGCAGCGTGTTTTTTTACGGATGTGCATGACACTAGAGCAAAAATAGTATTTAATGCTTGATCGACCATGCAAAGGATATTCGATGGGCACAAAACTTTTGTTATGCCTCAACCTAGGTGGTATTGAAATGTTCTCAAAGAGGCACACCCATCCGATAAGTAGTTGGTCAGATAACACACGTAAGGGCGTGTTTTTTTGCGGATGTCCATATCACTAGGGTAAAAATGGTGCACAATGCGTGATCAACCATGCAAAGCATATCCGATGGTGACAATACTTTATGTGCACCTCAACCTAGTTGTAACGGACTTGTGTGCAAAGTGGAGCCCCCATCCGATAAGTACTTGTTTAATTAACACACTTAGGACCGTGTTTTTTCATGGTTGTGCATGAAACTAAGGCAAAAACGGTATTCTATGCTTGATCGACAATGCAAAGCATATCCAATGGGCACAATACTTTGTACACACCTTCAACTAGGTAGAATCAACTTACATGCAAAGTGGAATTCCCATCGCATAAGTGCTTGATCGGATAACACACCTAGCAGTGTGTTTTTTTACGGATGTGCATGACACTAAGGCAAAAATGGTATTTAATGCTCGATCGACCATGCAAAGCATATCCAATGGGCACAATACTTTTCCTATACCTCAACCTAGGTGGTATTGAAATGTTCTCAAATAGGCATACCCATCCGATAAGTACTTGGTCAGATAACATACCTAAGGGCGTGTCTTTTTGCGGATGTGCATACCACTAGGGAAAAAACGGTGTATAATGCGTGATCGACCATGCAAATCATATCCAATGGTGACAATACTTTGCACACACCTCAACATAGTTGAAACAGACTTGGGTGCAAAGTGGAGTCCCCATCCAATAAGTACTTGTTTGAATAACACACCTAGGACTGTGTTTTTTCATGGTTGTGCATGACACTAAGGCAAAAACGGTGTTTTATGCTTGATCAACAATGCAAAGCATATCCGATGGGCACAATACTTTGCACACACCTTCAACTAGGTGGAATTGACTTACATGCAAAGTGGCACGCCCATCCCATAAGTGCTTGATCGGATAACATACCTAGCAGCGTATTTTTTTACGGATGTGCATGACACTAGAGCAAAAATAGTATTTAATGCTCGATTGACCATGCAAAGGATATCCGATGGGCACAACACTTTCGTACACCTCAACCTAGGTGGTATTGAAATGTTCTCAATGAGGCACACCCATCCGATAAGTACTTGTTCAGATAACACACCTAATGGCGTGTTTTTTTGTAGATGTCCATATCACTAGGGAAAAAATGGTGTATAATGCGTGATCGACCATGCAAAGCATATCCGATGGTGACAATACTTTGCAAGCACCTCAACATAGTTGAAACGGACTTGCGTGCAAACTGGAGCCCCCATCCGATAAGTACTTGTTTGAATAACACACCTAGGACTGTGTTTTTTCATGGTTGTGCATGACACTAAGGCAAAAATGGTGTTTTATGCTTGATCGACAATGCAAAGCATATCCGATGGGCACAATACTTTGCACACACCTTCAAATAGGTGGAATTGACTTACATGCAAAGTGGCACGCCCATCCCATAAGTGCTTGATCGGATAACATACCTAGCAACGTGTTTTTTTACAGATGTGCATGACACGAGCAAGAATAGTATTTAATGCTCGATCGACCATGCAAAGGATATTCGATGGGCACAATACTTTTCCTACAGCTTAACCTAGGTGGTATTGAAATGTTCTCAAAGAGGCACACCCATCCGATAAGTACTTTGTCAGATAACATACCTAAGGGCATGTTTTTTTACGAATGTGCATATCACTACGGGAAAAACATTGTATAATGCATAATCGACCATGCATAGCATATCCGATGGTGAAAATGCTTTGCACGCATCTCAACCTAGTTGAAATGGACTTGCGTGCAAACTGGAGCCCCCATCCGATAAGTACTTGTTTGATTAACACACTTAGGACCGTGTTTTTATATGGTTGTGCATGACACTAAGGCAAAAACGATATTTGATGCTTGATCGACAATGCAAAGCATATCCGATGGGCACAATACTTTGCACACAGCTTCAACCAGGTGGAATTTACTTACATGCAAAGTGGCATTTCCATCACATAAGTACTTGATTGGATAACACACCTAGCAGCGTGTTTTTTTTACGGATGCGCATGACACGAGCAAAAATAGTATTTAATGCTCGATCGACCATGCAAAGCATATCCGATGGGAACAATACTTTTCCTATGCCTTAACCTAGGTGGTATTGAAATTTTGTCAAAGAGGCACACCCATCTGATAAGTAGTACTTGGTTACATAATATACCTAAGGGCGTGTTTTTTTGCAGATGTGCATATCACTATGGGAAGAACATTGTATAAGGCATAATCAACCATGCAGAGCATATCCGATGGTGACAATACTTTGCACGCATCTCAACCTAGTTGAAACGGACTTGCGTGAAAAGTGGAGCCCCCATCCAATAAGTACTTGTTTGATTAACACACTTAGGACCGTGTTTTTTCATGGTTGTGCATGACACTAAGGCAAAAACGGTGTTTTATGCTTGATCGACAATGCAAAGCATATCCGATGGGCACAATACTTTGCACACACCTTCAACTAGGTGGAATTGACTTACATGCAAAGTGGCACATGCATCCCATTAATGCTTGATTGGATAACATACCTAGCAGGCTGGTGTTTTTTTACGGATGTGCATGACACTAGAGCAAAAATAGTATTTAATGCTCGATTGACCATGCAAAGGATAACTTGGCATGTCCATCTGATGAGTACTTGATCGGATAACTTCTCCCACCAATAAATTAAGTACTAATTAAAAATTATAATAAATGAGTAGATTATTAAAAAGAGACTAATATTTATGTAATTGTTGCTACTGCAGCTTGCTTGCGAAGGACTCTCACAAAGGAGATGGCTATAGATTTTGTTCCAGGGATGGATGTGATTTTATGTAGCAAAAGAGAAGTAGTTGCATTTGCTACAATCCATGATAGTGATCCCAATTCAGTTTGCCACTTTCGAAGACTTGGCAAAGATAAGGTGGCAGTTACTGTATCAAAGATTCTTAGCACACATGTTGAGCTAAAGTATAAATGTGGAGATATGGAAACACTTGGAGATGTTATGCCCTACAATACATCCAACAAATCATTTATAGCATGGGACAAAGATGAGACTTATGCAACAGACATTATCAAGAATACAAAGTGCACCACCTTGGATTTTACTATAGGGGACATTTTACAAATGAGATGATTTGCAAATAAGACTGTAGCAGAAGGTGAAGTATTGGGATTTGAATAAGTGGAGCAATGGTCATTTGCACAGATGAGGATTCTAAAAGTCACTGATGATGGTATGCTTGATAACATAACATCCTTATGTGATCCCTACTATGAGGTAGGCAAGAATATGAGATGGAGCATGCAATTTTTAAACATGAGAAGAGCATGAGAAAGAGGCACGTGTTTTCAATGATAAAGACAACGTATACTACAGTATCAAAGGACCTAAAAAGCATGCCCATGTGCCAGGCTCTATCACTTCAAATGTGGATGATTTCAATATACTCAATTATAGAAGTGACATCTTATCTGGAGTGGATGAGTTCATTGGTTTCGAGAAACAAAGAACTTTTGATTTGGGAAGAATATTTTCAGAAAGTAAAATTTTTATTTGGGAAGGATATTTTCACAAAGTAAAGTTTTCATTTAGGAAGGATTTTTGGGCTTCATCCAAAAACAACACAAAAAGTCCAAAATTAATGAAATAGGTGTTGATATCATCGTAGTTGAGTACAATGCTTTGTTCTTGATATTCTACTTGAAAGGTTATGTTATTTGTATTCAACTACATTCATATGCTTGATGCTTTATTCACAATGATAATACATGTATTATTATGTTTTGCTAGCAAGTTTAGCTACAGCTTCAAGTTTCCATAAATCTTGGTTAAAGAGAGATGTGGTGGAATGTGATCGTGCATGTGGTGGGAGATGTGAAAAAGGATGAAGAACTTCTTTTGGGTATGAAAGATCTTGGAAAAAAGGGATACGGGGAAAGATATGTTGTGGTCGATGCACTGGTGCATACGCATGGCATAGCTGCAGTGGTGCTTACGGCTGTGTTGGGTGGAATGCGACATATGACTAGGGACGTGGGTGCATTGGTGCTTGTAGTTGTGGTGGATGTAATGCAGCATATGACTAGGGGCATGGGTGCATTGATGCTTGTGATTGGCGCGGCTATGCTTGGGAGTGTGGGTGCATTGATGGAAGGGAGGTCGGGGCAGCTCCTTTGCCTTTGTAACCTCGCCACGCATTCTTGATGTACGTGACCCTGGCATCTACAGCAGGACCCTCCCACTTTGTGTCACATGAGTTTATGTCTCGATCTATTTGATCAAGACATCGTCGACTCTCCATCGCTAAGTGGTACAAATACTAGTCTATAGACTCTACTGTGAAAACATCTAGAAATCGATCACACAAGTCCTCCCTCCACACTCTGCCATTGTCCTCACCAAATTTTGTACACCGCTTTCACCATTTTGGAAAGCTGTCTCAATGATGTCCTGATCGACATTCATCAAGAAGTGTATATTCTCGTTTTTTAGCACCTTCCTCTAAAACTTAGTGAGATCAGGTTGCTGACACTTCCTCTTCTCACTTGCGTGAGCTATCTCATATGCAGTAAGCACAGAATTCAAAAAAGAATTCAGTGCCAGGTGCAATAAGAAACTCATTAAGCCATAATTAACAATGCAAGCAGTCTAAGAAATTACTTAGGTATAACCTCTCAACTCAAGCTCAAATCATGTCACAAACTATAGAAAATCAAAACACAAAAAATGACCTAGGTATAACCTAAACGTGGACTTCACCATCTAACATTAGGCTTCAACTGCAACACACAACTATCAAGGGACAGTTGAGTGCTAGACTAAGTGTCTAAGAGCACATCGCATGATATCTAACTTAGGTTGCAACACACAACTATCCAGGGACAGTTGAGTGCCAAACTAAGTGTCTAAGACAACGTCGCATGATATCTAACTTAGACTACAACACACAACTATCAAAGGACAGTTGAGTGCCATACTAAGTGCTTGAAAACATCTCTAAACTTAGACTGTAACACACAACTCTCAAGGGAGAGATGAGTGCCAGAATAAGCATCTATGAAAACATCACTAAGCTTGGACTGCAACACACAACTCTCTTAAGAGAGATGAGTGCCAACCCAAGAGTTCCTACAAACAAAAATTTTTATACAAACTGAGACTACAATACACAATTCTCTTAAGAGAGATGAGTGCCAGCCTCAGGTAAAAGATAATTATTTATATTATAATTAAAATTGCAACACACGATAAAAACAGACTGCAACACACACACGCAAAGTTTACAAACATCTTTGCATTTGCATCCATTCATCTTCACAATCATTTGCATCTGGCAGAACTTAAGACAGTGCTCACAAGTACTTGTACTCACTTGTTTCGTTTCGAGGCGACTTACTTGAAAGCTCTTAACGAGAATCTTTCACCATTCTTATTCTTTCAAGGACGTTGATCCAAAGAGTCGGGTCGATCTCGTACCGGCTTCCTTAATGAGAGCAGTAAATGTTGCATGTCATCACCTTAGATGGGAAAACTTTTTGGCCTGCCCCTGGGCTATGCCTTAAGTGATGGTCATTTCTCTAAGAAGCGAAAATCCAATTTTAGTAGTTTCAAAAATTTGGCCATCATTTTCTCCCCCTTTCTCAGTTTGACAGGGCAAGCCTCTTGAATAAATTCAATTTGTTAAGAATAGAAAGACCCATAAAGCTAAAGAATAGAAAGACCCATAAAGCTAGGGCTCCAAACAAGATTGGAGTTTTCGACTAGCAAGCCGGAAGATCTGCAGGTGGTGGCGGTAATGTCTGCGACTCCAACACACCATTCAGGGTGATAAATGCCATATTCATCCCCCAGGCCTGGTGTATGTCGAAATGGCAGTGGACAAACCACACCCCTACAAACAATCCACGCCTCCCATTTGTCAGTACTTGTGGACATCCATGGACATCCATCTGCATTTGATGTTAATATACGGCTTAGTCGGAACGCAAAGGTCCCCTACCTGGATTGACCGCACGGAAACGAACAGCCGCCCAGCCTCCCGGTGGAACCGAAACTGTATTCCTTGACACAGGATTCACCAAATTGAAGCCTGCGGGATCAGTGCTTGGATTAAAGGTACCGTTTCCGGTGCCCACGACGTAGAAGCTCTGCCCGTGAAGGTGGATCGGATGTGTTTCGAAAAACAAGGTTGCGGTGTCCTGCCAAACTATTTGTACACTGGAGTTGAATGGAAGGACCCTCACACTAGTACCCAGCGTTGAAAACTTGTCCGCAGGATTCACGGCAGTGTAGTTGTATTGGAAGAGAGGAACGTCTGGGAAATCTGTTGTATATATGCCGCTAATATTGTTGAAGTACGCCTGAAACAAGGCATCACACAGATGTGGTACTTTGGCGTAAGCGTGATCCCATGTCGTGGCGCATTCAAGGAACGGGGCGCTCGCTTTCGAAATTTCGTATTTTAAAACTGGAAACGTTTTTGATGCCTTACCTGAATCAACGAGACGTTTGGCGTGACAAAAGTAATATTGCTTATGGACGATCTGATGAGGGTATCGTTGGGACCTTGACACGTTATTCCCGCAGGGCAAGGCTGCAAGGCGTAACCGACAGTGTGCAGAACATCCACATCAACCATCTTCGGTAGATCGTAGTAATAATAACCCTCAGAGTAGTTTCTTCCCCTTAGGCTCTGGGTGAAATTGGCTTGGAAAGCAGTATCATTGGCTGCCGGAAAGGTAGGCAAACTCAAGTTCGAGGAAGGAGTGGCACCGTTGTAGCTGAGGATAGCCGTCGTGGCTAGCCCTGGATACGGGACGAGTGTATAGTTTGGCATGGAATAGATGGAAGCTGCAATGTAGTATTGTCCAACAGAATTGTTGGCCGTCAATAAGACATTTGTAGTCTGCCCGGGAGCAAGAAGGATAACATCAGTTATGAAAGGATCTGTATACTCTGCATCAGCCTCTACCACTGTCAGGCTGTGATTTGCCACAGCAAAGAACATATGGAAGTTCACCGCCGCGTTGATTATCCGCAAAAGCACAGTCTCTCCTTGCGTGACGTTGTAAACGACTGTCCCTGCGCATATAATAGGAGCCTAAATATTAATGTCCACCGAAGCTTCAGCGAAGCTCTAGAGCAAGAGCCTGATTTGTCATTACCGTTGGATGAACAATTGTACAAATCACCAGGTTGCCCATTGATAGTAATGGCATCGGAGCGGCTGTATCCTGCCTGACCCGAAGAGAGTGCCTGCGTAATAACGTCTTCCACATTTGCATTCCACCACTCACCTGAGGGGTTTTATAGTTAAGCAAATCAGTGTATTGCTCCAAAAGATTCTTTATCAGCTACACCTTGCTCCTACAAAAAGATATTTCTTACCGAGAAGGACGGGAGGCAGATCTTGGTGAGGTTCGCGGAATGGGTAGGGTGTCTTGTTTTTCTTAAGTATGATAAAGGCTCCATAAACTGTGGCCCTTAACCAGCTGAAATGCGCATGCCAAAAAAGGGTTCCTCTTTGTCCAATGATTTGGAATCTGTGAACGTAAGATCTGTTTGTCTGAATGGGGCATTGGGTTACATAGGCCGGCCCATCTGCCCAAGCAGAGAGTAGCTGACGGACTCCATGCCTGAAGGGAAAATTTCACAAATGTCAGCAGAGGATAAAGGTTAATAAGAAATACGGATCAGAACCCACTCTTACAGCATATTGCAAAATGCAGGGTAGGAGGTTAAAACCAGCAGATAGCTCTTTCTTTAGCGTACCAGTGAATGGTTACGTTGTACGATACAAGGTTCGTAACGTTCACAATGACTCTGTCTCCTTCCGTCACGTAATTTGTTGGACCGGGGAACTCTCCATTGACAGATACAAGGGATTTTGTGTGGCACAGCCGGCTAACATTCGCGTATTGTATCTGTGAGAACAATGAAAGAACGTATTAATAGTGCACCATAAGGAACAGTACAGCGCCCATAAGAAGGCGCACTTTGCCAGTATGACGCGGGCTTTTGGCTTGTTAGCTGACCGTAAAGTTGAAGTAGCGATCCTCGGCAGAGGTACGGCGAAAGATGACGAAGGAGAAGAGCAGGAAAAAGAGGATCGGCGAGGAAGGGAAACGGGGACAGGGGAGAAGAATCATAGTGAAAAGTACAGATGGAACTGTTGGGAGAATAACACTATGTCGGATATGCAAGGGGAGGCTACCGGGATTGGAAAGAGGTGGAGTCTAGGCTGTGTCTAGTATGGAAGACGGACTTAGATCGACGATGTCACGACAGATCAATGCGCTGGGGAAATTTACTAGGACAAGGAGGAGACAGCCAAGTGATGACGTACGAGGTGAAAAGAGTAACGTGTTGATGTAAGCTGGCTGAGATGGGCGGCTATGGAGCCTGCGAATCAAATAAAACATACAGATTTGACTGGGCATATAATATTAGGGCTTAGAACCTTGAAAATATATATATATATACAACCTTGAATCATCATATAATATTAGGGTTTTATAACCTTCTCTTGCATGAAGTTTTAACGCTTGGGAGTCCCCCCCGATGCCCTGCTTTGAGTCCTCACAAAAGAGTTTTATTATCGAGTCATGCCTGCTCAATCCACTCAAGGTAATTTGATTCCCTGGCAGGTCCTCCACATCTGGTTTTCTTATTTTGCCGTCCCAATATTGTGTTCCTCTAGCCAAAGATTACAAAAAACATGACTCCAAAACGCGTGAGGGGGTTGAAAAATAATGGTGACAAAAACGAAAAGTATCATGGGGGAAGATGGTTATGTACATCCATAGAAGTGTGTGTCATCACTTGGACTCATTAAACTACAACTAGATGAACAAGCCTTTTGTGATGTTGATGTGTGGCTAATAGGCCTCGTTTTCAATTCCCAATCATCAGTCCGAACCACATGCACGATGCATAATTAAAGTGCTTGCAAAGGTTGCCTCATTGTCACATAATCCAATCAAGCAATTAAGGGACATCACAAGGCACATGTCTCCTACACATCGAGAGCCTGCTTTTGACATTGATGTAAAAATGCATTTGCTATTTTTTAATATGATTTTGGTTGTAGAGTCTCTTTTGAGGTTATGTGGTATTAGGAAAAATGTTATTGAGCTATGTTTTTTTATATGTCATAACGTTGGGGTTCTGTGGTGGAATTACTTTGAGTAATTGGGAATTCCAAGATTGAGGATTCATTTCCCTATATAAATAGAATATATTGCATGTGTCCTTTGGTCACTTCACTTTTAATGTGAAACGTTAGCACTTGTCTTAGAATGTCACATGTTAGCATTTGCCTTAGAATGTCAAATGTTAGCATTTGACTTAGAATGTCGCATGTTAGCATTTGTAACATGTTTCTTGTTATATTGATCATCGTGCTCTAGTTATATTGTATTTTCGTGGGTGTAAGGTGAGAAGCGTAAGGAGTCATTACTAAATACATTACAAATAAACACACATTTCATTATTTTTGGATTGTTTTTTTGTATTTGAACTTTGCTCAAAAATCATTCCCCAAAAAAAAAACTTACTTTCTAAAGTGATCATTCCCAAATCAGAAGTTCACTTTCTAGCATGGTCCATTCCACATAGAAAGTTGTTTTACTCACACAGTAATTTTGCACTAATAATTGAAAAGAAAGGAGATTAAAATCATATCTTGGTTTTACCTAAATGTAATAATAAATCTAATAAGTTAAAATAATCAACATCCATGAAAAAGCACTCACCCCTTCATTTAAAATAGATAACAAAGTAGTAACGATTGCATGCATAATCTTCCATTATTGTTTTTCTTTTCGTCCTCCTTCTATTATTTATTTATTTCTTTGTTGTCCTTTTGTTCTTCCTCCACTACAAGGCACGGGCCTCTTTCTGACACCGATTACCACTTGCTTCCTAGCCCTACCACCTCTTGCTTGCCTACCTGATACCTCCTACTTGCTTCCATACCTACCAGCTCTCTTCATATGTACCTTATTGCACCCTTGCTAGCGTTAGTAATTAATGTTTCTTTTGTTTTGTTTTGTTTAGGACTGGCACTCGTCTCTCTTAGGAGAGTTGTGTGTTGCAATCTTCTTAAATTGTTTAATATTTATTTTGTGTTGTATTTAAGTGTGTACACAGGCTCGCACTCATCTTTCTTGCAAGAGTTGTGTGTTGCAGATTGTTTTTGTAGTGTGTTGCAATTTCAATTATAATATAAATAATTATTTTTTACCTTAGGGTGGCACTCATCTCTCTTAAGAGAGTTGTGTGTTGCAGTCTCAGTTTGTATAAAAATGTTTGTTTGTAGGAACTCTTGGGCTCGCACTCATCTCTCTTAAGAGAGTTGTGTATTGCAGTCCAAGCTTAGTGATGTTTTCATAGATGCTTATTCTGGCACTCATCTCTCCCTTGAGAGTTGTGTGCTACAGTCTAAGTTTAGAGATATTTTCAAGCACTTAGCCCAGCACTCAACTATCCCTTGATAGTTGTGTGTTGCAGTATAAGTTAGATATCATGCGACGTGCTCTTATACACTTAGTCTAGCACTCAACTGTCCCTTGATAGTTGTGTGTTGCAGTCTAAGTTAGATATCATGGGACGTGCTCTTAGACACTTAGTCTGGCACTCAATTGTCCCTTGATAGTTGTGTGTTGCAATCTAAGTTAGATATCATGCGATGTGCTCTTAGACACTTAGTCTAGCACTCAACTGTCCCTTGATAGTTGTGTGTTGTAGTTGAAGCCTAGTGTTAGATGGTGAAGTCCATGATTAGGTTATACCTAGGTCACTTTTTGTGCAAGTTACACGCTTATTTTTTTTATTTTGATCTTTTGTAGTCTGTTACATGATGTGAGCTTGAGTTGAGAGGTTATATCTAGGTAATTTCTTAGACTGCTTGCATTGTTAATTATTATGGCTTAATGAGTTTCTTATTGCACCTAGCACTAAATTCTTTTTTGAATTCTGTGTTGTAGCTTACTGCATATGAGATGGCTCACACAAGTGAGAAGAGGAAGTGTCAGCAACCTAATCTCACTAAGATTCAGAGGAAGGTGCTGAAAAATGAGAATGTACACTTCTTAATGAATGTCGATCGCGACATCATTGAGACAGCTTTCCAAAATGGTGAAAGCGGTGTACAGAATTTGGTGAGAACAATGGCAGAGCATCGAGGGAGGACCTTGCGAGACCAATTTCCAGATGTTTTCACAGTAGAGTCTATAGACCAGTATTTGCACCACTTAACGATGGAGGGTCGATGATGCCTCAGTCAAATAGATCGAGACATAAACTCCTGTGACACAAAGTGGGAGGGTCCTATTGTAGATGCCAAGGTCGCGTACATCAAGAATGCATGGCGAGGGTACAAAGGCAAAGGAGTTGCCTCGACCTCCCTTCCATCAGTGCACCCACACCCCCAAGCACAGCAGCAACCACAAGCACCTATGCACCCACTCCCCCAGTCACATGCCGCATTGCATCCACCGCAATGACAAGCACTAATGCACCCATGTCCCCAGTCACATGCCGCATTCCACCCAATGCAATCGCAAGCACCATTGCAACCATGCCACATGTATGCACCAGTGCATCGACCACAACATGTCTTTCCCCGTATCCCTTTTTTCCAAGATCTTCCATACCCAGAAGAAGCTCCTCCTCCCGGTCCACATCTCCCACCACATGCACGACCACATTTCACCACATCTTTTGCTTCTCCATTTGTGCCTCCATTTATGCCTCCTACCACACGTGCAGGCCAGTTTCCATCTCTTGCATACTCGCCCGCACCAAGAATGCACAATCTATCTGCACAAGTCTAATTCCCATCTCCTTCATTCTCACTTGCACAAGCACCACGCACATCACATGGCTTGCGTGATCATGTAGCAGTGCCAAGACATGTGGCCCATACGGCTTCAGTGATGAGACATCCGATTCACGCCTAGTGCAGCTGTGGGCACAGGCACGAAAGGAAAAGTCAACATATGCAATATTCTTGTCACTCCCTTTGATCCGCACAAGATTTATGCATGTAAGATGCTGAGGGTTTCTATGCCCACTGATGCATTGAAGGCCAGAGCATTGGAAGAAGCCATATGGTTGGGTGATGTCATACATCTAGGCATCATCTGAGCAATAGGTCTAGTCCTACCTCAAACATGACGAAAAGCGATCATTTCCAGTGTTTCACAGAGATGATGCAAAAATGCCTGCTAGAGCTCCACAAGTCCATCAGCATGTATTTGATATTTTAAGTACACTAGTTCGCACTATTCATTACATGCACCAACACAATGTCCTGCATAATGATTTGCATGCGTAAAACATTATGCTACACTTCTCGAAGTCATCTGAGGAAGTGTATCTGGGCATTTGTGATTTGAAAATGATGACCCCATGCAACATTAGGAAGCACTATCCCACATTACTTAGTGACAGCCCCAACATTATGCTGAGTTCCATTGCTAGATTTCGTCACATTGCTCCAGAGTGCCTCTACACCAATCCCCCACCTTTCAATGTTGCACAATATGTGTACGCCATGTCTCATCACATTTTGAAGACCTTGGACATTTGTGCACCATCGCCAAGAACGAGACCCGCAGAAGCTCGAATCGGGTCTCTACAACGATTTGCAGTTCAAGGAAAGTCAGCTGAACCAAATAGACGTCTAAGTACTATAGATGTTTGTGGGGTTTTTGACATTGCTCCAAGATGTGGTATTCAGCTTAGTCCAAACCAAGAACTTAGACCAGCAAATGACTGAGTCTTTCTTGGACGAGATGTAACATGAGTGACCGATCATGAATACTTGTAACATTGTTATTTTTATATATCATCCAGGTATAGATCCACTCCATTGTTCAAGTTTGTATATTTAAAATGGCATGATAAATGATGCGATAAGTAATGTTTAAATATTGTTTGTATAAGTAAATGATGCGATAAAAATGATGATCCAATTGTCAAATATGATAAATGTTAGAGCTATATATAGCTTGCCCTAACTCAGCCTAGTCCTCAACTATATATATGCCTATGATCTATGAATAGAATCACTTTCTTGGGAGCAACTCTTGTGTCGGTCTCTCTCCTCTTTCTCCTCCTCTCAACACAACTCTTGTGTCTGTCTCTCTCCTCTTTCTCTTCCTCTCAACATGGTATCAGAGCTCTTTGGTTGAAGGACGTTCTATGAATGTTGAGTAGCAAAGCACTTACACAAAGACTCAGCAAGCAATGAACTAAATAAGAAACTGGTCAGTAAAGGATGCACTAAATAAAAACTAGCTTAATATATGTGAAGCATCATTGGCTTTTACTTTTGCAAAAGTAGCATAAAACCACAAGTGCTGAAGCGCTAAACCCTTGTTTTCACTGATGACCTAATAGAAATCCTGTGACAATCAGAGTTGCATGGCAATTGCAAAGAACCCTGTGTTCCACGCTCGCACAAAACACATTGAGATTCAATATCACTTTGTACACGAGCTCATCATGGATGGAGAGCTCGACTTGGTGTACTGTCCGACTATAGAGAATGCTGCAGACATCTTCACGAAGGCTCTTGGAAGAGACTTGCTAGAGAGGCATCTTCATCGATTTGGCATTGGGCCAAAAAAGTAAGTTCACTTGCGGGTGGACATTGAGGGAGGTGTTAGATATCAATGCTCCACTCTCATGTAACTATGCGAGAACTAGCTAACTCTACTTGTAAGCTCCCCATATGAGGAGAAGGCATTTGAGTAGCTCGGTTATCCGGTAGGTCCTGGTTTGGACACCAAATGGGGGCCATGTGTGGCCTAATGGCTGGAGGGCTTCAGATAGAGTTGGCACACTGCCCACTAGGCTACATGAAAGCGTAGGAAGGCATCCCATGACTGACTGCACTGAGGGTAGATGGAGCATTTTCTAGGGCAGCCCACTCTCAGGTTGCGGGGCCCGTTTGGAGCCCCAGATGATCCCAGATGGCTCTAGGCCGAACGAAGACCGTAATATAGTTGCTCTATTCTATGCCATGGTTCTAACGTGTGTTCGGTGGCCTATTTTGGGACCGACCTCCAGTCGGCCATTTTGGGTGGACTGGGTCGATCTCCCAATTGAGTCTAACCGACTACGACTGGTGGCTATATAAGAGCAAGCCCGTGAAGCCCACTATCATCACTGGCTATAGCAACCCTGATTCCTTAGCATCCAGCCTCCGTCTTCTACTGTTTCCAGCACGCCATCGAAGCTTCTCACACAAGAGCACACGGCTGGGAGGCAACGCCATCTATTGTATCAGTTTTATAGTAATCATATTTTTTATTCTCCATACTATCTGCTTTTCTCTCTTGCATACGAGATCCTGTTATATGTTGAGCATAGATGTATTGTTTTCTTACATGGTATCAGAGCTTGGGCTCTAGCAAGAAGATTTGGTAGTGTGTTTCTATTCCAGCAGATTGTGAGAGATGGCCCAGCCCGCAAGACTGCGAATCCCACCGTTCGGCGAAAGCAGAAAGTTGGACGGCACAAACTATCCACTCTGGAAGTTCAAGATGAAGACCATGCAGAGGAGGCATGGACGGTCTTGAAAAATCAGTACGAGACCACGAATCAAACGCGGATTCAGAATCTGGAGACTCAACTCGCAAATGAGAAACTGTCTGAATCTGAAACGACAGAGACGTTCATCACTAGGGTGAAGAATCTGCGCGATTAGATGACTGCGATTGGCATCACCATCACCAACGAGAATCTAGCATGAAGGTGCATACAGATTCTCCCACCAAAGTACGACGATCTTGTTACGGCACTGAATACACAAAATAGAAATCCGCTTTAGTGCAATGCTTCTAGAAGAGGAGATGCGTCAAAAGATGAGGACTGGAGAAGATTCGGCTTTCTCGACTGGATCAAAGAAAGGTAAGGGTAAGGACTCTGGTAACCCATCTTCTTCTGATAATAAAAAGAGAAAGAAGAAGATTAAGTGCTTCTATTGCAACAAGGTAGGGCACAAGCAGAATGAGTGCCGGAAGAAGATTCACAACAAGACAAAGCACCTACAGACGCGCACACAGGCGCGTTTACTGAACTTTAAAAAAAACTTACGGGCGTGTCTATTTGCGTGTCTATTTTTGCGTCTAGAGACCCGCATCTAACAGCGCATCTATATAGCAGACACACGCATGTCTATACGCGTAAATAAATGCTCTGCTTAAAAATTTAAAAAACAAACAGGCGCATCATTAAACGCATGTATAGACGCGTTTTTAAATGGTCTTATAAATGCATTTATAGACACGCAAATAGACGCTTCTCGAACAGACAGACGTGTATATAGATGCGTTTATAGACGCACTGATAGACACGCTTTATAATATTTTCTTTTAAATTTACAGAATGATGTGTATGTTGTGTATGCTATATATTTTCAAGAATCCCATTTCCACATTGTGTAATTCAATTCTTACAGCCAACCGCATTTTAATTACAATTCCAAATAAAACATTACAACTCCAAAACACAATAAAATTGAAATCTCAAAAAGTGCTTGTATGTACATATAGCACGAAGCTAAGCCACGTCGTGTGGCTTCAAGTACAAAAAATAAGAGGAGTGTATATACAAGAGGCACGAAGCCAAGCCAGTGGCTTTAAGTACAAAAAAGAGTAGCTAGCACTACTTCTATGACTAATCCTTGCTCCCTTCCATGCTCCCTTCTCCGCCTCCTTCCTCATCTTCTTCCTCGTCGTCTTGTGCAGGAACCTGTAAACAACGGACAACATATATCAATATATGAAAAAGCAAATCTTTACTTATAATATTGACATTATTTAATTACTTTCAAATACCTCGGGGGCCGCTCCAGTAGCTTGGATATACTGCTCCTCAGTAATCAACCAGTCATGATAGAAGTGCCTCCATGTATCTCCTCTGTGATGGTGGCAGTGGTAGGCTGTCTTGATAGGAGTAGGGTATCTACCCACGATATCAAGCTGCAAGACGACACAATTTGCGGAGGGATTAGTACAAAGAAACAACCTCCTAATAAACTACATACGCAATATAATTTGAGATCGATACTTACAAATTGGGCCTCCCATGAATCAACACCCCCTGCTCCAAAATGCATGCTTCCATATTGCTCCATCAAGATCCTTCATGCCTCCACATGCTACAGACTGGGGTCCTCCCTCGCTGACTTCATTGCTTTCTTCCACTCATGCTTGTGAGTGGTGTGGGGTGGGCCCCTTGGTGGTTGACCTCCCTCGAGCTTGGCAAGCTCCGCTAGTGCCTGCCTCTTAAGCGAAGATCTTTTATTGCTAAGTATCGTAACAATCTTTGACTTGGCCCATTTATCTATGAGCTGGTGATTGGGGGGGTTAGGATATCTAGAGCGAACAGCAGCGAGGGTCTCATCAGCCAACCTCTTTGGCTGGTCTTTGTAGTGGATAAAGCAATCTCTGTAATTGTTAGCAATTACAGAGCACATGAAGGCCATGATGTCCTTCCCCCGTGCATCCATCAAGATGCCTCCTGTCTGAGTGATGTCATAGAATATCGTACCATCACTCGGAGGCACGTCTAAATCATCTGAATCATCATTGTCCCCACTGCCACCCCTCCCAAAGCACTGTGCCATGCATCCCCCACCGCTCTCCTTGCTACTACGCCTGCTACCGTGTCGTGTCGAGCTAGTATGCTGGCCACTCGTAGCTGGAGACTGCACGGGACTATGTGGACCACTCGTAGCTAGAGAATCGAGTCTCGACTGCACAGGAGTACGCCAATAACTCTGCGAGACAGAAGGACCTCCTGACGACATGGGGGAAGAGGCATAAGACGGCATGGCGAAAGGGGCATAAGACGGCATGGGGGAAGGGGCATAAGACGGCATGGGAGATGGGCCCGCGCTGTGTAGCCAGCTGGGCTATGCTGACTCCACTGGGGTAATCTCAGCTAGTGTGGGGTGGTTTGGAGTCTGTAGTGCCGACTCCTGGGGGGTGTTTAGAGTACCCGTCATATACCCATATAACTTCGCAGGACTAGGAGGGTGCCCTAAAAGGTTATATAAGTCCCTAAAAATAGACTCCCGGAGATCAGGTGACCCCGAAGCACTTCCTGGCCACATGATGAACTGGAAAAAAGAAAAAAAGACGATTATTGATGAGCTGAGAAGAAAGGGGAAGGGAAGAGAGGATTACTGTCAGAGCGCGTCTATAGACGCGTCTGACAAACGCATCTATTTTCACGTATAACAGCACATCTATAGATGCGGCTGTCTGTGTTTGCAAGTAGGCTAGATGCTCATCTAAACGCACCTATAGATGCGGTTTTAGATGTGCTCTGAGACGCGCCTATAGACGTGCTCCGATAGATGGACTTTTCTAAAAGTAAAAAAGGACATGCGCCCGACACAAAAACATAACACTGATACCCAAATCATGCATTTTTTGGATATGAGAAAGCACAAATCCAAAGAGAGCAAACTTCCAAAAAAGATCAACTGCAAAAAGACTTACCTTGGATAGAGGTATGGAAGGTTCTTCTCCTTTTTCAAAGTTGCTTCTCTTCCTTGTTTGCCCTCTTCTCCTTTAAGCTTGGAAGTAAGTGTGGTTGCCTTCCTCTTAAGTGTAAGCTTGGAAGTAAGTGTGGGTGCCTTCCTCTTAAGCATCAAAAGTGTGGATCTGCTAATAGCAAAGCAAGCAAGCTGCGCGAAGTATAAGTAATGTGAAGAAAAGCAAAGCGAGCGCGCTAAAAGCATATTTAAAAGCCGCGTCTATAGGCGCATCTAAATACACAGATCAGACATGGTTTTAGACGCGCTTGTAGATGCGCACCACAGAACAAACAGATGCAGTTTTAGAAGCGCTTATAGACGCGCACCATAGAACAGATAAATGCAGTTTTAGACATGCCTTTACATGCGCCACAGATTTTAAAATTAAATATTTGAAGAAAAGCAAATTTTTTTGGGTTGTTTGTTTGTAGGATGTCTTCATCTTCAACAAGTAGCTCCAGTGAGGATGAATCCCTCCATATCCACCATCGTGAAATGTAGTTGGAGCAAAAAATCAAATGTATGTGTGATCGATGCCGAGGAAACATGTATCGTGCACACAGGATTACACTCAATCACATCTCAAAGTATGGAGAATGGGATGCGACTGTAAACATGGTAAGGGTTTGTAAGTTAAGGTTGATTGAGATACCTATGGGTGTTCATATGTTTGAGTTATGATCCCGTTTTAATTTGATACAAGATGTAGTGCCACACCCGCATATGTTGCCCTATGCTTGCCGTGAGGAGGCGAAGCATTGACGATATGAGGTGGGATCTTCAGGAGGGACCGTTGCGGATGCATGGAGTGATGGTGATAGTAGCCCTCCACCATTACCTCATGAAGCCGTGGAGGAGGAGGTGTTTGATGATATGGTGCGGGATTTATATGTCCATCAAGGGAAGGATGATAGCATGGAGCAGGATGATCTTTTTACTGCAACATCGACTCCACTGTTTGAGGGGTGCACATTCTCTGTTCTACGTGCCTCCCTTGAGTTACTAAACTTGCAAACCATCTATGGATGGAGCAATGCAAGTTTGAATGCATTACTCAAGTAAGCTTTAAAGTCTATTTTGCAAACATGGTGAATTATGCTAGTGGGTCAATTACTCGAATGCTTTTCCTCATTTATGGTCTTCACGTGCAAGCTATTGTGTAAAATGCTTCCAAGGGAGAATAAATTACCGACCTCAAGAGATATGGCAAGGCAACATGTGACCTCTCTTGGAGGATTAGATTACAAGCGCATCCATGCATGTGTCAACGATTGCGTTTTGTTTTGTGGACTACATAAGGATGCAAGAGAGTGTCCTACTTGTGGAGAGGCAAGATATAGAGCAGATCTCAAAACTTTGGACGTGCCTCGTAAGGTTCTACGACATTTTTCCATAATCCCTCGCATCCAACATATGTTCAAGTGCAAATCTATTGTAGAGCTCATGTCATAGCATTCCTCCCATCGATTAACTGATGGCAAGTGGAGAACTCCCGCGGACTCTCCTGCATGGAAGCATATTGAAGACACATGGCCAAGCTTCAAGGAAGAACCTAGGAGCTTGAGACTTGGATTGGGTATAGACGGTGTGAACCCATTTGGTCTCAAAAGCACCTCTTACAGTGTATGGCCAGTGATATTGGTGAATTATAATCTTCCACCCTCTATGGCTATTAAGAAAGGACATGTTATGCTGTCCCTTCTAATTCCAGGGAAACATAAAGTCAAAAACCCTGATGTTTATTTGGATCCTTTGATTGATGAGCTAGAGATACTTTGGAGAGGTATCGAGGTGCATGATGTGAGCAGGCCTCCCTCATCACAAGACTTCAACTGCAAAGCAGTCTTGATGTGGATGATGCATGACTTTCCAGGCTATGGTGAGTGTTCAGGTAAGTATTGCACTTCTAATTATGAATAGGCAAAGGATAGGGCACCCTAAACCCACCTTCAACTCTTAATTGTATCTATTCTTCAGGTCTCACTACATCGGGTTACCATGCATGTCTTGTTTGTGGTCCTTCGCTAGTTGCCTCACGGGCAGACACATTGAATAAGGTCATCTATGAGAATCACCATCGATTTCTCCCACCTGATCATCCTAGATATGTTGCCCCTTGGAATGAAGTCCTCCCACAATCACTCACCATGGGAGATTGGATGAGAATTTGGGACCGTTCCATGACTCCTCCACCACTTGGCATGAGTCGGTATGGGTTTGTAACTATTGTGTGCTATATTGGCTGGAAATAAAGATTGCCCACTAACACTTTATTTTGTTTAGGTACTCCATCTTTTATTGTTTACCATATTGGTCCCACCTCAAGATCAATCACTTGCTTGATCCCATGCATATCTTCAAGAATGTGACATCTACCATTTGGGAGCATTTGAATGGGACACGAGATTCCGTAGGCATAAGGGAGGATCTATGTACCACACGGAGGATGCGTGAAGCTTGGCCACAAGAGAGACCAAATGGACGTGTTTTTTTACCTCATGCACCGTGGAGGTTATCAAAGCTAGAGATGGCGACGGTGAAGCGCACTATTACTACAATTCGTACTCCCACCACTGGATGCATGAGGTGTTTGAAGGCCTACATCACACCCCATGTGCTTTTTTTGTTTTCTTCGTCCTTGATTTCGAGGATACTATGACTGTCTCTGTGGAAAGCTTTGAAACTGCTTCATGCCATCGGGACCCATTCCTTTTTCAAACAACTAGTATACAATATATTGTTATCTTGGTTCTCCTTCCTACCCTATGGCTCAAACTATACTGCTGTAAACGTTGTGGCTCTCCCCTGGTCATCCATGCTCACGTCCACCACTTTTGCAACCCAAGACTTCATGTTCTCATGTTCATCATCCACCAATGGTCAAACTTCAACACAAAAATGGATGTCTTTTTCTATTGATGGCATAAACTCTCTCTTCTTTGGTCCACAATATGGACATGGTAGCAATGATTCAAACTCATTTTCAAAGAGACCACAAGCTATAGGCACAAGTCCATGCCATAAAAAATCTACCAATAATCATCATAAAGAATTCTTTCCAATATTTCCATGCCACTATAAAGAAATCTTCCAAATTTTTTCTTTATGTAATCACCATGGATCACCATTTAAATAAAGAAAAAATTAGAGGAATTTCATGTATATATCAAAATCAATTCAAAATATTTAATGCTCCCTCATCATCCTTATCAAGTTCTGCTTAAGAAGACAAAGCCCTTGTTACCATAGTCCATAAATAGCAAGGAGGGCACTTAGAAACCAAACCTGGTGCCCATGTAACAACTTGATTATCCCATGTAACAAAAGTGTTCCTATGAGCAACAAATAATGAAAGAGGTTAAAAATTCTTTGCCTCCAAAATACGTCATACCTCTAACTTTGAGAACTTCATTCCCTTATTTAAAACCCCTTATTTAAAACTTTCCCATCAATGAAAGCAAGTTCAATAAACTGCATTAATCAACAAGGGAGTCCCTTTGTAGTAGAATTTTTTATAGGATACTCCCTTGCTACAATCAACCAAATAAAGAGGAGGCTTAAAAAATATCATGGGGTCCCCTTAGGGAAAAGCAATATACTTATGCTCCCTCTTGACAAATTTCCAAAGGAAATTCGTTAAAGGTCAATGTATAGCCTCAAGAAATATCTAGAAGTTTCCAAAAAGTTACTTATTCAATGCATTCAAAACATTTTAGGTCAAAAACTTGTCCTAAGGTGATCCCCTCAAGCATAAGGTACATGGGATCTTGTATAAATTTCTATACTTCTAAATAACAAGGTGAATGACATTCGAAAGGCCTACCCAAAAGACATGTGTATTGTAAGGACACCTACGAAAGAAATGAGCCAAAGCTTTGGCAACATGTTACACATGAATCCTAATGATACTTGGTTCCTTAAAAAGATAGATACTTTTAAGAACAAAGCATTCATGTTGAAGTGATTGAGCAAAAGAACTCACACTTAAGAACATTTCAAATGAATGCTAATTTGAACTCTGCTATTCTTAATGTTAGGCCCAAAAACAAAATCTCAAACCACAAATGAATGTGGATAACTGCCCACTAATGTATTGTACACCCCAAAGGATCTGTAGGACTCATCCCTACAGTCTACTAGCTAAGATCCACAAAACTATTTTACTTCATGCACCTGATTGAAAGATTAAATATCCAAACACAATCTAGCGAACTATAAGTAGCATCAAGACAAACATTTTCACAGTGCACAGATTCCACCAAAGTTGACAAAATACGAAGAGGGGAGCGGAGAAGAGTGGAGATGAGGAGAGAGGGCACAACTAGAGAGCACACCACAAATGACTAACTATACACTAGATTTAGTTTAAAATGTAGAATATATACAAACCCATTTAGGGCTAGGGTTAGGGTTGGGGCATCTAACCCTTTCCTTTACAGTACTCTATATGTGTTAGTGCTATGCACATGTAATCACATGATGTTGAGCGTGGTCTCTCAACACCTTCCCTTAAGATCAACATCATGAAGTAGGCCTTCCCTTAAGATGATGATTGTGGGCAATCGAAGAAGGAATGAGCATTACATTCCGTCACACCCCTTTAATGGGAATGTCCTTCCTCTACGTCAAACCAAGAGCTTGTCGGTGTTTCTCGAAAAGCTCTTTACTGAGTGGTTTGGTAAATATGTCTACAACATTCTCTTTGCTATCACAATGCTGTAGTGTGATGTCACCAAGTTCTGATGAAGTGCTCTATGACATCAATGTGCTTTGTCCTGGAGTGATATACTAGATTCTTAGCCAATGCTTAAGCCGATTGGTTATCACAGTATATTGTTGTTGGCTTTGATTGATCAAAGTAATCTGTTTCTAACAATAGTCTTCTAAGAGCCATATAGCCTCACATGCACCTGTAGTGAGTGCTCTATATTTTGCTTTAGTCGAAGACAAAGAAACAATTGGTTGTTTGTTTGATAACCATAATATCTTCACAGTTGCAATGTCCTCACAATTATTTGTTGAGAACAACATCATGTGTTAGATACGACTAACGCAATAGAGTGCTTTAAAGGAATGGGTTAGATAACCTAACCCTAACCCTAAAATTATTTGTATATGTTCTATATTTTTAACTAAATCTAGCGTACAGTTAGTCATTCAACACACGTATTTCATTAATTTAAGACTCTAGAGTCTACATTTGGACTAGCCCTAAAAATCCTTCCCAAATGGAAAGTTTACTAAAATGAAGATGTCATTCGAGAATCAAGGTTTTATTTTCAGGCACTGGCATTTCCACATAATAAGTTTCACAATATCTCTCTATAATGTTACACTAACAATTAAAAAACTATTATTAAATCCTAATTTTGTATTTCTTATTTGAAGGAATCTTATTCATGTTTAAAAAATTCCTTGGGTTATTATTTTAAATCCATGAAAAATCACTCACAAAATCAAGAATTGAATTAATTTAATCCATGCAGTGCACTTAAAATCCAATGCAATAAACTATAACACTCTTGAAGATTCAAGAAATGAAAAGGTTTATATAGACAAGAGACATTGAAGACTCTTTTTTACTCTTAAAAATAGCAATAGCTATGCTTGCAATTTTACATTATCATAAGTTTACAAGAAATATTGCTCTAGATGGGTCTTTGTACAAAGGAGTCTGTCATGGCCTCATTACTAATTTAATTTTGCCTTTATAATGAGTTAATTACAAATGGGTGACCTTAACATTTTTTTGTTGAATGTCCGATTCGTCGTTACTTGTCGCTTGGGTGCCATCTTCATTCACTCTCATCTGACCACCGTCACCTTCAATCTTGAATGGTGTTATCATGGGCATTCTTCATTTGTGCTATCTCCTTCTACTTTCTCCTTTGCAAGCATCTTTAAGAGCTCTATAATGTGCAAAATGATTGGCTGTGTTATTTTTATTTTTGCTCCTTCATCACAACCCATGTGCTTTTTTTGTTTTCTTCGTCCTTGATTTCGAGGATACTATGACTATCTCTGTGGAAAGCTTTGAAACTGCTTCATGCCATTGGGACCCATTCCTTTTTCAAACAACTAGTATACAATATATTGTTATCTTGGTTCTCCTTCCTACCCTGTGGCTCAAACTATACTGTTGTAAATGTTGTGGCTCTCCCCTGGTCATCCATGCTCACGTCCACCACTTTTGCAACCCAAGACTTCACGTTCTCATGTTCATCATTCACCAATGGTCAAACTTCAACACAAAAATGGATGTCTTTGTCTATTGATGGCATAAACTCTCTCTTCTTTGGTCCACAATATGGACATGGTAGCAATGATTCAAACTTATTTTCAAAGAGACCACAAGCTATAGGCATAAGTCCATGCCATAAAAACCTACCAATAATCATCATAAAGAATTCTTTCCAATATTTCCATGCCACTATAAAGAAATCTTCCAAATTTTTTCTTTATGTAATCACCATGGATCACCATTTAGAGGAATTTCATGTATATATAAAAATCAATTCAAAATATTTAATGCTCCATCATCATCCTTATCAAGTTCTGCTTAAGAAGACAAAGCCCTTGTTACCATAGTCCATAAATAGCAAGGAGGGCACTTAGAAACCTAAACTGGTGCCCATGTAAAAAATATATTATCCCATGTAACAAAAGTGTTCCTATGAGCAACAAATAATGAAAGAGGTTAAAAATTCTTTGCCTCCAAAATACGTCATACCTCTAACTTTGAGAACTTCATTCCCTTATTTAAAACTTTCCCATCAATGAAAGCAAGTTCAATAAACTACATTAATCAACAAGGGAGTCCCTTTGTAGTAGAATTTTTTATAGGATACTCCCTTGCTACAATCAACCAAATAAAGAGGAGGCTTAAAAAATATCATGGGGTCCCCTTAGGGAAAAGCAATATACTTATGCTCCCTCTTGATAAAATTCCAAAGGAAATTTGTTAAAGGTTAATGTATAGCCTCAAGACATATCCAGAAGTTTCATAAAAGTTACTTATTCAATGCATTCAAAACATTTTAGGTCAAAAACTTATCCTAAGGTGATGCCCTCAAGCATGGGGTACATGGGATCTTGTACAAAATTCCTATACTTCTAAGTAACAAGGTGAATGACATTCGAAAGGCCTACCCAAAAGACATGTCAGTTTCAGCCTGTAGCAACTCTCCCGGGCAAAAGTGCGCACCATTTCGTCCAACCTCTGTGATGGACCTTCTCTGGTATATGAGCTTTCTTTTGCTTTAGAAAGCCCTCTTTTCCTTGCTTTGAAGAGTGAGCTACAAGCCCTCCAAGTTCAGCTCTCTAGTTTTGACAGTTTTGACATACTTTTGAAAATGATGCTACATAAAATGCTATCTAGCATTTCTGGTCTTTTGAAGTTTTCAATAACTTCACTACAAGTGTTGCTTCAGTTTTGTTTTGACTTGCTAGACCTGGTTGTGATTGGAAAGTGTTTATTTCATTCACTTCTATGAAGCATGCAAAAAGTAGCATCATTGTTTGAAAACTAGTCACTACTATTTGCTACATCAAGTGCCTATACTTTGGAAGTATTTCAGTTCTTTTTGCCTTGTAAGAGAGTTAGACACTGCACACTACCCAATATCTGGGTTAGACCCTCTCATGGCTACTTTATATAATCTTGAGAAGTTCAATGGAAAGGGCTTCCATACATGGCAAATGAAGGTAAAATTTGCATTAATGCGGGAGAACTTATGGGGACTTGTCAAACCTACTCCTACCGCTTCTTCTACAGTCTCAAATGCTGGAGAATCTTCAGCTCCGACACGACCGGCAAGGGATCCAGCAAGAGAAGAAAAAGCATATCGTATAATTGCTTTAGCTTTGGGTGATGATTACATACATCATATATCTGACTTGGAGTCTCCATCGGAAGCATGGCAGAAGCTAGATTTGATTTTTGGTGCAAGCTCTCACATATCTAAACTATCACTTAAAATCTCTTTCTTTGAATTAAAGATGGCAAGTGATACTACTTTAGCTGCTCATGTCAACTATATGCGGAGTCTTATGACTCAGTTAGCTTCTATCAACTCTCCTATCACCCCTGCTATGGCAGTACTACTTAAGAGTATGCCTGAAAGTTTTGATCACATTGTAAGCACTTTGAAGAATCTTCCCAATCCAAACCTTGAAGGCATTATCTCAGCTCTCCAAGAAGAAGAAAGACATATGGAGTTAAGGAAAGGCAATGACACTGCTTATATTATGAAATTCCAGAAGGGCAAGTATTCTCCTTGCAATCACTGTGGAAAGACAAATCACCTTTCAAAGGACTGCTTCAAAGTTAATCCATGCAAGCACTGTGGCAAAAACAACCATAGTGAGAAGTTTTGCAGAGACAAAGCAAAGACAGAAAATGCAAATCTACTTACAGTGAATTTGCCTCCACAAGATGAGGCATCCCATGAAGATTATGCATTTTAAATCATCTCTATGTATGCTCCAGATCTCTCTTTTTATGTCAAGGTACTCAGCCTGGACAGTCCTCCAAAATGAATGAAAATAAATTATTGTGTGTTGTGTGTTTTGTAAACACCTCTGGTCACCTTATGATGTAGGCCATGTGTATGTTTTGTTCCATGGTACCTCCTACAGACATTGTGTGCATGTACATGTAGGGGAGATAACCATTGGAAGGTCTGCTGTTTGTATCCCTTTCTGTTTACCTTACACCCAAGGGAACCCTTGCTAGCATGAGAACCTAGCCATAGATTAATCCTTGACCACCATGAGATGGCATGAGAAACTATGAGACTAGATGTATCCTTGACATAGCCTGAGGCATTTCCTTGAGGGGGGGTTTGTTGGGATATCTCAAGGTGTATGCCTCAGGCACACCTTATGTTTCTATGTGTGAGTGCTAGAGGCACAGTTAGGTGCCCACAAGCACAGTTAGGTGGTGGAAAAGCCACATAGGATGATTGAGTGAATCTAGGAGCAGATTGAGGGGATGATTGTGGAGCTTTGAGGTCATCAGTGATGTCAGTGACCTTGTATGAGGTGCCTACTTAAGGACCTCTTTCTTCTTCATTCTATAAGCAAGTATTCTGATTTTGTGTCCACTCTACTCTTTCCTTTCAGTATTCCAACAGAGACTAATGATGAAATCTTCTAGTCTTCATAAGATATCGACTAGCTTCTGACATGCTACTGTATAGAAGGCGTGTGTCACCATATCTTGATAGATCTTCTTGTATCAGCTGTGTGTCACAACTTCACCTTAGAACCTCATAGCTCATCTATGTGATGAGCCTATTATTTTTTGCAGTCCATCATGACCTGTATGGTCTCGGCCTGTGTGGAAATTATCTCAACGTTTGTGGTCTTGACCTATGTGGCATATCTTGACCTGTGTGGTCTCAGCTTGTGTGGCATTATATCTCGACCTTTGTGATCTTGGCCTATGTGGTCTGTAATAGTTCAGTTGATAATCTTATTTTGTATTCTCTACAACAAGCTTAGTGGGGCTGAGCAGATCATATTAGAATTTCTAGTATAGTTTGTTTTTGAGTGGCAAATTCTCATCTTATGGCTCTATAATGCTACATCCATTGTTTGTTAATTTGACTTTATACTTAAGGGTGTATTTCTATACCAAAACAGTATATATGTATACCACCTTTGCAAGAGAATTGGTCAATCTATTGATGTTCAAGTAGTAGTTGGTAATCTCATCAAGTAGTTGGTATTTTCATTAAACTTTGGTTTTTAAAGTTTGCATTAAAAAAAGCATTGGGAATGTATTTGGGATTTTTGGACTTTTCTTTAGTCCAATTTTGAAATTGGACTTTAGTTAAGTCCAAATTTTTTTAATACAGTGTTTAGGGCTAAGTGCTATGAGAGAGCGCTGGCTAGAGATGGCACTGCGTGTCGTTTTAGCTGCTTGGTCATTTGGAGAGCCTTACGTTATTGTAGGTCACAGTGGTGGCTATTGGCAGTTACATGAAGGAGTCACTGCTCCATCTGATGCAGTCCAAGGCCCCATTGAGCTGTGCTTTTTGCCATTGTTAGAGATAGAGCAGTCACTTAGGTCCAGCTTGATAGTTAGGCCATCAAGTCATTGGGCACTTTTGAAGGGTTGTCGGGTGGCTATGGAGTGGCACCTCTTCTGAGCATTCTCTCACTCAAGGTAGAAATTGAAGAATAACTATATCTCCATGCCTAAAGAGAAGAATTTATCTTAGGTGCAATGATGGAAATCTCTCACATTAATACTCACAATTGGTCTCGCAATAGAAATCTCTCTCTTCCATGAATGTAATTGTAGACATAATCCTTTTGAGCAAATGGAAATTCTCTCAGCGAAAGAGAATCCTAACTAAGAACACTCAAGAACTCTCGATCTCTCAATCTCTCGCACTGTCTCACGTCGATCATAATGCCTCAGTGGAAGGCAAGGATGCTTTGATACCATGAATAAATATGGAGACATGAGAGGAGAAGAGTGGATATTAGGAGAGAGGTCACATCTAGAGAGCACACCACAACTGACTAATTGTACACTAGATTTAGTTGAAAATTATGAATATATACAAACCCCTTTAGGGTTAGGGTTAGGACTTCTAATCCTTTCCTTTAATAGATGCACTAGCTTTTCTATTATTTTGACAATAGTATGAAGGGATAAAACATGTACTCTCTCAAGAGGAATTTCAAGAATTGGGCTCTAAGATGCATCTTTCTTGGAACATTGCGATTTAGTGCCTTAGTTTGATTGATATTTGCAAGTTCAAAAGCCCATTTTGTTTGGTTCATTTTATCTTCCTATAATGGTACTCTCTTTTCCATGATAATTGACAAGGAGAGATTGTATTTTTGCCATGTGCCACATTAAACAAAAATTTAATAGTCTTGAGGTAAGCAGCTACATGTCATTCTACATGGTAGGATCCATAGCACTCAACTTCAAGTATCTCACCATTGTTATCATCTTTCGACACACTTGAAATATTGGTTTGGTCAAAGAACTACTTCAACACTAAATATGACTCCTTTGGCACTTTTGAAGCTAACTTCCATTCTATTTTCAAATATTCTAAGCATTTTTCCATTACCAAATCAAAATTCAAATTTCCTTATTACCTTAAATGCAGCCAAGCACCAAATCTCTTGTTTTGATTACATACTAAAGTACCTTATATCATCAATCTCAACTTGAAGGTGCACTATTATATTCATCAATGTTAAACTAGATCTTTCTAATTTTCACCTTTGGACACCTCACTTTCATCAAGCTTTAGTACGATCTTTAGTTCACCATTGCATTCTCCTATAGTTGTATGATGTATGAAACTTCACCATGGCTTGTAGAAATCCTCAAACATTTATCAAAATGTTGTTATTGACTATGAGTTCCAGTTCTTTAGACTTTCCAACCTTCCTTTTAGAGTTAGTGTACTATGTACATGTTGGGGCTCTTTGGCTAAATCAAGTATACCCAGATAAAGAGCATGTCTTGCCTTATCCACATCCATTGGTTTTGGAGGATTACCAAAGAGCGAGCAAGGAAAAGCGAGCGAGCCCAATTAAGCAAGCGTGATTAAACAACAGGCAAGCGAGCAGCCCTTGATCCACTATATGATTAATCAAATTTCATTGGAGAGAGGAGTCATGTCCCAAAATGATATTGCTTCCCTCCTTCCTTCTCATGCTATCACATTAGACTCATTATGGAGAGAGATTCAATAGTATATAAAATATATGATTCACAAAAACAAAGACTACTAAGTAGAGGGCACATTGTTCGAATTGCACATCTCCTTCCTTCTCATATATTTACATTACAATAAATTTGGCAAACAAACACATAGTGGTACTGAATACGAGATTTGAAAAAGAACTAACATTGCACACAAGTTTTACATTACATATCATGCTCGCCATGCTTATATGATTACATATTCCATACATGCATCATGAATACAAATATCAGGCTACACATATCCTTTCTCCCCATACTTGGTATCTTTCTCCATACACCCATCCAAAGAAAAGGAGTAGCCTACACATCATATTAAATACCTTTCTCTCCTTACTTTCACACTGAAATCCTTATGGAGAGACAACAACATAGGAGCAGGTAGAATATAGCCAAAACGTGCTCATACTCTACATGTACATATCATGCCTTCCATGTTTGCAGAAGTACATCTTCCAAACGTCTGATCCAAAAAATGGAAGGCATGTAGATCAAAAAAGCACATTACATCTATTGCATCTTCTACTATTCACCTTAAAGGCTGACATATCTTGCCTCTAATGCTTGCAAAAGTATATCCTTACTTCGATTACAAAAACATAGAAGGATCCCTACCTCTATAATTTGCATGTTCAGCAAAGAACAATAGAATGTCTTTCACATCATCTAGTCTATGGAAGATGGATTTCTTTTTCCAGCCAGTGCTTGAAACAACTCAATCTTAGTCAACGCTGCTTGATGCATAAATTGATGCACTGTAACACTCAATCCCAGCACTATAAGGAACACAAAGTATATGTGCTTGCAAGGCATATAAGGAGTTTTACTTGTCTCCCTTTGAGTGAAATCAAGACACGTACAACGTGGGAATTCTGAAATTGAGACACAGTATGTTAACCCCTTGGAAATTGAACCTGATGTATGAATGTGGAAAAGATGCACCTCATTTGGAATAATAGTGCTCTCTCTTACAACCTCCCTATTCTCTGCAACTGCCTTGCTTATCCTTTCTTTGAATTCTTTATTCAACCTAGTTCTCCATGATACAAGCTTTCCATCACGATGAGATGGGCGCACATGGCTTGGCATATGGATTTTTTGCATACAAGATGGGAAGCTCATGACACCAATAGCATCATCAGTCTCAAATACAAATCCTACCCTTACTAGGGTCTCCCTCTCATCCACAGTAATTGACGTCCCACATGCAACCTTCCACACACCTGGAGAGTTTCCAGGAACACCTTGAATGGAATTATCCACCTTCCATGTATGGGTCACAGTACTATTACAGAACCAAACAAATTGTTCTGTCAATCCATTGGAATGTTGCCTTCTTCCCTTAAAGCAAGGCGCTGGCACACCATTGCTTGCACTTCTACCAAGCGCATTGATCATTGCCCCACACCGTCTCCGACTTTCTGTCAAGTAACCAAAGCATGTGACAACACTATGTGCTTCAGTTCTCCTAATTGCCCAATTGGCATCATGAATGTTTGCCTCTCTACAAACTACCTAGTTTGTAGGATTTAAAAAATCAAGTTGTCGTCTTTTTCCAATCACTCTCTTTGTAGTGATAGTGATGTATTCAGGGCGATGACTGTCAAGTGCATGGACCACAGTTGAACATGTAGAACTCCTCTTTCTTCTCATACTTATCGGTTCTGTCATCAGTCTATCCATCTCTGGAGAGTGTAACCCAGCCTCTTCAATCACAGTGTGTGACAAATCAACAAGCCTATTTCTATCTCCTTTACTAGATCCACCACCATCAAGTATTCTTTGTCATAGAACATCCAAATTTGGACCTGTACCCAAGTGTTTTCCATTCAAAAAGGCATTATAGTGAGCACTCTGAAGGACACTCATTGCAAGATCTGCAGCACAAGCTTCGTACAATGTTATGTGTCTTGCATACCCATGTGCTGCTCTCATGCTAGAGTGTTTTGTCTCCGAAAGATTTACTGTAGGAACAAACCCAGAATTTTTCTCTTGCTGCAAAAACATTCCCCCCCATTGGTTGACTCTAACATCCCACCAAGCCAACCATGTGTGGAGTGCTAGCAACTCACCCTCTTTCACATGCAATGGAGACCAATACAAGGTCAATGTTTTCTTGCATTGATCTGCAGAAGCAGCTGTCGTTGCCTCCCTCCATTTCCTACATAGAACCTTATGCTCCTCCTAAAATTATGGCTTAATGCATCTTTTGGTATGCTCAACCATGCTCATCTCCCAGTGAAAACCACAAGTCCTTTCTTTACCCTCCATTACATTTTCAGGCCCACCATTGTAAACTGTGCGGATAGTAAGCCAATTTGCTCCTACTCCATCTGCCATGAATCCTCAAAATTGAGGTGGTTCAAAACCATTATTCTCCATCTGATTATTCAAAAGCTTCCAGAATTGCACTTGTGCATTGGTATCTTCCACCTTGAATTCACATATAGCTATTGTTAAGAGTTCCCTTATGTAAGGGTCATACACATGAGCACCCATAGTTGACCATCCTTTTACTTGATGGACGTGGTCAAAATGCACCCATTGTGATCCAAGGCTACCTCCTGGCCACATTCAATTCACCAAATCAACCCCTGATCCTGGATCAATGGTCGACATTTTGAAAATATGTGGTTGTTGTTCATCTTGCAACTGCCCAGGAAACAAGATACTTTGCACATATGGATATCTGCATCTCTTTTTCAAACCCAGTATTGAATCCATTTCACCATCTCCTCCTCTAGCATCACATCTTGCACTCTGCACTATTCTCTGAAGCCTTCTCCTTTGTGTCATTGGTGTGATTGTATCCAAAACCTCTTCAAATTGTTGGTAATCTAGAGGTTCCATAGCAACCCCCTCCTTTGCAAGCAACATATCCATCATAAGGTCTTGTGTAACTGAGACCTCAATGTTTTTGCAAGATGAATTTGCATTTAGCCTAGCACGCATTGAAACAAGATCATCCACTTGCAATTCCTTTGCACGACTTTTTCCTTTCTCAACAGGATGGTCATGGAACCCAACATGCACAGCACATCTTTTCGTCCTCGCTCTTTCATGAGGCAAGTAATAATATATGATAGCACTACATTGATAAACACACTCTGGGATTTCTAAACAATGCTTGCAGAAAATTGATCCCAAGGTTGGATCAATTGGACCAGGCATAGGTGGCTTCCTAAGCTTTCCCTTCCATTGTGTATTTTTCAGAACTCCCATTCGTTCAAGGTAAGGACAATGAATGTTACAGCATCTCAAGTATCCAGAACATCTACTCATCCTTACAATTCCATTGAAAAAGTCTTGTGAACATGTTGAATATTTTGTCCATACATGACCATCGGCATTTTGTTCCATTCCAGACATTGGAGATCCATCAAGCAAAGGGGGGAGTTCAAAGACAACATACCCATCATAAGTTTTAGGCAGTTCAACAACCTTCTCAACTCTAACTACAGAAGTTAATGCAACATGCAAAGAACTATTCAAAGACATCTTCTCTATAAGTGAAATAACACTATTCACTTCAGCATTTTGAAAGTCACTATGAGAATCTTTCCTTCTTATCACCTCAACTCTGAAGGTTGAATGTTGTTTTCCATTGATCTTGTACCCTTTTTGACCGTCCTCCAAGTCCACCAAGGGAAGCACTATGGCAATGTCATCCACTCCGATTTCTTGATGTAGACTAATCTCCTCATCTGCAAGGTGAAAGTGTTGCTTGAGATCTACTAGGGAGACCTCCAATAAAGGAGTGTCGTAATGAATGGACAATGTTTCTGATTCTCCAAAGCGAATGAACACAGATGCAGGCATGTTTTAGATGCACAAATGAACACTAAAGGATTGGCGCCACCCACTACGAGAACAATTTCATCAATTTGCAAGCGCAAAAGAAGACGGAGCTCTAGAATAGCTAGCAGCTCTTGATTTACAAAAGAAGATGTAGCCAGTAGAAGAGTGTGATAAAAAATGACATTGCTAGAGAAGAGGTGGCATCAGAAGAGCAAACGGAAGCACAAGAGACAGAAATAGAAGAAAAGAGGTTGATAGAAGAGGACATGGCAGCGGAAGAGAAGATGTTGATAGAAGGACGAGATGACAAAAGAAGAGAAGATGTGAAAAAATTATGTCTTTGAAAGGTGGCGAGTTAGATGACGCCGTCACATTTATCTTCATAAAGGCTCCATGACATGGTTCATAATATCCATGAAAATGGTAATCATTTCACAAGATGGTAATCTGAATATTAAAGGCTCCATAACTTGTAAACACGAATCTGGTAAGAGGATATGTTTAAGAGCAGAATCAATATGAACCGTTACCTTCTGTCAATATGAATAGAATCAAGTATAGTCAAGATTTAGTGAAGATTTAGTAATAAATCCTTCCTTGACTCAATAGCTAAATCTGGAAGCGGGGCGACTAAAGGTTGGGCACAGAAGGCGAAACAATCTGAGGGAAGAACAACGAATGAAAGCAAACAAGGCGTGGATAGCAGAATGAAAATATCCGTTCCAAGCATTAATGGAGTCTCTTGGATCAAGCATTAATGGAGACTCTTGGATCCATGGAGACTCGAGACTCTGTAGTAATTAGCTTTTTTTGCCCGTCCTGTACTGGACGCTATGGAGGTTGAGCTTGCCAATGGAGAGGTGCACCTCCAGCACAGAACGTAGTATATGTACCGGAAGACATGAAGCTGAGTTTGAAATCCCATCAAGGTGGATGAGTATGTACTTGCCACGGGAGAGGTGAATCGAAGCTATGGAGGATCTTGCTAATGGAGGATTATGTAATCGAAGGAGGATTATGTAATCAAAGGCTCTCCATCATGTCGTTGGCACCTTCCTGCAGTGTCAAAGGCACCACGAACATCGTCGCTCAAAAGAAGCCACGCATCTCGTTTTATTTTTACATGCTTGGGCTCTTTCTATTCAAAAGAAGCCACGCATCTCGTTTTATTTTTACATACTCAAAAGAACCCAAGCGCAAACACAGAAAGAGTTTTCGTTAACAAGTTTTCCCAAGCGTATTCCTCTTCTTAATTAGCTCATCTTCATCTTCTTCATTCCAAAAATCTTCATCTTCTTCAGTCAAAACTTTGAAACTCGCAAGAAATCTTCATCATCTCCATTCAAAATTTTGAAACTCGTAAGAAATCTTCATCTTTGAAACTCTGCACTTTCGCTCTCACCACCTTCGTTCTGTCTTGCTACAACGTTCATCCACCCAAATTGAAACATGAAAGGCGAAGTACTTACCTGTGTTGATACAGATTCCTGCCTGACAGCCTGACCCTGTCCTCCAAATCCCGTTCAAGGTGAATTCAAAATTCCTGACAACAACTGAGAGGGCATTCCCATGCCATCCGTTTGTATCCCTATTTCACCACATGTTCCCACGCCATCCTCCGCAAAATTGGCCTCTGAATTCGGAGCTCCAAAGCAGTCCACTAAAGTTGGGAAAATTGGTGATGTTAAGCTTGATTTTCGTTGTTCCCCAAATTTCAATGGGTCAGCAACCGGTTGCCTGGAAACCGCCAATTCTCTGTGCATCTTCCCGCCAACTGTTGTTCGTGCTCTCAAAACTTCAACAGTTCGTTTCCATCAATGTATCCTGCTTTTTTGAAGGTTGCAGTATGAAGTTGCCTTCACTACTGCTTCGTCTATACAGCTAGCCCTCCAACACTTCCCTCAACTTTCGTCAATCTCCTTTTGAATTTTCATGTATTGCAGCTACGAAAATCCTCTCATCATCGAAAGCAAGGAACGAAATAAACGATCACGGCATGGGCAAAAAGTGCAGAGAGCTCCCGCGAAAAGCCTATCGGCTCACAACATAGCGGACGGTCCTTTCGGTCTGCAACCCTGACACCTTAGCGACAAGCGAGGGAGTCTGGAGACATCCAGACATGGGGGAACGTCCTAGCATTGTTACAGGCGATGAGGGTGGCGTCTGTTTTGGTGAAGGGAGAGCGTGGTGTGGGAATGCCTCTAAGCTACTCCATCTGTGCTTTCAACCTCAGCCCCCACTCCACCTTCTCTACGATTTGATAATCACACCTGCTCCATCTTGCCCGAGAGGAATCATGATGCATGACAGCCACTTCGTCTCTTTCTCTCACTGATCAGTCGTTCCAATTGATCTACAACGCTCGTCCACCAAGTTGAATCATGCAAGGAGAGTACTTACAACTTTGAAGTTACTAATCACTTCTGTGAATTTCGATTGAACATAATCACACCTCCTTCACTTTGCCGCCGACTCATAAGAAATCTTCATCTTTGAAACTTTGCGCTTTCGCTCTCACCACCTTCGTTCTGTCTTGCTACAACACCGGGATCTTCGGTGTCCATGTCCACGTTCTTCTACGGTGATGGCCTTCACGTTCTTATTCCAGGTGTCCTTAACCACTTCGATCTGGCAACGTTTTTGTGGCTTGATTGCGCTCTTCACAGCCCTGTCGCTCACCTTCCTGTTGCTCACGGCTGCGATTGCGTGGTACAATGCCCTCGCAGGCCTCCTCTCCAGCCAAGAACGTCCTTTCTTCACCCTTCTTGGCCAAATAACGCCCTCACAGGCCATCCACCTCTTGGACTCTCTCCGAATTAGCTCCTCTAACTCCCTTCTCCCAAGCGTGTTCCTCTTCATTATCGTCTTCCCCCAAACGTACTTCCTGTAGGTTAACGAGTTCTGATGAGCTTGTTGCCTTCGAGTGAACCTCCATCACTCACGCTGAGAGAAGAACCTCTCGCCATCGCTCCCTCCTTCTCTTCTCCCATTTAGAAACCATCGCTCGCTATAGCCTTCTGCCTTCTGCCTTCGCTCCTTCTGCCTTTTGCCTTTTGTGTCTAGCCGCTATAGACCATCCTTCTGCCTTCTGCCTTCTAAGTTTGTGAGTCTCCCTCCTCGCCTTCCCCATCGCTCGCTCCTTCGCCATTGCTTCTCTTCTTCCATGACCCACCTCCTCTTCCACGACCTCACCTCCTCTTCCATGACCTGCACTCCCTCTTCGCTTCTCCCTCCTCTTCTACGACCTGCCTCTCCCTCCTCATCACCTCTTTCTCCTCTTCCATGACTCGCACTCCCTCTTCGCTTCCTCGGCCCTCCTCAAGCTTTCTTTGGCCTCCTCTCTTCTCCTTCCACGCTCCACCTTCTCCTTCCATGCTCCAACCTTCCTCCCAGTGTGGTAGTTGGAGTAGCCGCCTTCTCCTTCCACGCTCCACCTTCCTTCCAACATCGCCTCCACCTTCCACGCTCAACTCACCTCCTCACGAAAGGTCTCGTGCACTCCCATCTTCTCCATCTCCTCCGCCAAGGTACACGCTCCCTCTCCCATGCTTTTGTTTTTGGGAATTCCAAGCTTCGTATAAAAAATTAGCCAAGCTACACACATCCTTTTTTTAATCTACTTTCCATGAGAAAGGGCAGCGCATCAACACGCTGCCCTTTCTCATGGAAAGTAGATCAAAATCATGTCAGAGGAGCTATACTAAAAAGCATTGGGGGTATACTAAAAACTTAAAAAACTTTCATCAATTTTTGTCTATACACCTCAAATTGATTTCGAAATTGTGAATCCTTCTTCTCCTCACATCCTCATCCTCCAATTTTTCAATCTTCCAAGACCTCTCTAGTGAGTCCTTAAGCATTTGGAAGAGCCATGACGTTCAGAGCATTTTGGATACCCTTTCCATTGAAATGTACAGCGCATTGACACGCTGTCCATTTCAATGGAAAAGGACATCTAAAATCCTCCATTGTATCTTCCATGTACCACCTTCATATTTGAATAAAGAAGGAAATTTTGATGCTTGTGATACCAAAATGGACAGCGTGTCAACGCGCTATCTATTTCGGTATCCCAAGCATCAAAATTGGCCTCTTTTATGCTTCATAATAGAATTTCAGTGGGGTGGCATTTAGATGTCTTTTGCTTCAAAATGGACAGCGCGTCAACACGCTGTCTTTTTTCATAGAAAGATCTTTACAATTTAGGACACTGACATGCTCTCACACTTGCAACAGTCTTCCTATAATAAGATTGGTTATTGGGATCAAGAATGCTGCCACACTTGACCTGCATGGTGACTTGAAAATAAAAATAGCTTCCAGATCCCTGAGTTACTATGTCAAGCCATCTTGTGTCAAGTCTTGCTCAATAGTGGCCTTGTATTGGGGTAGCATTTTATATGCCCTTTTCACCAAAATGGACAGCGTGTTGACGCGCTGTCCATTTTGGTAGAAATAGCACTAAAATGCACACTACTAATGTGTGCTTTCACAGTTGCATTCAACCTATACATTTTAAGATTTTTATTAAATATGAATGCTCATTGGATATAAGATCTCAAAGAGGAAGAGTGAAGTAGAGATGAGGTCGTAATAAATGTCATCTATGTAGCTTTCAATTTTGCAAGTTATTTTGACCACAAGGATGATTATGCCAACACATTGTATGCTTTTGCTTTTAATCTGCATTCTTGAATTATGCCTCAAGTTAAAGGAGGAACTCCTTGATTGAGGAAAGTCCTCTATGGAAGGGGGTGAGAGTTTGTGGAATATTGGGAGAAATCCCCCAAAAGATCGCCACATGTACATGTATTACACAATACATGTATATAAATAGACATGCTTAAGTATTCATATACATGTATGTGTGTTATACATTTATTGTATATTTATTTGTGTCCATATATCATGTATGAAAATGTCAAGATGTATATATGGAAGTCTGTTGTAAATGTAAACATATGCATGGAAGATGTAGTCTCTTCCATTAGCAAATGAGTGCTATATGGGGTTGAGAGTTTGAGAGGTTATGTATATATATGCAGATATAAATTCATACATAGATAAGTTTATACATGCATACGTAAAGCTATTGACATGTGTTTTTTTATTTGTACATAGAAAAGGATATGCATACATATGCATAAATATGTGAAAATAGATGTGTTTAAAGATAAATAAAGACATGTGTATAAAGATAAATAAATATGTTTAGATATTCCTTTATACACATCTATGTATAGGAGTTTGAATGTTAGCTCTATGTATCAATAATAGTATATTAGTTTGACTGTTAGCTCTATGTATCTAAAATAGTATAGGAGTTTGACTGTTGGCTCTAAGATAAACTAGACCCTAAATACATGCGTTCAAAATGATAGTGTAAACATGTATCTGGTTAGTGTTTAAAAAATTTAACAGTTGTGCTCACATTGAACTCTTGATCTTCATAGAATGTTTTGGACAAGAATAACATGTGCCATGAACAAGAGATTTTTTCTATAGTTTGCTATACTATATTTGCTCTTGGATTAGATTTTCATTGTCTTGCAATCTCATTTCATATGTGACCAGTGTATGAAAAGGTGTTATTTTTGTATTTCATTTCAGGATGACAGGAAGGAAAGGTAAAAAGCCTCAAGAGGCTCTGCCTCCAAAGTTAGCAAGAGGAAAGAAAATAGATCCCCCTGCCCAATCATCAATAGGTGGGACAGAAGAACCAGGGAGTGCAGCAGGTTCTGAGCTTGATACATCCTCTACTCCAAAAGATGAAGGACCAAGATTGGAGGAGGTTGAATTGGATGACACTGAAGTGCAAGTGGAAGGAGGAGGTGATGTGATTGGAAAATGCGAGATGCTTGATTCAGATCATTGTCCTCGCATTCCATTATGTAGATTGATCCCCTATGCACGAGTACGAGGACTGCATGATGATCTGTCTTCATTAAAAAGTGCATTCCAAGTGGAGGGCTACCTTCCAGAGAAAGGATCTTTCATAGTGTCCATTTGCAAAAGTGATGGAGAGGAGGTAGTAGTGACAGATGATATGATGGAGAGGTGGTCTCCCACTTGGAGAGATGTTGATGAAGAGTTTGAGAATGACTTGCTATCAAGTCATGAATTTAAATTTATGTCAAGAAGGATGTTTTTTGTTTGGGAGGGAAATCATAGGACTACTGCTTGGATGAGTGTTATAAAGGATATCTTTCCTACAAACAAAAAACAACACATAAGAGTGGTTTGCACAATAATTGATCCTAGAAAAATAAGTGAGATTGCTCTATTGGCTGGCCTACAGCGCATGAATTCGTAAGTACTTTGATACCTTTTTTTCTTCCATTATTTTGTCTTGTATAATTCTTTATCTTCATTATTTTTATTTTGTACAAACGAACTAATTTTTTGATGTATCTTGTAGTATGAATGAGCATGCCATCGTCAAACCTAGCCTCCGAGACACACTTATAAATGCACACAACATTTGTGAGTGTGATCCTACGATATTTATGAAATCATTGTCTCCTAATGAAGTGAAATCCATAGAGAACTGGAGGGTTCATTGTTAGAGTTAGCTCAAATGTCCACCTCTCATGTAACCCACCAATATTCAGTGTACCCAATGTTGTAAGGCCCCCATATGAGGAGAAGCCATGATGGGTATCAGATATTGGGAGGGATCTGTTAGAATCCAAGAGCATGTGCCTAGCGTGCCCCCCGCCGAGACCACTAGCACCTCACGGAAGTGCACAACCTTCATGGCCACTACGGAGGCTCTGGCATGTGTGTATGGCAGGTCCCCACCCCTGCCATAAGGCACCCTTGCCTAGCCAGCCCTCCAACCTCCACAAAAGGCAAGCTTGGGGGAATTGAAGATAGGAGGGGCAACTTGGACTATTTATGTCCCTTCATCTTCCACACACCTTTGTATGTGGGATAATTCAACCCTTTCTCCTTCTTCTTATCCCTTTTGTCCATGAGAGATTTGCACCTCCAACACCCCCCTCCAATCGATCATGGAGAGAGGTGGCCGGGGATCAGACCCGGGCTCTGATACCATGTTAGAATCCAAGAGCATGTGCCTAGCGTGCCCCCCGCCGAGACCGCTAGCACCTCACGGAAGTGCACAACCTTCATGGCCACTACGGAGGCTCTGGCATGTGTGTATGGCAGGTCCCCACCCCTGCCATAAGGCACCCTTGCCTAGCCAGCCCTCCAACCTCCACAAAAGGCAAGCTTGGGGGAATTGAAGATAGGAGGGGCAACTTGGACTATTTATGTCCCTTCATCTTCCACACACCTTTGTATGTGGGATAATTCAACCCTTTCTCCTTCTTCTTATCCCTTTTGTCCATGAGAGATTTGCACCTCCAACAGGATCCCCAGTTTAGACACTGGAAGGGGTCTTAGAGTAGACCAGATGGTTATGAGACGGCTTAGGAGCCAAGAGTAGATACCCGTCTGCACAAAGGGGGGGTTCGGGGGGGCGATAGCCCCCCCGATAGCAGGGGGTCCGGGGGGCGCAGGCCCCCGGTGGGGGTCTGGGGGCAAAGCCCCCAACGGCAGGGTCCGGCCCAAGAAATTAACATTTTTCCCAAATGCCTTAAATCCTATGAGCAAACTTCTCTTATGAACATAGAGAACTAAGATCATGTATTGCTTTGCATAGCATATAATGCATATGTTCACATTCTACATCACATCTTGTGGTCGTATATGTACTAAGACCATAATAACGTATCATTGAAAGTCTATTAAAAGTATTGGTTCCCATTGAAATATGTACATTTGCATGCCTATTTGATTTGGGTATCTCTATAGACAATTGAAAGTATGTTTGAGGTCAATAGACTACTTCTACATCACCACATCTTGAGGTTGTATATGTACTAATCCCATAAAATACCAATACCATAATATTTATCATTAATAAGCTATTTAAAGTACTCCAAATATTGGCTCCCATAGAAATGTGTGTTTGCATGCCTATTCTAGTTGGGAAATTCAATAGACAATTAAAAGTATATGTTGAGGTCATTAGACAAATTCTACATTACCATAATATCATATCATTGAAAAGTTATTAAAAGTACTCAAAATATTGGTTCTTGTTGAAATGTGTGTTTGCATGCCTATTTCATTTAGGTGATTCAGTAGTAGACAATTCCATGTGTCCCATCATAAGTTAATGTTTTTTTCATTTCAACATAAGCACATAATGTCTTCACATCCAACACGTGTAAACTAGTAGTTCTTGGTTGACTTTTGGAGGCATATTGGTGACCATCCTCAATATTTAGAATACACCTCAAGATCAGGACATCGTTTGAATGAATGAAGCTAGACCACACCTATTGAACCAAGAGAATTCACTTCTTGCAACTTAACCATAGCAATGAATTGCCTATATGCACCAGTTCCTTGACATAGGAACTCCAATGAGATCTTGCACACTGATTGTTAGCATTGTACGAGGAGTAATTAGAAAAGCATGTCCACTCTAGTATATGTTGTTAGCCTTCTATGATTCAATCTTTAGCAAAGAATAATTTGCTTCCCATGGATGAGTGTTGCAATTGCATAACAATATTACATTGCCTCATTACAATGTTATAGATCTCATCCGATCTTTGTTGGGCTTTAAACATTCCAGGAAGCAAGGATTGGATGGAGCAAAAGGGGGGTAGCTCTAAGATTGTGGAGGTGAGAGGGATACACACATGGAGGTAGGTTGATGATGAGAAGAAATCTAGAGAGTGAGCATCTGGGTGATGGAGGAAGGAGGGGGGAGACTTGGGGAGCCATAGTCTCTAAGCAATCTAGCCTCAGGAGGACTCTAGCCGTTTTGGCACAATCTACAATTCCCTTGGCAGACTACTCATGAGAATCAAGTCATCTAATGCGTAATATATAAGCAATCTAGCCTTAGGAGCACTCTGGTATTTTGACATGGTCTATGATCCCCCTCGTAGAATGCCCACCATAATAAAGCTAAATAATGCATAATCTCTAAGCAATCTAGCCTCAGGAGCACTCCAATCTTTTGACACGGTTTGCAATTCCCTTGGCAGATTGTTCATGAGAATTAGGTTCTTTAATGAATGGTCCCTAAGCAGTCTAGCCTCAAAAGAAGCACTCTGGTCTTTTGACATGGTCTGTGATCCCTTGGCAGAATATCCACCAGAATGAAGGTAAGTAATGCATAGTCTCTAAGCAATCTAGCCTCAGGAGCACTCTGGTGTTTTGAAACGGTCTGCAACTCCCTTGGTAGATTAATCACAAGAATTAAGTTCTCTAATTTAGTAGTCCCTAAGTAGTCTAGCCTCAGGAGAACTCTGGTCTTTGGACACTGTCTATGATTCTTCTGGTAGAATGTTCATACACGTGAAGTCATTTAAAGCATGGTCTCTAAGCAATCAATTCTTCTAATGTTAATGTGTAGTCTCTAAGCAATCTAGCCTTAGGAGCACTCTAGTATTTTGATAATCTAAGCAATCTAGCCTTAGCACTCCAATATTTTGACAGGGTTTGTAATTTGCAAACTATCTCCCACACTGCAATCCAAAGAGATGCACTTTGTATTCCTGATGCTGGTCCGAAGGTGGATTTAATCACATGCATGATTGGTATTGGCTATTGTAATCGACACTTGAGTCTAAACCAACTGGTATCGAGAAAGATAAGAATTCAGAAGTAATGCCTTATCTAGAGTAGATGAATTCATGCATTTTGAGAAAGCCAAAGACATCAAAAGATTTGTCCCTTAAAAATTAGATGATTTCAATGCAATCATCTACAGAAGTGACATCTTATTAGAAGTAAATGAGTTTAGTGGTACTGACAAGGCAAAAGATCTCAAAAGTGATATCTTATCTAGAGTCGATGAATTCACGCACATCGAGAAGGATAAAGATATCATCAGTGTTGTACCCTGAAACTTAGATGATTTCAATGCACTTAACTATAGAGGTGATATCTTATCTATAGTGTTGTCCTCTCAAACTTGGATGATTTCAATGCACTTAACTATAGAAGTGATATATTATCGAGAGTGGATGAGTTCATTAGTATCGAGAAAGAAAAAGGTTTTAGAAGTGATGTCTTATCTAGAGTGGATGAATTCACACACATTGACAAGGGAAAATTGTTTGAAAGTGTTGGATTATCAAACATGGAAGACATGCATATTGCTTCAAATGGTCCTATGATTGCTTTAAAGACAAGAATGCAATTAACAAAGGACTATTTGGTATTTGACTTTGACTACGATAAGATCAAGGATGCAACATCCCATGAAAACAAAATGACAAACAAATTTGATGGGGAGAAGTGTACAAATTCAAATAAGGATGTACAAAAGAAACGAAAACGGACATACACATGCATGAAAAGAAAGCGAGTTTAGACAGATATAGAAAAGCAACCAAAGAGAATAAGAGTAATGAATGAAAATGTTATGCTAAAAGCAAAGCAATCTACATGTTGCAAGTGCATATGTATGCATTCCATTAGGTGACATGACATCAATGGGTGTAGAGAATAGGTGTGGAAAAGGAGAGGGGGTAAAATAAATGAATACCTACTCATGAGGCTCTCTTGATTTTTGGTAAATGATAAGAAAAGGCAAAGTTCTAGACAACATATAAATCCTCTTATAAATGAAAAAAGTATTTGCAATAATTCATATCGCATTACTACAGGATTTCCATGTGGCACATACTAGGATTTGGCTAATAAAGCAAAGTAAGGAGTAAAATTTAACATTCATGGAAACACAAGAAGGACCCAAACAAGAGCCTCAACGGTCTCGGCAACAACAATTTTCAGAGACTATATTCATGAAAATGCTTTACCTCAATCCCATCTATTTGAAATGCTTCTTCTTCTGATAGGTTTGACAAAAAAAGAAGTATTTAAGTCTATTGGGGAAATGCAGAGGCAAAGAGGGCATGCTTCGACATCTTTGCTCTTTGGAAGAAGAGCTTTGGACATGTTAAAATCCCAAAGAGGCAAAAAAGTATCAAAGTGTAGTGACTGTGATGATCTAAAGCGAGCACTTGAGGCAACGTCTCCACAACAAAGAGAAGCCTACAAAAAAAGAGAGAATTTTATCATGGACTTGTTTGACATTCTAGAGTAAAATATGCATTTTGGAAGAAGCAAGCTATTTCTCATCCAAATGACTACTTATGCATTATTGTAGATGGTATGGATTAGATTACACAACATTACCTAGATTTGTTAACACTCCACCTAAGCTACAAGGAAAGTACTTTTTGTGAAGATAGTGGGAGAGAGGGAAGGAGTCTCACTTGCGGCTTTCTCACATGCACAATGGGGGAATACACACAAAGGTGGAGGCTGAAAACAGTTTTCCTCTTCTTAGTTGTGAAAGCTAAAAGAACTCAAGTACAAAGAAAATAGAAGAACCCTATATGTGGGTCTCAAACCAAACTCAACTAACTAAGGTGGCATACTAACTGAGCCACAAACTAGAGTAGATAAGGATAGTTGTCATCCAGCTATTATTCGTGGGCGGTATACCAACCGCATCTGTAGCTAACAAGTCGGTGACATAAATGCACAACGGTCACCCTGGCATATCGCGAGCTCGATATCTCAACACTCCCCCTCGAGCTCAATCCCAATTCCTGCACACCAAGCAGGTCTCTGAACTTGCGCAGCTTCTCTGTGCCCAATGCCTTCGTGAATATGTCAGCTACCTGATCCTTTGTGCTGACATAAACTAGATCAATAAGACCTAGTAAAACCTTCTCCTGCACATAGTGATAATGCACCTCAATGTGCTTTATTCTAGCATGATAGACTGGGTTATTTGCCAAGTGTATACTGCACAACTGGCCCATCTGTAGATTGATGCATATCATAGAGTAGCTTATGCAACCAAGCTACCTCACATGCAGCCATTGCTGCACCCTTGTACTCAGCCTCTGTGCTCAACAAGGCAACTGTAGGCTGTTTCTTGCTGCTCCAAGTGACTGCAGCACTCCCAAAAGAGAACACATATCCACTGGTAGATCATCTATCAGAAATACTACCAACCCAATCAGCATCAGTGTATCCATGCAACTGTATCTGAACCCCAGCCTCATAAAATAGTCCATACTGCAATGTGGACTTCACATACCTGAGTATGCGTCTAGCCGCATCCAAATGCGGTTTCCTTGGAGCCTGCATAAACTGACTTACCAACCCGATAGCATAGCTCAAATCTGGCCTGGTAATAGTCATGTAAATCAAACTTCCTACTATGCGTCTATACATAGTAGGGTCTTCCAGAAGCTCACCTGCATCTGCGCTCAGCTTCACATTCTGCTCCAAAGGAACTGAAATAGGCTTACAGCCTGTCATCCCATATTTGGACAGCATGTCCAGTCCATACTGCCTCTGCAAGAGCTGTATCCCACTTGGTGATCTAATCACCTCAATGCCCAAGAAATAACGCAGCTCTCCCAAATCCTTCATCTCAAACTTCTGCCTCAATAGCATTTTCACATGAAGGATATCTTCATCACTATCACCTGTGATGATCGAATCATCAACATAAATGACAAGCACCATAATCCCTTTCTCTGTTTTTCTCAAATAGAGTGAGAAATCTGCCTTGGAAATCTGAAATCCAATAGTGATAAGATACTGTCCTATCTTGTCAGACCATGCTCTAGGTGCTTGCTTCAAGCCATACAAGGCTTTCTTCAACCTGCAAACAAACTCAGGATGAATAGCGTGAACATAACCTGCTGGCTGCTCCATAAAGACCTCTTCTTGCAAATCACCATGCAAGAAGGCATTCTTTACATCCATCTGATGTAAAGACCATCCCTTTGATGCAGCCATAGCAATGGCTGCTCTTACGGTTGTCATCCTTGCAACCGGGCTGAAAGTTTCTTCATAATCAATGCCATATGTTTGTGCATACCCCTTGACAACTAATCTTGCCTTGTATCTATTCACAGAACCATCTGCATTGTGCTTGATCTTATAAACCCACTTACAACCAATTGCATTTTTGTCTTTAGGCAAAGGCACCAATTCCCATGTAGCATTTGCATCCAAGGCATCCATTTCTTCATCCATGGCTTTCTCCCATTTTTCATTTCCCATGGCTTGCTCAAATAAAGTGGGTTCTGATTCCTGTATCACTTTGACCATATAGGCATAGTGAATGGCTGTAAATCCATCATATTTCAGCCTATCCACAGGATACCTAACCTTGGTAGACCTACGCAAAATAGGCTCACTTCTAGGTGCTCTCAAAACATCCCTGGTCTTCCTTACTCCAGTTGTAACAATAGAAGGAATACCCAACTCATCATCAATGCTCTGCTCTGAGCCACTGGATTCACCATCCACATGAGAGTGACTTGCATTCACATTAAGCATGGGCTGATCTACCTTCTCTTTTCCTTTTCGTGATACCTACGTACCACTATCTGCATTGCTTTGAGGAGATTCTCCTGATCTCAATCTACCTGTCCATGGCAAAGTATGTGAACCACTGCTAGAGGACACTGCAGGTCCACTGATATTTTGTGATTGCTGCTATGAATTTTGTGCAGCATTACCATTTTGTGCATCTACATCAATCATCACATTTACAGGTTTATACCAGCTGCTCATCTCATCAAAAACAACATCTCTGCTCACTGTGAACTTACGTGTAGAAGGGTTATAGCATCTATACCCTTTCTACTATAGAGAATAACCAATAAAGACGCACTTCTCAGCCTTTGGATCGAACTTGGACCTCAACTCATCTGGCACATGAACATAGGCAATGCAACCAAAAATTTTCAAATGAGAAATGTCTGGTTTCCTACCAGTATACATCTCCTCTGTCGTCATGCCATGTATTGCTGCAGTGGGAGTCCTGTTCATAATATAAACTACTGTAGCAACTGCTTCAGCCCAATAATAATCTGGTAGATCTTTTTCATTTAGCATAGCCCGAGATACCTCTCCAATATGCTTGTTTTTCCTTTCTGCAATTCCATTTTGCTGTGGGGTATGACTGCATAAATATTGCTTCTTTATGCCATGCTCCTACAGGAACCTTGCAAACTCATTTGAGAGGTACTCTCCCCCTCCATCTGACCTTAGGCATTTTATTTGCAGGTCTATTTCTTTTTCAACCATAGCTTTGAAAGCTTTGAAGTGCCCAAACACTTCACTTTTCTTTTTCATAAAATACACCCAAAGTTTTCTACTGAAGTCATCAATAAATGTAACAAAATAGTGACAGCCTCCAATAGATGTAGCTTTAGTAGTCCACACATCAGAGTGGATTAATTCCAATGGCTTTTTACTCTCTTGAACATGCCTAGGAAAAGGTTTCCTTGCCTGTTTCCCAAATTGACAGGCTTCACAAACCTTGTGCATTTCTACAACCTTGAATTTAGGCAATCCTGCAACAATATTTTGGGCTTGCATTGATTTAAGTCGCTGTATATTAACATGACCAATGCGTTTGTGCCAGATATCAATATCTGCAACTACACCGGTCCCATGTGCAAACATTGCTGCACTCAATTCAGGCATGTCCACATCCAACGTAAACATCCTGCCCTTCTTCTTTCCTTTTGCTATCAAGCGACCATTATTTTTCATATCCTCAACAAAGCATCCATGAGGATTAAATCTGACCTGCAAGCCCTGCTCAACCATTTGACCAACAGAAACCAGGTTCTTGGTGATGTTCGGGACATGAAATACATCAGACAAGTATTTCTTTTTCCCATCCTGCATAGACAAAGGAGTTTTGCCAATCTACACAATAGGATGTGCAGTATCATCACCAATCTCCACAAATCCTGGATTTTCCATTTTCCTTGCATCTTGCATCCATTCAGCATGACCTGTCATGTGGTTTGATGCACCTGAGTCAACATACCACACATCATTGCTTTCTTCTGCACTTGTCACAGAATTTGTCATATGCTGCACCATAAACAAATGTTCATTTCTGTCATCACCCTGTCTACTAGAGGATGCATAATTGCCTTGCTGCAATTTTCCATTCATAACGTCATTCTGCTTTTTGTAGCAGTCTTTAGCCATATGCCCCATTTTACCACAGTAGTAGCATTCAACATTGCTGTTTCCATTTTGGCCTCTCTGCCATCCACCACGACCTCTTTGGCTCCCCCTGCCTCTAGAGTTACCATGTCCTCCTGCATAGGACTGGCTTTCTTACATTTGCTGCATATTCTGATTTCTACCACGGCCTGCAGATCGGCCTCCTCTACCTCTGCCTCTTCCTCTGCCAGCATTTGAGTAGAAGACAGTTTCTTTTGAACTTCCTGCTGAAGAAGATGCACCACCATTTCTCTGCTCTTCAGAAATTAGAAGAGCAATCAACTCCTCAAAATCAGGAAACTTTTCACGGACAGCAATGGATGTCCGAAACTGTGCATAATCCTTTCCTAGACCATTCAGGGTCACAGAAACTAAAGCGTCATCATCCACTAGCGACCCAATGGAAGCAAGTGCATCTGCAATTTTCTTCACCTTCATGTGGTAGTCATTGATGCTCATATTTTCTCTCTGCACATTATGCAGCTCCTGCTTGAGCTGCATTTTCCTGGCTTGTGTATTTGTACTATACATTTTTGCCAAAGTATCCCATGCCTCCTTTGGTGTACTTGCATCCTGAATATGCACAATCATGGAGTCCGAAATACTGATAGACAGCCAGTACATAACTTTCCTGGCTCTCTCATGCCATCCTTTAAATGCCTGCATTTCCTGTTGATTGGGAACATTAGGAAGAACAAGTTCTTCTTCATTTCCTGTAATGAACTCCCAATAGCCTTTTCCCATCAAGAAATTCATCATTCTAAACTTCCATGCCTGGAAGTTGTTCTTGTCAAGCTTTTCAGTGACAATCTATGAAAGAGAATTAGATGCCATTACAGAACACTGCAAAATATTCTGTCACTGCAAAAAACACAGCTTTTGCCTCACACGGGCAGATCTGCAAAACTGATGAAAGTGGTATTTCACCACACACAGTCACTTCCTAGTGACGATTTTGCATCAACAGGCAACAAGCATGAATCTGCAACTCCCAATATCTCTGCACACAGGCATACGATGCAATTTCTGCAGCAACTTTTCACCGAATAGCCGAGCAATGGTCGCATAGCCAAAACAGGGCCTTTTTCTGAGTGCCTACGAAGAACTTCCGCCTTCAAAACGGGCCCTGAGATGGCCTCGAATCAGAAAAATAAAGTCCACACCACGAAGGGCGTCTCAATCTGAGACAATGCACTCTTGCACTTCTGGCTGTGCTACCTACAGAGATTTGCTCCCACAACCTCGACATAGGAAAGCAACACTGGTCCTCTTACCAGGACACCGCGAACTTGGTTTGCTTTCTTGAGCTCCTTACCACGAACAAGGCTCTGATACCATGTGAAGATAGTGGGAGAGAGGGAAGGAGTCTCACTTGCGGCTTTCTCACATGCACAATGGGGGAATACACTCAAAGGTGGAGGCTGAAAATAGTTTTCCTCTTCTTAGTTGTGAAAGCCAAAACAACTCAAGTACAAAGAAAATAGAAGAACCCTATATGTGGGTCTCAAACCAAACTCAACTAACTAAGGTGGCATACTAACTGAGCCACAAACTAGAGTAGATAAGGATAGCTGTCATCCAGCTATTATTCGTGGGCGGTGTACGAACCGCATCTATAGCTAACAAGTCGGTGACATAAATGCACAACGGTCACCCTGGCATATCGCGAGTGGAGCTCGATATCTCAACACTTTTTGAAGACACATTTATGTGGAGTGTTAGTGCATGGATATAAGTTTTTTGTAGACATATGGATTTATTCCTTGCATTTACATGATAGCAACCAAGTTGTGACATCCATTATGAAGGCAATTCATAGTGTACATGCAGGAAAATATCACCTATGAGCAAATTTGAGAATACAGGCAGACAATTGTGGACAAGTGAATAAGAATGTACTCTTTCTTTGCATTTTTCTCAATGCTAATCACTCATTGAATCTTCAATGAGATTGAATTTGGGTTTTTGTTAGTTGGGCACACACATGAGGATATCAATTAGGTATTCTGCACAGTCTCAAGAGATTTAAAACACAAGGACATGGAGACGATGGATGACTTGATAAGTAAATGTGGGAGGCAAGTTGGTTTCCAAAAGGAAGGTACAGTATGCTCCATGGTTGACAGGATGTATGATTGGAAAAGATTTATTCTACCTTTCTTACAAAAAGATGGTGATGCCCTGATAGGTCATAGTGCTCCACATTATTTTCACTTTTTCTTAGAGGATGAATTTAACTAGTGATGTAGTGACAACACTATTATCATGATACAACATGGGAGCTTGAAGAACCTTACAGTCTCTTACCTTCAATTCCAAGCAAAGAAATGAATCCCACATGGGCTCCTATAAAAGAATTTCACAAGAAATCCAAAGGCGAAATAGAATGCTTAAAAGCTTTTATTATATACAAAGAGGAAATGCTGAAGAGAGTTCTTGATTGGAAGCCCTCTTGGAAGGAACATGCTACTATTGTATGCAGCCCGTGAGCTCCGTAAGCTTAGGGTGCTAAAGTCCGTTGCAGTAGGCAGTCGTGCAAGGGTCCTTAAGCCTATGAGTTGCCGAGCGCTGGAGCTTGTACGTTTTTACTAAGAGTGTGGGAGCCATTTTTTTGTTGGAACACTGAAAGGAAAGAGTAGAGTGGACACAAAATCAGAATACTTGCTTATAGAATGAAGAAGAAAGAGGTCCTTAAGTAGGCACCTCATACAAGGTCACTGACATCACTGATGACCTCAAAGCTCCTCAATCATCTCCTCAATCTGCTCCTAGATTCACTCAATCATCCTATGTGGCTTTTCCACCACCTAATTGTGCTTGTGGGCACCTAACTGTGCCTCTAGCACTCACACATAGAAACATAAGGTGTGCCTGAGGCATACACCTTGAGATATCCCAACAAACCCCCCCTCAAGGAGATGCCTCACGCTATGTCAAGGATACATCTAGTCTCATAGTTTCTCATGCCATCTCATGGTGGTCAAGGATAAATCTATGGCTAGGTTCTCATGCTAGCAAGGGTTTCCTTGGGTGTAAGGTAAACAGAAAGGGATACAAACAGACCTTCCAATGGTTATCTCTCCTACATGTACATGCACACAATGTCTGTAGGAGGTACCATGGAACAAACATACACATGGCCTACATCATAAGGTGACCAGAGCTGTTCACAAAACACAACACACAATAATTTATTTTCATTCATTTTGGAGGACTATCCAGGCTGAGTACCTTGACATAAAAAGAGTGATCTGGAGCATACATAGAGATAATTTAAAATGCATAATCTTCAAAGGATGCCTCATCTTGTGGAGGCTCATTAACTGTAAGTAGATTTGCATTTTCTGTCTTTGCTTTGGCTCTGCAGAACTTCTCACTATGGTTGTTTTTGCCACAGTGCTTACATGGATTAACTTTGAAGCAGTCCTTTGAAAGGTGATTTGTCTTTTCACAGTGATTGCAAGGAGAGTACTTGTCCTTCTGGAATTTCATAACATAAGCAGTGTCATTGCCTTTCCTTAACTCCATATGTCTTTCTTCTTCTTGGAGAGCTGAGATAATGCCTTCAAGGTTTGGATTAGGAAGATTCTTCAAAGTGCTTACAATGTGATCAAAGCTTTCAGGCATACTCTTAAGTAGTACTGCCATAGCATCATCAGGGGTGATAGGAGAGTTGATAGAAGCTAACTGAGTCATAAGACTCCGCATATAGTTGACATGAGCAGCTAAAGTAGTATCACTTGCCATCTTTAATTCAAAGAAAGAGATTTTAAGTGATAGTTTAGATATGTGAGAGCTTGCACCAAAAATCAAATCTAGCTTCTGCCATGCTTCCGATGGAGACTCCAAGTCAGATATATGATGTATGTAATCATCACCCAAAGCTAAAGCAATTATACCATATGCTTTTTCTTCTCTTGCTAGATCCCTTGTCGGTCGTGTCGGAGCTGAAGATTCTCCAGCATTTGAGGCCGTAGAAGAAGCGGTAGGAGTAGGTTTGACAAGTCCCCATAAGTTCTCCCGCATCAATGCAAATTTTACCTTCATTTGCCATGTATGGAAGCCCTTTCCATTGAACTTCTCAAGATTATATAAAGTAGCCATGAGAGGGTCTAACCCAGATATTGGGCAGTGTCTATCTCTCTTACAAGGCAAAAAGAACTGAAATACTTCCAAAGTATAGGCACTTGATGTAGCAAATAGTAGTGACTAGTTTTTCAAACAATGATGCTACTTTTTGCATGCTTCATAGAAGTGAATGAAATAAACACTTTCCAATCACAACCAGGTCTAGCAAGTCAAAACAAAACTGAAGCAACACTTGTAGTGAAGTTATTGAAAACTTCAAAAGACCAAAAATGCTAAAGTAGCATTTTATGTAGCATCATTTTCAAAAGTATGTCAAAACTGTCAAAACTAGAGAGCTGAACTTGGAGGGCTTGTAGCTCACTCTTCAAAGCAAAGAAAAGAGGGCTTTTTGAAGCAAAAGAAAGCTCATATACTAGAGAGGGTCCAGCATAGAGGTTGGACGAAATGGTGCGCACTTTTGCCCGGGAGAGTTGCTACAGGCTGAAACTGAGTTTTGACGATTTCTCCCTCGTTACTGAACCAAATGACTTGAAAAATGGCTCAAAATCTTCGTCTTGAGGTCGCCCATCTACTCCTAAGAGGGCTCAGGCAATGGCGGAGCAGCCAGGGAGTATTGAGCAACAGAAGAAATTCGCTGTTTGGAGAATGGCAGCCACCACAGACGTTTTTTCTTCAATTGCTTGCAGGTGGAAGTTCGTCCATACTAGAGGAGTTTCCAGCTCAGAGGGTTTGGGCAATGGTCATTTGTAGGCGGAGAACCAAGCTCTCTAAGATTTTGGGAAGAAGGAGGAAGATGGGGAAGAAGAAGATGAAGAAGAAGATGATGATGTGGCAAAAATGGGCTCAAGGGGGATCAAATGGCTCTGATACCATGTTGGAACACTGAAAGGAAAGAGTAGAGTGGACACAAAATCAGAATACTTGCTTATAGAATGAAGAAGAAAGAGGTCCTTAAGTAGGCACCTCATACAAGGTCACTGACATCACTGATGACCTCAAAGCTCCTCAATCATCTCCTCAATCTGCTCCTAGATTCACTCAATCATCCTATGTGGCTTTTCCACCACCTAACTGTGCTTGTGGGCACCTAACTGTGCCTCTAGCACTCACACATAGAAACATAAGGTGTGCCTGAGGCATACACCTTGAGATATCCCAACATTTTTGTACTGTGAGCAATGCTTATATGAAGCCTTGGAGATACTTGGCGCTATGCAGTGGGTCATTATGCAACATTCGTTGAGGCTCATAGATGGTGTGCTATGATGGATATCTAGATGGGCGAGGCACTAGAGCTTGGTTGCATGAGCACACATGGCTCACTGGAGGCTATTGGAGAGGTAAAAAGGTCGTAGAGTCATCAAAAGAGCTGGCATTAGTGCTCACTATTGTCACTAGAGTCATAAGAAATAGGAGCTCTGGTTTCAAAGAGGCACAGTCATTGTAGTCGAAGGCTGCTTTGCATGGAGGCTAGGCTTAGTTGCCGCTAGTCAAAGGGAGCTTGGGTTGCATGCAGAGGCTCGTTTGTCATTGCAACAGCAAGCGTGGAGCAAGCGTGGAGACTAGTAGTAGCTTGTGAAGCTCTCATTTGGTTGCTTGGTTATGTTGGAGAAGGCTGCTGCAATCGTGTAGAAGGCATAGCATGGAAGTTCGTTGAAGAGTAGGCTTGGCTCTGTAATGCGGGCTGGCTGTCATTTGGAGGGGCTTTGCACTTAGAGTCTTAGAACATGTTGCCAGCCATAGTTAGCCTCTCCACCTGAGGGTCTTAGAACATGCACTGAGAGTCAAAAGTCGCGGGCTTAGTCAGCTGAGCATCGCCTGTGGCCATATTTGTTGTAGAGGCTAGCAGAGTGCTCTGTCCTTCAAAGCAAGATAGGAGAGTAGATATCTCTCCTTAGTTCTCTTCCACAAAGAGTAGGAATCAAGGGAAATTTTCACCAAAAAACTCAAAAATATAATGGATAGAAATCCTCACATAGAAATCTCTCAGCAGAAAATGAACATGAATAGAAATTTTCTCATAGAATGGACATAATTTTTTCTCTCATCATGGAAGAGAAGAATAAAGAATTCTCACAAGAGATATGAATGGAAATCCAATGGACGGAATCTTTTCTCAAAGTGGACAAAAATTTCTCTCATCAACAGAATGAAAGATTGAAAAACACTCGATCGCTCAATCTCTCAATCACTCAATCTCTCTCACAAGGATGGTGCCTCAGCAAAAGGCAGAACCATGCTCTAATTGTTGAGATATGGTGCCATGAGCACATAGATTAAAGGCTAAGGTATGGTATAGAAATGTATTAAAGTAGCCACCCTAAGATGTGGACTACATGATGTGGAGATGTGGATCAAGGATATCCACAAGGAGAGATGTGGATCAGAGGATCCCACAAGTGTTGACTATCCTAAGGGCACTCTATATATAAGAGTCCTATCATGTATTGTTGAATAAAAAGAGAAATGTACATTCACTCAAGATTCTGTTTATGAGTCCAAGCTAATCTATCTTGGAACCTAATTGACTTGAGGTACATGTCATGAGCACTCTCTTCATCATGTTTACACATAGGTTGAGAGTGCTCTCAACGGAAGCAAGAATGGAAGAGGGAGAGAGAGCGAGAGAGAGAGACAGAGAGCCACACAAGTTTTGGTGGGTGCAGAACCACCCTAATCTTCTTTTTTCATTCATTTATATATGTGTGAGTATTGTACATAACTGGGGTTAAGGCACAGTGACCTTTAACCCCCACAACCTCCCACTTAAAGGACAATGTGCCTTTAAGGGAGAACTACCAGTGAGCATACTATCCAATGCCCATCAATACACGACAATACTCAAACCGCTGACTAGGTAGACTCTTCGTCAGCATATCTGCAGGGTTATCATCTGTATGAACCTTGACAAGCTTTATGCGCTTGTCCTCAAGTACCTCCCTGATGAAATGGTACCTGACCTCAATGTGTTTGGTCTTTGCATGAAAGACCGGATTCCGTGCTAGCTGAATAGCACTCATGGAATCACTATGAAATGTCGGTACACCTGTATGAATCCCCAAATCTCCCACTAGCCGATCAAGCCATATAGCCTCCTTGCAACCCTCTGTGGCTGCAACATACTCAGCCTCTGTGGTAGACAAAGCAACGCACTTCTGTGCGTGAGACATCCACGACACTGCACCACCTGCAAAGGTGAACACATAACCAGAAGTGGATCTCCTACTATCCACATGCCCTGCATAGTCTGAATCTGTGTACCCAAGTACACGCATGTCTCCTTTACCAAAGCAAATTCACATCTCCTTGGTACCCTTCATGTACCTCATGATGCACTTAACTGCCTCCCAATGCCTCTTTCCTGGATTAGCCATATACCGGCTAACAACTCCCACTGCAAATGCAATGTCTGGTCTAGTAGCTATCATAGCATACATAAGACTCCCAATTGCTGATGCATAAGGAACCTTGGCCATCATGGCCTTTTCCTCATCTGATTTGGGACTATCTGTATGACTCAGTTTCACATATGGAGGCAATGGAGTACTCACTGCCTTCCCCCCCTCCATATTGAAACGCTGTAATACTTTTGTAACATACTCTTTTTGTGAAAGCCAAAGGAGTTTCCTACTCCGATCACGCGTGATGCGCATACCAAGAATATGACCTGCAAGTCCCAAATCCTTCATATCAAAGGCCTCATGCAACTTGGCCTTTAATGCATCTAGCTCATAAGTATTCTTGCTAGCCAATAGCATATCATCCACATATAGTGCCAGGATTATCAGGCTACTATCCTTAGCTCTTTTAGTGTAGAGGCAGTGATCAATTTCACTCCTTCTAAAACCCTGGGACCGAATGAAAGCATCAAACTTCTGATACCATTCTCTAGGTGCTTGCTTAAGACCATAGAGACTCTTCTTCAGCTTGCAAACTAAATGCCCTTTGCCCTTTTCTTCAAAGCCTTCCGGCTGCACCATGTAAATTTCCTCATGCAAATCCCCATGCAAGAAAGCTGTCTTGACATCCATTTGCATAAGCTCCATATCCTCTACTGCCACTAGCCCAAGCATGCATCTAAGTGTGGTCATCTTCACAACCGGAGAGAATATCTCATCAAAGTCCACACCCTTCTCTTGCTTGAACCCTTTAGCAACCAAACGGGCCTTGTATCTAGGCACATCATCACCTGTGACCTTCATTTTGTAGACCCATTTACATGGCAATGCTTTCTTTCCATGTGGCAAAGAAACCAAGTCCCAAGTCTTATTCTTCATAAGTGAACTCATCTCTGATTGCATAGCATACTCCCACTTGCGTTGATCCTCACGCATCATAGCCTCTTTGTAGCAAGAAGGCTCCCCACAATCAGTAAGCATCACATAGTCTACCCCTGGAATAAACCTATCAGGCGGTCTAGACACTCTAGATGATCTTCTCAAGGGCATTTCAGCTTGCTGTCCCACTTGCATATCAGCCACATTTGGCTCATCATTTCCACCAATAGATGATCCATCATCTACCCTTGATTGTATACCTGTGGGAGTACTTGGTTGTACCATTTCTTGCACATTTGGTGCATGGACAGCTTGCTGCCTATCAACATATGCAGGTGGATTCACATCCTGGAAAGTGATTCTCCTCATTTCCACATCCCTCATGGGTGCCTTATGCATCTTCTTCTCATTGAAGACCACATCATGGCTGCGTATGATCTTCTTTGCTTCTGGATCCCAGAGATGATAGCCCATCTCTCCACTTTCACCATAACCTAGAAAGATGCATTTCCTAGACTTAGGATCTAGCTTCTTTCGAAGCTCTTTTGGCACATGTGCATATGCCTCACACCCAAATATACGCAAATGAGAGTAAGAGGGCTTCTTGCCACTCCATGCCTCTTCAGGAATACCACCATCCAAACTCTTACTAGGTGATCTATTGATCACATGCACTGCAGTCTTCATTGCCTCAGCCCAAAAACCACCAGAAAGACTTGCATTGGAAAGCATGCATTGCAACCTTTCTTGAATGGTACGATTCATCTTTTCTGCAACTGGATTTTGCTCTGGAGTATGAGGGGATGTGAGCTCCCTCTTAATCCCACGTGTATCACAGAAATGCTGAAAGTCATGAGAGAGATACTCTCCACCATTGTCAGTCCGTAGGCATTTAAGCATTCTACCTGACTGATTCTCAACCAAGGCCAGCCATTTTTGAAATACCTGGAATACATCACTCTTCCGAGCTATAGCATAAGCCCACACTTTCCTAGTTGCATCATCAATGAATGTCACATAGTATTCGGCCCCGCCTAATGACCGTGTAGGCATGGGACCACATACGTCTGAATGCACCAAATCAAGCATTTCAAACTCTTTCTTTCCCCTTCTTTTATGGGCTGATTTAGTCTGCTTCCCATAGAGACAATGCTCACAAAATTCAAAATCAGAGAAACTCAAATGCGGTACATAACCCAAACGGCATAAGAGTTTCATTCCATTTTGGCTCATGTGCCCCAACCTGCAATGCCACAAAGAAGTGCTTGGCTGCTCGGTTATTGCAACAACATGATCAAATACCCCTGATACATGTAAGGGATACAAAGTCCCACACTTGGCACCCCTGGCCAAAAGCATAGAGCCCTTCTGAATTTTCCAACTCTGAAAGCCAAAAGTGGTGTGAAAACCAGCATCATCTAGCTGACCCACTGAAATAAGACTCTTGGTCAGCTTAGGCACATGTCTCACATGTTTCAAAACAAATGCAGACCCATTTGCAAAAGAAAACTTTATGTCACCTGCTCCCACTATGTCACATGCATAGTCATTTCCAAGATGCACACAACCTGTCTTTCCACTATCATAAGTGGAGAACCATTCCCTATGGGGAGTAACATGGAATGAAGCACCAGAATCCAAAATCCAATCCTAGGAATATGCATCATCTGAAGTGGTAAGCAACTCTGCAGATAAACTAGACATGAAGAGAACATCATTGTCACTATCACGTGTGACTGCATTGATCTCCTCGATCTTCACTTTTCCTTTGTCCTCCCTTGGACTCTCTTCCTTTTGATTTGCACCCCAATTTGCATTCTTTTTCTTATCCTTTTGCTCTCTTTTCAGCTTGTAGCAATCCTTTTTCATATGGCCCTTCTTGCCACAATGGTAACACTCAATGTTCCGTGCCCTGGATTTGCTACGAGACTTCCCTCTTTCTTGGGACTTCCCCCTGAACTGTGATCTGCCCCTTTGCACATTTAAGGCTGCATCCTGCTTGTTGCCATCCATAGACTTCCGTCTAATCTCCTCGGCCAACAAGCTACCCACAACATCATCAAATTTCAGTACTCCACCAGGTGCAGAGTTACTGACAACTGTACGGAAGGTATCCCATGAGGATGGCAATGAACATAAGAGAAATATTGCCTTAGTCTCCGCATCAAAATTCATTTTCTGAGCCTGAAGCTGGCTGAAAATAATATTGAATTCATTCAAGTGAGAAGCAATGGAGACCCCTTCCTTCATCTGCAGCTCAAACAACCTCTTCATGAGGTAAACTTTATTAGAGGCAGTTTCCTTTTCATAAGTGGCACACAGTTTCTTCCACAAATCTTCCGTAGTCTGCTCATTTACTACTGTGAAATAAACTGACTCTGCAAGATGAAGTCTAATAGTAGACTTTGCTAATGCATCCAACTCATTCCAATCATCCTCAGACATATTTGCAGGCTTAGCTTCAATCCCTGCCAAGGGTTTAATCTGCTTCTTTTGAATAAGTTCATCCCTTATCTGTTCTTTCAACAAAGAAAAGTTTGTCCCATCAAACTTTTTAATGCTGAAAAACTCCTTTTCAGGCATGGAAGAGGATGCCATGATGCAAATAAAGCAAAATCCCAAATGCTAGTGCCTGCAAGAGAGAATCACACCAAATACCAGGTGCACCCAAATGTGTATGCCACAATAGAGTGAAATATCACCAAAACTCAAAACTCAAAGCATCTGACTCATGTGCATATACTATGCATCCATATGAGCAAATCTGGCCCAAAAGAAAATGCCAATAAGTGCCAAATGACTCAAGCATAAACATTGTCCACTGGCATATGCATCAATAATGTCTCATCCAAGAGAGCATAGCACTATCAGTGCATCACCTGCAATGTGTCAAAGCTGTCCCTCAGCTTAAAATAGCATCCATGTGCAAAGCGTCCATAAAAAATAGCTTCCCACAAGGCAATTTGGGCCTATCAGCGCATCCAACAAGGACCGCAATGCATCCAAATGGCCTATAAATCATCCACTGCAACCCAATGCATACCACGAATGAGCGCACACTGCTCAAACTGCAACCAGAGTGATCTGCATAAGGTATGCTCAAGAAATCATAGTCCCATGGTAATGAGCGCTACTGAAAATAGAACCTGAGATGCTTCAAAACATGGGCGCCATTGCATAATCGGACTCAGCAAGAAAATCTGCAAATATCTCTCTTCTGCCAGAACTCCAAAATCTCAACCGATGAGTGAGAAACGGGAGTCAATACTTATCCACTGCCATGTGGCATAAATCTAAGGTTTCAAAACCTTAGTATGAAAAATGCATAACAGAGAGACGAAATCGAATACACAGAGATTTATAACTCTGAAAATCCTCCACCGAATCACGCAAGAACTGATAGGTAGGGGTTTTTGGGCATCCGGAACGCAATGGGACAGACGGTTTTGGAAACCGTGGCCTCAATCACTGGGTCCAACACACGGACTGAAAAACGTTTTTGGAAACAGAGCTATCTGTAAACTCCACCGGAGTGCGAATGATGAGCAACATAGAAGTTTTAGGACCTCTTGAGTCCACTGGAACTGACAGATCTGCAAATGGTTGCTCCAAACTTGAGTTCCAACACCCGGGCAAAAAACGCACGAATTGACACAGTGAGTCAGAAATCCACTGAAATGATCTCAGATTCAAGAATGAAGGTGTTTCCAAGCTCCTGAAGTAATGTGGACACTAAAAGCAAGCAATAGTTGCCTCTACAAGTCAATACGGAGTCTCTGTCATCGAACGAAACAGGGAAAAGCTCAAAAAACGACTTTTTCTTTGAAAGCTCTTAACAGGCTCTCAAAACCACTTCGCAAAGCCAAAGTGACTTTTCCAAAGGTTCCTCCAAGGTCTCTGCACACTCGGATGCAAGTAAAGTCACCCACAAAGCTTCCCACAGAGCTTCTCCTTCCTCCCACAGAGCTGCTGAGCTTCTAAGCATTCACGCACGCTCAGCTAGATCACTCGGGCTCTGATACCAGTTGAGCGTGCTCTCAACGGAAGCAAGAATGGAAGAGGGAGAGAGAGCGAGAGAGAGAGACAGAGAGCCACACAAGTTTTGGTGGGTGCATAACCACCCTAATCTTCTTTTTTCATTCATTTATATATGTGTTTGAGTATTGTACATAACTGGGGTTAAGGCACAGTGACCTTTAACCCCCACATAGGTTCCATCCACCTTAGAGCGCTCCATAGATCCTGAGGCATGCTTGTTTTGACATGGTCTCAGAGCATAGGTTTAGCTCTCTAGTTTAGCTCATTAGTAGTTCATTAGGATTGCTCCCATTCTTAGATTAGTTTTAGAATGTAAGATTAGTTTTAGATCCCAAAAGTTCTTCATTCAGAGAGTTCAGTTCATTGTGAGCTTGAGTGTTCCTTATTTTGTGAGAGAGAGAGAGTCCCTTGAGTATTTTCTTTGAGAGATATATTGTGTATGTGAGAGTTTCTTGAATTGAGAGTTCTTGTGAGGTTCATTCTTCCTCACTGGTCCTTTTGCTCATTGAGAGAGAACGATATCTCTCTTCTTCTTCTCCAAGAGAAAGAGAGAGAGATACTCTGAAGGCTATGACCTACAGTTATGAGCTACATCTACCTAAAGCTACACAGTCAATAGATTCAACTCTCCTAGCTTCAAAGGCTCCACCAGATGCTCCATCAGTGCCTCCAACAAGAATCTCCAACAAGAAGCTCTACCACAACCATCCTGCTAGCCACAAGCTCCTACACCTCAAGCCTCACATCTCCAATAAGCTTCCACCACAGCCAGCCAACTATACACAAGCTTCTCTATGACAGCCAACCAGCGATGCCTTCCAACATGACCACCATCGGCTAGTTAGATCTCCATCGCTCCCATACTATTCTGCTCTAGGCACCGACAAATCCACTCATGTAAAGAGCACCCTTTGCATCGACTACCTTCACCCTCCTACAAGTTGCCTCAACCTCTGACGACCAGCAGCACGCACCCAAATGGCTGAATAAGGCCCCCCCTTTGCATACGCTGGAGGCATGCTGTGACGGCCTGTGCAGGGATGGTTTCGTTGGTGGATCGGCTGGCATCGATGGAGCACGAGTAGTCGAATGAGCTACTCGTGTTTCCCAACTACTCGAACATGGCGTGAAGCCTGGCATCTTGAGTAGTTTGGGCCACAACTTGATGATTGTGCTTGGACCTGACGGAGCTACCAACGAAGGAGTAAGTCAAGGTTTTGGAGGACATCTTTGTGGAAGCATGGTCCTTGAAAGAAGGGGAAACGAGAGGCTTGTGGAATGTCTGTAGCAGGATAATGCAAACACAGAGAAGACCTATGTCACCAGTCGAAAGTGCCGGCAACCGAGAAATGGCCTTCGTAGCTAGCTTGTGGGACTGCAATGCACCTGCGGCCAACACTACAATATCAGTGGGACTTAGTGGCTCAAAATTGATGACTAATCCGAATGTCGCATCGCCCTAAGCTCCCTACTACAACTGATTTCCTTCAAAGCTTTTCTTTTGCTAAGGTTCCCTTGGATTAACATGTGGCAGATAATAACTAATCAGGGTTATTAGAAGCACCCTTGGTTGAGTTTGTGGTCACATTAGGGTTAGTTCAACATTGGTCAAATGGTCAAGTAACCCATAATAACCATGGTTAAGATTAGGGTTAGTTAAAAATGCCACATCAGCAGAGCATCAGCATAGTGCCACTTAAGCACACAGAAGCCCTTACTAAGCACAGCTTGGAAATGTAGCATATGAACAACCTCTTCCACATCATCAATTGTCCCTCTTCTTCACAAAAACTTTGACAAGGCATAACTTGCAATCCAGGAGGAATTGGCATGTGCTCCAAAAAGGAAAAGTCATCATCTTTTTGAGCTCTATGCGCATGTCAAGTCAAAATTATTGTTCGCAATTAGACACTATCAATATTGAAAGAAATCAACTGGTAAGACCTTTGCAACAAATGGAAAAGCAACGCATGAATGCACACATCGATGTCATAAGCATGCCAAAAGCACAAGTGCATGAGATGACCATAGCACAAATCATGGCATCCACACATAAAGCATTAAGGCACATGGAAGAACAAAGCATCATGCATCAAGCTACATCGAATAAAGATGCGAACGCCATTGACATGAAGCATTGAGAAGCAACATCCTTGCCACCTTCAGCCCACATGATTGTTATCAAACTTGACCACCTGAGAATAGCCATGTAAGCATCTAGGAGAGGATTTGATCTTGAAATACCCACACTTGACCACCTTAAGTAGCAATGTATGCACTAAGGGGAGGTGATGGAATGTAACTCACATCTGACCACCTTGCAGTAGCCAAAGGATCATGGCACCAAGGGGAGGTGTTGAGATATGGTGCCATGAGCACATAGATTAAAGGCTAAGGTATGGTATAGGAATGTATTAAAGTAGCCACCCTAAGATGTGGACTACATGATGTGGAGATGTGGATCAAGGATATCCACAAGGAGAGATGTGGATCAGAGGATCCCACAAGTGTTGACTATCCTAAGGGCACTCTCTATATAAGAGGGCTATCATGTATTGTTGAATAAAAAGAGAAATGCACTTTCACTCAAGATTCTGTTTATGAGTCCAAGCGAATCTATCTTGGAACCTAATTGACTTGAGGTACATGTCATGAGCACTCTCTTCATCATGTTTACACATAGGTTCCATCCACCTTAGAGCGCTCCATAGATCCTGAGTCACGCATGTTTTGACACTGATACGATGACAAAATATGAAGAGGGGAGAGGAGAAGAGTGGAGATGAGGAGAGAGGGCACAGCTAGAGAGCACACCACAAATGACTAATTGTACACTAGATTTAGTTGAAAATGTAGAATATATACAAACCCATTTAGGGTTAGGGTTAGGGCATCTAACCCTTTCCTTTATAGCATATATATGTGCTAGTGCTATGCACATGTAATCACATGATGTTGAGCGTGGTCTCTCAACAGAAGTACTGTAAACTAAACAGATATTCGCAATCCCATGGCAATGATATGGTAATCGACCACACCTAATTTGTTTGTAACTGTATGATATTGCACAAAGTTTGACATAAATAGAGAGTCCCCAATGAATATAAAAACGAATCCTATTAAAAATGTAGCTCAATGTAAGACCAATTCTAGTATCCTATCATACCCTTTGTTGCACAGCCTTCTCTTATGATCTACGCACTGCTTTATTTAAGCTTTAACATAAACTTGGACTAACAAACTTTTTGTAGGAGAGTCCATTGAGTGAAGATCAATACCTCCATATTCAAAACGTTTTTAGTATAGAAAGGCAATTGTTCCCAAAATGCAAAAATAAAGCTCAAACAATCTGTTTGAACTCAAAAAGGAATCCAAAGAAATCGCAGGGTGTTCTCTAGGTCAATTTGAGGAGAATGACATCTCTCCAGGTCATTGCAAAGCTGTGATAGATTGTGGAACTTTAGAAAAAGACAAGGGAGGGTAGGGCAAGACTACCATGTAGAGGCCTAGCTCTTCAAACTACTCTCTCTCTTATAGAAGGAGAAATCCTACGCTTAACAAAAGGCAGAAGCAATGAAAGCAAATGACGAGGAAAAACCAATTCTCACGACTCTTGCAAACACCAAAAACTAGCTTGTTAATAAGAACTTATTTCGAATCATTTTCAACTCCTGCAACCAAGAATGGAACACTTATGGAATAATTATTCAATGTACTCAATTCTTCCTTGTTCCTCCCTTACAAAACACTAGTAAGCAACAATTATCTAAAGCTTCGATAGACGTTTATGCAAGGATGAATTTCATTAGCATTAGATGAATTGGAAGCTGACTCTTTATACCATCTCCAACGGCTTCGAGCGTTGCAACCTCACAAAGATTACTAGGACTCTTCTTCTAAGGAGACGTTTTAAGAATCGCTAGCTCTCTGGTCGCTTTTATTGATGTAGTACCAAGCAAAAGGCTACCATGCATAGCACCTCGGCCTGAAGAAGTCTTCAAAGGAGACAAATTTGATGAACCTACACAAAGTTCATCACCACAATCCAAATATTGAAATGAATTGCAACAAATACTAATCTAAGAAAAAGGAGACCTTGCAAGGAAGAAGTTGCTTCATTCCACATTCTTACCATAGCTCCTCTCCAACTCTACAAAACAAATGATGACTTCTACAATGAAATGGAAGGCACTTTTTCGATACTATAGAATTGAACCACACTACTTTTTGAGATCTTCTAGAATGAAATACATTTCTTTTGTCTCTCAGGTTCTTGTATAGTCATATACTCTTAGCAGACAAGATCTCTTACACCTATAACTTGTGTATGTCTTACCATCTCATAGTGTATTCCATCAAATAGGCACCTTGACTTCCATGGAAGACATGCTCAGCATAGCAAATTCTAGATGAGGCCTATTCTCAAACTATCTGTCATGAACATCAACAAATTGGAAATACTAGTTGAAGTGATGTGTTGCCAACTTGTACACATTGATTGCTAGTGCATATTACTCAAGCATATTCTTCACAAAAATCTCTAATGATACCATGCCAACCCACCATGCACAAATAACCAAAGAAACACCCATGACATTTAATAGGAAGACAAACTTTGCACATGGACAAAGACACGTGAACCAATCAGCAAATTTAAAAATCCATCAATAACACTTTCCTGAAAGCTGACTTTCACAATTAAACGTTCACTAAGCCCTACCCCATTGTGGGAAATCCAAAAATCATTAAATTGGCAAGTCCCTAAAAATAATTGAAAGAATGCATTCCACATACACTCACTTGACTATGGGATTAGTCTCAAATTTCTAATGCAAAGAGTGGCAATAAGTAATGGCAAAGTCTTAAGAACATGGATCTACGGTTCAACTTTAGCATGTCTCTACCACTGTGGTTCAGTTTGGCAAGGTCTTAAGAACATGGATGTATGGTTCAGTTGGTCATATACAATGAAACCGAGGGGGCCTGAGCGTGGCTCTATTGACACAGTGCTTTGTAATGCAAAATAATAGAAGAAGAGCGTGAAAGGCTCTATACATGCATATTCTTTTATGCAAGGTCACCTAAATCCTACCTCCAATTCATATAGTGAAGGAGTTGGTAGTGAGGGTTCATGAGGGCATACTAGGCTCATCATTAACTTGCATGCCCATGTTGAAAAGCTCACACGACTGAAAGAGTCAACACGTCGCCTTCTTTGGTCCATAGTGATCCTGCAATAACTGATTTTGACTCTGCCAACACTAAGATTATTGCTTCTTGTCTCACATTTTAGGAGTATAACGCATTTTTAGGTATCAAGATTGAAGAGGGCATTGGTTGGTTGCATCAACACCGCAAAATTTAAGCGAGACATTACACTGTTAACAAACAAGGCATCTCTTATCGTCGACCTGAGCTTATAACACATTGTTCATTCGTTTATTTATTTGTAACATCTCATTGCCACATGATAAGTTCAATTGGCAAACTGAAGAACAATGCACGCTCCCAAACTAATGGTACCAAGCTTCAGCTACTCACAGAAGAGGGAATTCACATGAAAATAGTGAGAAAGTGCCCAGTTATAATTCTACCAAAACTACTGAAGTAATCGATCATAAGCCTCTATCAAAAACGTCAAGCAAAGGGCCAGACTATGAGTTCCAATTGCAAAGTCATCACAATCAACGTCCAAAGCGTGGGGACCAATGGTGTTGTTCTTAATGGGAAAACACAAATGCATATAGAGTAGCTAGAGCCATATGCTCGGAATAGATTTCTATTTCTCTACCCCCAAGTCCCTTGCTCAACTAGGATGATAGTGCTCGAGGTAACTGTAGCAGTTACGTGATAAGGGGCCAAAGTAAAGACACGCTCGACAATCACACACAATTCCAAGATCAATGCTCCACTTGACTCGACCATGGAGAAGGGACCGAATCCCAATAGACAATGGATATTGAGTTCTCCATCCTCCATTTCGTATCAAAATCCAAGCACGAGGCTAGCAATGCATCTCTTATTAGAGTGACGAAACAAGGGGCTTGGCATTTTGCGAGTTTTGCGAGTTTTTTATCATCTAAATGTATGGTTAGTGTCTAGCCATATATTTAGATAATCAAAAATCAACCCATGTCATATACTTGAGTTCAAGAAACCAACAGTGCTCCTCCAACCTTAAGGCCACTAAATTTTTAGGCCATGTTTCTTGAAAACATTAACAAAAGATCCATCACCGAGAGGAAATAGGGGTAGTTGTCTCACAAAAAGAGCAACATGCTAGCAAAGTAAACACATGAATTAATCATTACCAAAATTATAAAATGAATTGCAAGTTCATAAACATTTACTTTGCATAGCCAAAGTGATATTAATTGATCTCCAAGTGGATTCGCAATGACACTTAGCACATGAAAAATAAAAAAAAGTTGAGGGCAAAAAGTACATGAGTTACTATAGCTGGACGATGTGATACTCTCAAAACTGATTTGCATGCTATTTCAAAACATTGACAAAAGTTCCACCATGCTCTAATGAGCATGGTAGCCAAGATGGTTGAGTTTTCTCAAGTTCTACCCACACCACACCAAATATTTGCACTCCATTTCCATGGTCTTATAGTCATACTTACCTCGCGCCACATCACACTAACCACGATAGTACAACCTTATGAAATCACCATGGCAATTGAGAAATGGCCCTCAGAAGCCCAATCTCAAGTTGCCATGGCTTTTTTTTCTAATGACTCTAATAGCCTATAACTCATCTGTTCCACTAATATTTATTGATTCTAAAGATCGATATTTATCGATCTTAACAACCGATAACTCATCCATCCCACTAATATTTATGAACTATTTACACACCTTATAGCATCGAATTCTTATAGTTTATGCCAAATTTTGAAAGCTTACAAAAATTTTGGGTCTCCAAATTTCATAGAGCTACAAATCCTTGGAACTTTCTCAAATTAGCTAATCCACCCAACTCCTTTACTGCTAGCTTAGGCTACATGGAGAAAAAAGGTCAAGAGACGGTTGTTGTTGATTGAGACCACCTTTGATACCAAAAAGTAACCCAATACCATCCAATTAGAATTATAGTCTTATATAATAGGGTTTATAAATCCCTTAAGGCAATAGAGGAAGCTAGAGCTAACCTTTTTAACACCTCACATGTGACAAACCTTGAGAACATCAAAGAGGAGCAATGGGACATGGACGAAGCTCTATTCAATTCCCAAGAGCATAATGATAGTAAAGAAGGACATGCCCAAGACATGCCTTTGAGACTTATTAAGCCACCTAGACTAGACTAATGAGCCAACCATCCACCTCTGCTCCACCACCACCACTAGTAGTAGCTATCAACATACCATTTACAAGCACCTAGCTGACACACACATTCATTCACTCCTCTGACACATCACTTAGTACACACACAATCACTAGGAGCCAAGAACCAGGAAGCTAGGTATTTCAAGCTTGCCAGTAGTGAATGAGCCATAGTGTAACCCTCTATTTCATGCCATGATTATACTCAAGAGGGAGATGGAGACCAAGAGCAACATCAACCCCCGCTATTTACTTATGCATAAGAGGACTAACATACCACAACGACCTCAATCATATAATGAGGGTGGATGTTGGTGGAAAGACAAGCTCAATACCCTAGATGCACCCAAAGAACTACCTCTAGACATCCAACAATCAACATGAAATTGCAATGCTAGAAGAGGGCATTGAAACAAGCCCATCCATGGTGGAGAATTAGAGGCAAAGCAAAGAACAACACAAGATGTGGGCATGTGAACAAACCCATCCAAGGAGAACTAGGGGCAAAGAAGAAACACTCAATCCAACCATCTAATTGTTAAATCTAAAAGACTTGGGTTCTTAGACAACATGGGAAAATATCACTTTTGCAAGAACGGGAAAGATGGCAAATCTGCACTAAGTCACCCACCACCATCAAAATTGGCACTCTTTACATGCCAATCTCACAAAGGTGGTTGTGGGAGTGTTCTTAGCTATCAAAATAAGTTGTTTACAACTTTTGAGTAATTTCTGGCTTAGAAAAGTGCACCACCTCACGAGGGTATTATAGCATTTTGGAAGATTTTTGTTGCATATGTAACACAATCCCAAATCCATCTATTGTCACATCTAGCCATTTTTGTAAATTCATCGTCCATTTGCTCTCATAGATGTGCCACCAAGCAATGAGTAAATGGACCACAATGTCACATCATAACTCTTTATCAAAGGTCCCAATCTTAAGTAGTTGGTGTGGGTGTACTATAGACTATGAAATCTTCACTCCCACTACAACGTTCTGGCAGCCAAATTATATGTTTAACAGTAGAAATCCTAGACCACTAGCATGATAAGACTTAATTGATTGGATGCAGGCACCAATGTGATATAGTATACTTCAAAGATCTAAGGGACTGGATCTTGTTCAAGATACTCACATTGGTTATATATGGATCTCGCCTCATTTATTTGTACTTTTTCTTCTGGTCCCCCTATAAAATAGCTCATCAATGTACTATAATGCCAAGAGGAGGGTTTGAAAAAATGTTTACTCCTTTTTAATTAGTTGCCCTCCAACATAGCTTGCTCGCATAGCTACCATAGCTCATTGGTGAGCTATGCCGAAGGGGGTTTTGGCCAACTATGTGAGGGTGGGATGGGGGGCTTGGAAAAAAATATATTGTTTTTTATTTTGTCCCCCTATACCATAGCTTGTTGGCAAGCTATGCCAAAGAGGGGTTTTAAAAAGTGTTTATTCTTTTATTTTTTCGTCCCCCTCAGACATATCTCATCGGCAAGCTATGCCAAGGATGGGTTTTAAAAATGTTTTTTCTTTTATTTCTGGTCCTAAGACATAGCTCATTGGCGAGCTATGGCGGAGGGAGTTGCAAAAAATGTATTCTCCATTTTATTATTTCTCCCTTGTCTCTCTTTTTCTCTCACACTGTCTCTCCCTCCCTCTCTTCCTCTCTCTCTCTCTCTCCCTCTGACGTCACTATGATCTGAAAAGAGCTCAGCTCTGCCATAGCTAGCCATGGACATAGGTATATTTTCCTCCGTCCTTCCTCCTGCCTACTTGTCTTCTCATCATCTCTACAAAGCTTTCAAAAAATTCAGAGCATTTTTCCTCCTTCCATGAAGCATACTTCTCCCTTCTCCCCCCTCCTCCTTCCATGAAGCGTACTTCTCCCCTCTCCCCTCTCCTCCTTCCATGAAGCATACTTCTCCCCTCTCCCTCCTCCTCCCATCGCTTTTAGAAAAATGGCTAGAGTATACTTGTGCAAGCGGATCAATCTAAAGAGATAGAGGAAGTTGTTTCTTCTAGTCATAATTTAATGTTACAATTACTGAAAGAGGTTGACAGAGGCTATGGAATAGCAATAAAGGGTAGTAAAGAGAAGGCATGGCTAATAAGTAGCTTACACAAGGAATGCAACAGCTCAAGACTAATGCACAATAACTCTAAAATACCATTGCCTTTCTCTTGAGCAATGATATGTATGCTACCATGAACGGAGAGCGTTGGAAGTCTAATCGATCAAAGCAACTGGTATTGCCTATCCAAGCAATAATCCTGCCATGGAAGATGCAAATCAATATCAATAAGCATATAGAATTGTAGGAATTGGAAATAGCAAGCAAATAGCTTTTCTAGCGAGGTAGAATCAAAGGATTTATCTCAATGACCAAAGTCATGCAATCAATAGAGAAGGCCATCAATTAGCATGTGTATCACCTAAATGTTGATAGATGAATCTACATAGCAAGGAGATGCTAAGCAAATGTAGCATACAAGGGTCCAATAGCACACACATGTACCAAAATGCAAAGATTCACCCAAGCAAAGTACCATCTATGGGAGGCCAATAGAGCATCAGTGAGTTGAATAGGCCACAATGCAACACCCATTACATGCCCATGGACGACGATCCATTAGTCAGACAGGGCGCCCAATCCAATCGAAGCATGGAATCATGCTACTCAAGAGAGGAGATCACTCCAAGTAGTAGCTCCTTGTAACTGTCGCTCCCTTGGCATCAAGACCAAAGTGCAAGCAAGAGTGTTGCAAATTGGCTCATAACGGCAGTGCAAGCGAAAGGCTTGAGACATCCTCATTAATCCGAATGCCATGATTATTGCAACAACTTCATGGAGACGTGTAGCAAAAGACTCGAAAAGGTTGCGAGGTAGGGAAGATGATTTATAGCTTGTCAGTGAGCTATGTTGGAGGGAGTTGAAAAAAAATGTTCTCTTTTTATTTTGTCCCCCTCAAACATAACTTGCCCGCGATGAACTATGCCTGAGGGGTTTTAAGATTTTGCTGTAACTTTCTATTTCTCTCTCAAATCTCTCTCTCTCTCTCTCTTTGTCTCTCTTTCTTTTCCCCCTTTCTCTCATGCTCTTTCTCTCTCTCCCCCTCTCATTTTCTCTCTTTCCCTCTCTTTTTTATGCCCTCTAGCATAGCTCTCTAGCCAACTATGCCAGGAGGGGTTAAAAAATCTTTTATGTATTTTCTTTTGGTCCCCCATGCTAGAGGAGGTAAGAAATATGCAGGAACAACAAGATGACAAAGGGAAATAGAGGAGCAAGGATTTCCAACTATAGAAGCCGATCATCTCGTTCCATAGATGTATGGAGGCTATTTCCACGAATCTCACCATGTTCATACTAGGCATTGGTTTTCTTTTTTCCCCTCCTCTAACATAGCTCACTAAGGAGCTATGTCAGAGTTTGTGATAAAAAATATTGTTTCAATTCAGGAGGGAGGAAAAATTGTCACTAAATTAAAAAAAGTGCCGCCTCCTTGCATAGCTTGTTGGCGAGCTATGCCAAGAGGAAGTTATAAAAAATGCTCCCCAAGGGCCGACTTACTGTAGTTGTAGGCAGTGCTTCATTTGGAGGCATCAACATCGGGCTGATAGCATTTGGATGGGGGTAGCATCCGGTTTTTTGGAGGGGACAACGTTTGAAGTCAGCAACATAGTGTTGGAAAGGGTTAAATTTTTTTAATGTGAATTCTTTACCCCCCATCTAGCATAGCTTGCCATTGAGCTATGCTCAAGGGTGGGACAATTTTTTAGTGTGAAACTTGTTTACCCCCCTTCTAGCATAGCTCAACAATGAGCTATGCCAGAGTGATGAATAAATTTTTTATTGTGAAATTTTCTTAACCCCCCTTAACAAGCTATGCTGGAAGGGGGGTACTATTTTTATTTTGAAATTTTCTTAACCTCCTGCAAGGATAAATGTTTTGTGGCAAAGTGAGGGACAAAAAGGGAGAGAGAAAGAGAGAGAGATTGTGGTTGAGAGAGAGGGAGAGACAGACAGACAGACAGACAGACAGACAGAGACAGAGAGACAAAGAGATAGAGAGACAGAGACAAAAGAAGAAGAAGAAGAAGAGAGGATAATTTCTTTTATGAGCAAATTTTTACCCCCCCTAGACATAGCTCGCCAGCAAGCTATGCTGGAGTGGGAGATAAATTTTTTATTGTGATATTTTGTTAACCCCCCACAGGAATAAATTTTTTGTGTCAAAGAGAGGGACAAAAAAGGGAGAGAGAGCTTGAGGGAGAGAGAGAGAGAGAGAGAGAGAGAGAGAGAGAGAGAGAGAGAGAGAGAGAGAGAGAAGAAGAAGAAGAAGAAGAAGAAGAAGAACAAGGGAGGATAATTTTTTTTATGTGAAAACTGTTGGGATAAGTGTGATCAAGGGCTTGCTCTATGGTGCATATGTGCATCTAGGGGAGTCACATGTGTGTTTGTGTGTGTTGTAAAGGCACATCAAGTGCTATGATGTGTCTAGTGTGAGTGATGATGTAAGCTAAAGGCCCCCACATGGGAGGTTCCTTTGATTTAGGCCAGTCCCACTGATGTAGGGACTGATTCCCACTGATGTAGGGGCTGATTGCCACTTATGTAGAGAAGGTGCTACCTTCTCCCCCTTCTATAAGAGAGAGTCACCTCTCTCACAATCTATAATAGAGAACAACATTTTGGTTTCATATTGTGCTCCCACTCCTCTTCAAAGATGCATCTATTCTATCCCACGGGATTCTACATTTGGTCTCAGAGCTTTAGGTTCTAGATCTAGCCTAGCCTAGCATTAGATGCTCTCTCTAGCATGAACTACTAGTTTTTCAAAGCTTCCTCATCATCTCCATTTTCCTCTTTCTTCCCCAAATCTATGAGAGCTCAGTTCTCCCATTATACGTGACCATTGTTCAAATCCTCTGAGCTGTAGACTCCTCTTGTATGGGCAACCCCCAAGTGCAAGAAATTAGATAGATATGTCCTATATGCACAATGCCGACACAAACTTCACTCGCCAATGTATCGCGTAATGCCACCTCTGTGGTTACCCATTTGCAAATTTCTCTGAGCTCGAGTTGGAACTATAGGCAAGCTGTTGATGAAGTCTGAGCTCATTTTGTCAAGTTTTAGAGGTGCAACAGACAAAAGATGAGTCGAATTTACCAAGCTCGGCTATGGCGACCTGGCGCAACATTGCATGCTTCCTTGGTGGAGGACCTTCTCTAGTATAAGGCCTTTCTTCCTGCATAAAAATCCCCTTGAATAGAGCTATGAGCGATGCAAATTGCACCCTCCAATCTACCTTGGTCTCTGTTGACAGAATTCTGCATATTTTGGTCAAAGGGTGTTGTGAGCAATCACCATAAGTGTGGGGCTTCCATTATTTACTGCAAACTTTCATTGCTTTGATTGTACTTGAGTAGTAGAACTCAGTCATGGAGCTCATAAGTGTCCTTATACTTTGCATTTAGAATGATGACTATGTGATTCTCTTTTGATGAGTACTTGAACTATAAACGTGACTAAGTCCAAGCAAGTAGAGAAGTTTGATGGAACTAGTTTCCATACTTGGCAAACAAAAGCTAAGTTTATGGAGATATGGTATGTTGTGAATGGAAAGGAAAAGAAGTCTACAAAAGAAGAAGCTAATTGGTTGATCAAAGACAAGAAGGTTCTTGCTATCATTGCTTTGGGATTAAGTGACTCATACATTCACCACATTGATGGCTTTCAAACTTCACATGAAGCTTGGGATCATCTTCACACAGTATTTGGTGCACAAGGAAAATGCTTCAAATATATCTTGCTTATTAAGTTCCTTTGCCTATAATTAGAAAAGGGAATGTGTTATTCCATGAAGAACAACAAAGAGAATGAAGCATTTCTTGTCAAGAAGGGTTACTTCAACAACAAAGCAAATCTAGCTGAAGGAAGAACTCCATCACCAAATGAAGAATCAAACTTTGAAGATAAAGACTATGCTTTTTGAGCACTTTGTCTTTTGAATTTTTGTTTATCATCACTTGGTCAAATTTTGAGGTTCTCTGCCTGGAGTAGTACTCCAAAAAGAATATCATCTGTTTTTTCTTTTGTAAATCACCTCTGGTCACCATATGATGTAGACCATGTGATATGTGTTTTGTCTATCCCATTTTTGTGAACCTCACACCCTTAGGAACCCTTGCTAGCATGAGATCCTAGCCATAGATTTATCCTTGACCACCATGAGATGGCATGAGAAACTATGAGACTAGATGTATCCTTGATATTGCAAGAGGCAACCCCTTGAGGGGGGGTATGTTGGGATAAGTGTGATCAAGGGCTTGCTCTATGGTGCATATGTGCATCTAGGGGAGTCACATGTGTGTTTGTGTGTGTTGTAAAGGCACATCAAGTGCTATGATGTGTCTAGTGTGTGACCTAAGTGATGATGTAAGCTAAAGGCCCCCACATGGGAGGTTCCTTTGATTTAGGCCAGTCCCACTGATGTAGGGACTAATTCCCACTAATGTAGGGGCTGATTGCCACTTATGTAGGGAAGGTGCTACCTTCTCCCCCTTTCTATAAGAGAGAGTCACCTCTCTCACAATCTATAATAGAGAACAACATTTTGGTTTCATATTGTGCTCTCACTCCTCTTCAAAGATGCATCTATTCTATCCCATGGGATTCTACAAAGACTTTTTATCCACCTCCAACATAGCTCGCTGAATGAGCTATGCAAAGGAGGGCAGAGAGGGAGAAAGTGGGAGAGCAAAAGTGAGAGAGAGAGAGAGAGAGAGAGATCTTCCACCAACATAATGATGTGTTGTAGTCTTCCACCATGCCCTCTATGTGTGGCATTATGCTTTGCATAACAATCTCCACACTTTGCCTCAAGTGCCACTGTGTTGCACTCTTCAACTCAAAGACTGTGACCAAAAACTATTGTACCTATTGATTGGAAGAACAAATCTAGATCTCGTTCTCTCGCCATGATACCAAACTAAAGATACAAATGGAGAAATCTACACACAAGAGGAAGATCCTCATGGAAATCACTTTAGTATTATCGGGATATGAAACTCTATGCATCAACTCTTCTCACCACTCTATACAAGAGAGTCATAAAGACTCTTCACACCACTTCTTTAAAGAATTCCAATCATTTGCATTATCCGTATTCCCAACATACACATAACTATGCATCTACACCCTAGGCCCTAGCTAACACTTCGTGTCTACATCATAATCTTGACTACCTCTATCCCTCAAGGCAAAGAGCTAAGACTTCATAGGCCATCTCCTAACCATCAATACTCACAACAATGGCCCCCTTGGCATCTAAGCAAATGATCCCACCAAATTTAAGTGCACCAATGGCAAATATTCATAATGAGGGCCTAAAAAGATAATAAACTAATGGTAGATACATGCTAAGAGGTGGGCATTGAGAGTATACTAATAGTCAATAAAAAAAGCTCAAACATACAAAATTGATTGTGGATCTAAGTCTTATAATGCCTATGTGAAACCTAACCATACGAAAGAGGAGTGTTGGTATCAAAGAAAGAGTTTAATTTTAGCTACTGAGGTCTCCCAACATGAAAGCAAAAAAGGTAGAGATCTAGCTCTAAATGGTTGACTTAGATGAGATCAAAATCCCTAGAATTGAGAGTATTACTGAAAATAGGGATTGAGAAGAAATGACCAAGCATTAAAAAAAGGTTAAGTGCTTCTTTTGTGACAAAGAGTAACATCAGATCCAAGTGCAAGTAGTGAAGTAATCATATGAAGCTCTTATGTGGCAAAGTGACCATCAAAAGGTAGTCCCCAATGTAGAATGTAGGTCAGTGCTCATTGGGATGCCTCATCCCCTATATGCTAATGTGGTAACCTGCTCCTAAGGACCATGAAAGAAAAATTGGAATCTTTGTGGCCTGATACTAGAAATTAATGGCAAGAAGAGGGTGTGTAGTCCTAATTGTGACTCACGTGTAGTGGGGAAGCTCAACAATACACCAAAGGCACTCCCTCCTTGACTCCCATGATAAGGAGCAATGCACGGCTTCTCATCCAATTGTGTCACTCAAGTAGCTTTTGGATTGTTTACAATGTAACTCCACGAGAGGAAGAGAGGGAGGGGAGAAGGGAGAAGAGAGAGGGAGGGGAGGGTAAGAGGGGAATGAGGAAGGGAAGAAGGGGGAGAGGGAGTGGCAATCACAAGGGCACTATGAAAGAACACAAGAGATCTTAAAACAACTCATGAAAGAGAGGGAGAGAGCTTGTATTCCACATGTGTGCATACAACAATGAAGACCAAAGTCAAACCTTTGCCTATTTATACATTCCACCTTTTGAAGGGAGGGTCAACCCTATTCTTTCTTACCATGAGAGAGAGAGAGAGAGAGAGAGTATGTATCTTCGATCACCGAAAGGATGTGATCACCTGGTACCATATGTTATGGTCCTGAGCAAGGGTTCCTGCTATAGGGAGCCCTCCTTTCGAGTGGATTTTGATTGACCTCCTCATTTTCTTCCTCTTCATATAGGAATGCTTGACGTTGAGAAGAGCATGGGGCTTGAGAATCTTGTACCATGTTGAAGTGCCCATGTCCTCTAAACCATTTCAGACGAATAGGCTCCTACAACATCATGTTGTGCATGTGTGTGGTGGGGGTGCAATGAGGTGGTGTGTTGTGATGTGGATGGCTATGAGGAACAAGAGGCTGCCATGGTGGTAGGAGTAGGATTGACATGGGGTGTGGGGCCTTGGTGAGTGGAGTCGAGGGTGGGCGGGTCAAATTGAAAATGCCCCATGTTGTGTTGGCATAGATTTCTTCGAGTCTAGTAGGGTAAGCCATATGGAATCATCAACCTAGCTAAAGCCAGTTTTAATCATTTTCTATAGGGCATCATTATTAAAGAGGATAATAATGCCAAGGCTGGTTGATCTTGTTTGCTATAGTAAGTAGAAAGATGCCTAGATATGTATTCAACATCTTGCTATTGACCATACTATTGCATCCACCCAAGACCTTCAATTAAGGACTATGAATGGTAAGGTATGTCTTGCAAGTTGCTAGGCTTTAGTAATTCTAGCATAGGCCTATCACACAAAAAAATAATGAAGTTTTGGAGAATTTGACACCATGATATTAGAATAGTAGTCAAAGAGCATATTGAGGACAATGCCATGTCTGATTTCCATCCATCAATTTCCTTAAATGAGGGACCAAGTGTGGAAATGATCTACTCTAAGAGCAACCACTGAGGTTAAGCACTAACAAACGAAAAGTAGAATCATCCAAAAAGACTCAACCCTCTAAGGTATTATTGTGCAAGAGCCCAAGAATTAGACTTTAAATCCAAGATCCACATGCACACATTATTGAGGTCATGTCATACCCCAATGACAAAATGGATAAATGTGGCCAAGATTTTATGAAAAAGCAAGCTATCATCATCCAAGTCAAAGTGGCATAGTAATGTGGAATAACTTATAATTGTGAGATGTGATGATCACTACGTCATAGTAATTCTTGAGAAGGCTTGTAAATTCTTAAAGAATCCAACTAATATGATTGACAATGACATATTAATGATATGCCTCGTTTTATATCAGCCAACCATCGATAAGACACTCGACATCTAAAATTATTTGTCTTGGATCTAGCATTCACCAAAAGGGTTTGCAATTTCCACAAACAAAAGGTGAAAAGTATGGTGTGACGACTCAAAGAGTTCATTCATTAAAAAAGGCAACAAGAAGCGATCAAACATAGAATGGGGCACAATGGTATTAAATAGAGATTCGAACTAAGAACAAGAAACATGTGCATGACACACCTTATTGACTACACCAAGTAGAGTGATAGGCTACTAAGAGAGAGGACCAATAATAAGCATCAACTTTCCCAATGGCAACAATTGTGACATGAACACTACCACAAATCCTCTTTCTAGAGAGCCTGTCTTAACTTCTTCTTTTTCGACATAGGTTTTGGATTGACTTTAATCCTTGGTATGTTTGAGTTAGGGCACAATGCAAGATCAATCAAAGGATGGAAGCTAGAAATTTCACATCCAGCCAATTAAATTGCCAAGCTGAACAAAATGATTGATGCCTGGCAAATCTAAGACAACACACAAAGAAGAACAAGTACAGAGGCACATGAACTAGAATTGCATTACATGAAGAAGCACAACCTCTACCATCTCTCAATATACTCCTTCTATAGAATACCCAAGATAAGGTACAAGGCCACAAATGAGCCTTACGCAACAACCATATCCACAAGATGAGGTGACATTCACTTGGCCACTCTCCACCCTTAGATACACATATGACTCGCATAAATGCCATGTATGCCAACCTGACTTAGGACCAATACACATCAATGTCCACACAAAGAAGAACAAGTATAGAGGCACATGAACTAGAATTGTATTACACGAAGAAGCACAACCTCTACCATCTCTCAATATACTCCTTCTATAGAATACCCAAGATAAGGTACAAGGCCACAAATGAGCCTTATGCAACAACCATATCCACAAGATGAGGTGACATTCACTTGGCCACTCTCCACCCTTAGATACACATATGACTCGCATAAATGCCATGTATGCCAACCTGACTTAGGACCAATACACATCAATGTCCACACTCCCCCTCAGTGGATATTTGTCCTGTGAGGTTGCAAGAAACTAGTCACTTGGTACGTATCACAAATAATACATGATGCTTGATATTTGTCCCAAAACTAGTCACTTGGTACATGTCAGTTGAAACCTTACATAATACATGAACTCAATGTTTGTCTTGTGAGGTTATAGGAAACTAGTCACTTGGTAAATGTTGCTTGAAACCTTACATAATACATGATGCTAGATACTTCACGTGAGTTATCTAGTGTTAGAGATTTGTATTTCTTGCATTATTTACTTAGGATGTTATACCCTTGGAGACTAGCAAAGTACTCCATGGAATTACATCACGGATGCAATGAGGATCTAGAGGATACTTGTGTGGTCTCGTTGAGGATATCTAATTGAGCCTATGTTTTGCCATGTTATATGGTTGGTATTATAAGTGATTCGATATTAATACTAGTGTATCTAGTATTATTAATAATATGTTTGACTATTGTATGTTAAGCACAATTAGGTTGGGGTTGATTGATTTGGAGATTAACTCAATTGATTCCTACTAATGTGATTGCATATTGAGAGTATATAATGGGACATATGAAAAGGACTAGAGACACTATGAGGATACCAATTGAGGCATTGCACAATGCACATTATGAGGCCATGGCATAGTTTGATATTTATTATTTTGTGTCGCGGACAATATCTGATTTAGAGGACATATTCGTTTTTTGTAGATTATCTCTATGAGCTATGTAAAACTTCACTTAAATTTGTGAGAAACTGAGAAATGTTGGAACTCTTGTTCCAAAGTCGGTTGAAGGTTGACTTTTGCAATTCATTCTACCCTAAAGTTTGCATGGTCGATTTGATCTCATGCATTATGTCCACTTGGTTGTACATACTAAAATGATGAGTTGTGTCTTTGTCTTACCATACATTGGTTGTACATACTAGAATGATGAGTTGTGTCTTTTTCTTACCATACATTGTTCTACATTGTTATTTGGGGTTTATGAGACATCCTTTTAGCAGAACTCATGTAGTAAATCTCTTTCATCACCAATGATCCCATACTTTTTAAATGATTCCTTTGTTTCTATAGATCACCTTTGTCCATCTAGTAGTATTTTGTTTTGTGTACTTGTAGTATGAAGTTTTGGGAATTCCATGCAATCCATACCATGCCCTGCAACATAAATTCCTTCTATCAAAGCTAAAAAAGTGTGAAACAACACCCTTTGAATCAACCCATACAACATTAGTGAAGGTATTGAAGATATAGGCCATTTGACCCTCAAAGTTCATGGTGCAAAATTTCATTCTCATTTGCAAAATCGCCGTACGGCCTACAATTGAAACACATCAATTTGCAACAATGTAAAAGTGACACTTATTGAACATCTTTGTACCTCCACTGCTTCTTCCTTGTAGTTTCAATGTTCTCCCTAGGCTTGTGATCTACCATATGATAGCTTCCTTTTGTGTAAAGGTCTTATCACAATCAAGGCACTAGTACTTCCATCTTGTGCATAGAAATTATAGGGTAGTTACATGTACATTTGATACTTTAATACCTTCATGGTCATGGGAAGTATCTTCTTGTGTGGAGTGGTTTGACATTCAAACAAGTACTATTGCTTCCATCTTGTGCTTAGGAATCATATGCTTCTTACATCAGTTTGAAACTCATCATACATATAACACCTCAATACCTTCATGGCCATGCCATAGTTGGTGATGCACTTAGCACAGTGTCCTTTTGGCTAGTTGTTGAAATTGCATTTTTGCACCTCACATGCCATCATTGTAAAGCCATTTTTTGGCTATTTTGGCATAGTTCTGTGCACTTCACATACCAGCCTTATAGAGCCTCTTATTTGATTATTTTTGGCATACTTTTGCCCTACTCTTTTTACATGTTTGATCTCTACATTAGGTTGTTTCATCATGGAAAAATCACATGATCACCTCAAACTCTTATATCTAATTGGATGATAACAATTACAAAAATCGAAACTCCAAACTAGTGAACATTTTGCAAGATAGAGTCATCCCTTAATTGAGCAAGCATTCTCGACGAGAGAGAGAGATTTTCTCAAAGTGATCAAGGTAGAAATCAAGATAGGTCCAATAGGAGCACTCATCAAGCCAGAAGTAACTATCCACACAATCTTGGCAGGCATCCTTGGAATCACATAAAGCAACTGCCAACACCATATTCCACACATTAGCATGTTCCATGGAGACATGGAGACCTAGAAACAAAGTCAATGCCTACAATGGGTTATAAAACTAATGGTCCAAAGAGGACTGGTAATTGCAATTATTGTAGTATAATACGATGTTGGGAACTCAAATGCTTGAAAAAGCAGAGTGGATAGTTCAACAAAAATAAAAGACAAAATGCCAATTTTTCCCACGAAGAACATCAAAATAAGCCCCAAATACACCATTCAACATCAAGCTCTTATTCCTTAATCTCAAATGTAGTAAATCCAAGCACTTGGACAATAATGATAGTATTTATAAGATTGAGTCTAGAGCAAGTAATCACATATCACAAAGGAAGAATGTTTGCTCTTCAAACATTTTACACCCAACCATGGGTCTATAGAGGGCTTCCTATTCCTTCATCTATTTTTTTTGTAACACTGGTATTAAAACCTAGGCAACAAATCTTCACCTTTGTGGCTACCATTTCAATTGACTAACTACTTTGCATGTACATCCACCTTAAGTAGTGCCTTTGATTACATAATCTAAGCAAGCAAGCTAAACATGCAATAAATATTGGAGAATCACTAAAAAATGACCAACTCTATCTAAGAAAATCCTCCCACAATCTTTGTCTTAGACATCAAATGCACATCAGCCCCAGGTGCAAAGGACGCATCTTAATACTATAGGAGGTTAACATCTTCTATAAGGAAAGTGACATTCATCTAGTTAAGCAAGCCCACAACTTTGGATGAATCTTATCTCTACCACAATCCTAATTCATGTAGTCCAACAAATGGCCACAATCATGAATCACAATCCAATGCACTAGCAACACCAATTCTTGGTTTAAAAGCTCGTATGGTAACGACTTGCAACAAGTGCATGAAAAGGAGGTTCTCACTTGGAGGAGCATTGATTTACAAAGAGTGAAGGTGTTCTTTTTTACAGGATAATTGCTTTTTCTAACCTTTCAGGTAGACAATAACAAGTGAACAAAGCCATCAAGTGAATAATTACTACACTTTTCTCTCACACCTCTTGATTACACACACACACACACACACACACACACACACACACACACACACACACACACACACACACACACACACACACACACACACACACACACACACACACACACACACACACACACACACACACACACACATACATACATACATATATACATTTACATATACATATACATATACATACACACACACACACACACACACATGTATGTATGCATGTATATGTATGTGTGGAGGCATATCATTAGCATGTCAAATTGAGGCATCTAGCTCTTAAGTTGGAGAAAACTCGAATTTTGTGAAAGAATCAAAGCCATGATGAATTTATAGTGGTGAAGGAAAAGAAAGAAACAAGGATGCTATATATGTCCTTGCAAAAATGCCAAGATTTCCACCGACTTAGGAACACCCCTCCTAAAAATGAAGTCATAGAAGCCTATCTTTACCTTGGCAATACAGCATATAAATGGTGTATTACCCTTAGAGATACTAATAAAACCCAAAGTATTGGTCTAAGTTTCAACACAAATTCTTAAAAGAATTATCACCTAAATGAGCTTGAAAGGGCATGGGAAGATTGAGATAGTTGGAATATGGGTAAAAATTCTTTAGTCTAATATAGAGCTAAATACAAAGAAATAGCCCTTTATTTAAAGGGCATTAATGAGTTCTAAAAAATAAGAGGTTTTGTCAGGGGTAATTATAAGGTAGAGGTGAGAATAAATTCTTACAAAACCTTTGGTGAAGCTGTCAAGTGTGCAATACAATACGGAGGTCTAGAGTGGAACTTTGGAACAAAGTAGATTTGTTCCTAGATTCGGTAAATTTCCCAATTTAAAATGAAAGGGAAAATTTAAATAGGGGGTTTGTCAGGCATAGCCCAAGAAACTCTAAACCGAAAAGGTGTCCACTTTTGAAAAAGGATGAATATGAAAGAGCTAAACAAGACTTTTGAAAAAATATGAATATGAAAAATCTAAGTAAGAAAATATTTTCTTTAAATGTCTAGGGAAAGATTCTTCTGCTTGGAATGGTCCTAGAAACCAAAAGGAAAGAAGCTCTAGATAAACCTCAAAGAAGACAAGCACGTGCGATGTAGGTGTTACCACTTAAAGGTACTAAAAAGTACATAGATGTAGAGGTTTATCATGAGGATGGGACCTATATATGTTACTTATTATTGGCAATGTGGTATCCCACTTTTGGTCTTGATGATTTAATGAGGATGCATGGAAATATTAAAAGGTTTAAAAAAAGAATAATGGTCAATTATTGTGCCACACATGATATCTTAAACTACTTGTTATCTAAGAATTTGAAGTTACCTAAGAGTCCAAGTATCCACAAATATGTAGTCTCACTTGAAAAGGGAAGTGATAAGAAATTTTGAAACACCATGATACCCCATGATACATGGTGTACAAATTGAGATTCAAGGCTATCTTAACTTCCAATTTATCCACCTCGACAAAACAGATGTTCTTCTAAATCAAGAATGGATGTGCATTCTTAGACATGGCTTACACCAACAAAGTTATTTAAATAACTCAATCATATTTGAAAATCATGGTAGAGTCTTCTCGATTCAAGGTGACCATGATGTACCTAATTGTACACTTATTTGTTAATTGAATCGAAATGACATCCACACCAACAAGAGTATGAGGTATACATTTGCGATTTTACTTTTGTGCATGATTTGATTTCTTCCACACTTGGAAAAATTAAACCTTTACTCGATGTCCTAAAAGCGTAAATCTTGTTTGAATGATTTAATGGTTGCATGCTTTACTTGTGAAAGAGAAGTAGATCATAAAATATATATATTTTCTAGATCTTCCCTTTTTTATGAGACCCATCATAGATTTAGTCGAGAAAAATAATGTGAGGTAAAAAGACAATTGGTAATTATCTTAGAAAAGTTCAAATTCAACCAACTAGATCACCTTGGTATTCAACAATTTTACTTGTAAATAAAAAGGATGGTACTATGCAATTATGCATAGATTATTAAGTTTTAACTAACATCACAATAGAAAATAAATAAATATCCTATGCCTTGCATTGATGAACTCTTTGATCAATTGCAAGGGCTAAAAATTGATTTAAGATCTAGAGATCACCAAGCACAAATTACAGGGGTAGATGTACCAAAACATCTTTTCATACTAGATACAGGCATTATCAATCTAAAGTAATTCATTTGGTTTTAACTAATGTCCCAACAACATTTATGACACTTACAAATATAGCCTTAAGGCCATATTTCCCTAGGCCATATTTAGGGAAATTTATCGTAGTATTTCTAGATGATATTCTTATCTATAGTAAAACAAGAAAGAAAAAATAAAAGAAGTATAGTACTTTGGGACACGTTACATTCCAAGAAGGAATACATATGGATCTTAAAAAGGTAAGGCCATATTATAATGGCCACATTCTACAAACATAGAGGAATTACAAATATTCTTAGGTTTGTCTAGATTTTATAGAAAATATATCCAATGGTATGCTAAGATCACTGTTTTAATAATGGATCGAGAAGGGAAAGTAGCCTCATTTGGATGAACCTCAACGAAAGGACTTTGAAAAATGAAAAGTAGCTTTAGTTATAGCCCCTGTCTTAAAGGGAGTGGAGCCCAATGAACCATTTTTTGTTGAAACTTATGCTAGTGATTTTGTTATTGGGGAGGAAGGGTTGAGTAGTAGCTTTCAGAAGCAAAAAGTTAGTCTATGCTCAATGAGAAGGAACTGTACATTGTAGTTTACGAATCAAAGAAATGGAGGCACTATTTGTATGGTGCTAAGTTTGAGATCATTTTTAATTAAGAAAGTACCAAATGATCAACCAAAGCCTAAAGGAAGTAAAGCTAGATGGGTTGATTGAAATTCAATCGGCAAATAGGAAGTAGATCCAACAAAATTGGCATATTTCAAGAATTTGTGTTCCGTTGACATAGTAGAAGGGAAAGTTTAATGTGGTAGCAGATTCCTTGAGCAGAATGCTAATGGCTAATGAATTGAGTACTAGTTATTTGCAAAGTGATTTCCTAGAGTCCCTAAAAGGAAAATATAACCATGATCCTCACCTTTTTGAAATCTAAAAAGCAACTATATACAAGGATGCAACGAGTAAAGGAGTTCTCATTAAGAAGTCACATGGGAATGGTCAAACATCAAAGGTTTGGTGATGATAAAGGACTCTAAATGGAAAAGATATAGTAGTGAAAATAGCCACCTACTCTACTAAGATAGAATATGTCTTAGTGAAAGTTCAAAGAGCCTCTACATTTTGCTCCTCGAGGTGATGCGTGGTCTTTTGATACCTGGATTTAGTCCTAGGTAGTGGGAAATTGTAGCGATCTAGGACATAATTCAATGGGATATTGGATAGACAGACGATTTTGGAAGATGCTAGAGGGTAGTACCATGTTTGGGATGGGCTAAGAATGGAAAAAGAAAAGTGGGATATGTGCTCACTTCTATTTTTAGGAGTGGAAGTAGCAAAAAGCAGGAAAATATGGAAAAGTATGTCTTGTCTTCCATTAGTTACTATTTTCACCATAACCCTTGATTCCAAAATCTGATTAAGGAGCTCTCTTTATGGTTGAAAATATGATTTGCAATCTAAAACTTTCTAGAACAAAAGCTGAGATCCGAATCCATGATATATTAGGTTGAAAATCTGATTTATGCAATGCTATCTAGCTTTTTGTGAGATGCATCTGAATTCTGGAAAGGCTGATACTAGACTATTGTTGGAGGAGCCTTCCAGGAAAAGCAAATCTTGTTTAGAGTAGAAGCCAATATTTTGTCTATTTGTGGTCCCTTTTGCATCTATAAATTTAGCCTTGATGCGCCCTACTCTTGTTCCCTCCTAGCCTTGTGTCACTCAACTTTGAGCACGTTTTGCTACACCACAATTATATTTTCTTACTTCTATGTTCATTATATCAATATAATGTTGCTTCTACATGCACTCTTTTCCATTCTCTTTTAGGTGATGTGTAGATCTTGCCTCACCTCTTGATGTTTGTGGTGATTCGTTGCACATGAGCTCCATGAGAGTTGTGTTTGTGTTGTGAGGTGGTTGGGTGTTGATGCATGCTCACGCTTTCCATTGATGGATGTAGAGGTTGTGAAATCTCTTGTTGTAGTACTAAGTTGTGCTTTTGAAAAGCGTGTTGCCTAGATTCAAGGAGTGAGCGTTCTCTTTGTGGTTGTGGTTGTCTTGTGGAGTGATTTGTGTCACATGGAGCATACATGCTTGAAGAGTATTATGTAGGAGGTTTTGGCTCATCTACGGTGAGAGTATTTGAGCTATAGTGGGGTTCTACCAAAATTTTCCTTGGTGGGTGTGGCTTTGTGTCACTGAGGTTGGTGCTCCACATCAGTTGTTCTTTCATAGCCCTCTCTTTTTGTTAGATAGGGATAGCTAGTGTGTGAGAGTTGAAAACCAGTGATCCTACTAGCAAGGGCTACAAATCAAGTGTTCTTTTTGTTGTTCAGACACACAATGACATGCCCACATACTTGGAAGAAGGGGAGGATGGACAGGTCTTCGTGGAGAATGTGACCACCCTCGATGTGGTGAATGACAACGATGCTCCTGCAAAAAGGAGATCGATCTTAGTGTTGGGGCTCAAAAAAGAAGCAAGGGTATGGTGAGACTATGGTACAATTGTCTGGATCTAGCTACTTGGAATGATCTTGATTTGTTGGAAGCGGCCTTCATGACAAATTATTACAAATGTGATGATGTTGTGGACTTATGGTAGAAGATTTTTATCATGATGCAAAGAAGCTAGAGAACTATATGGAGTATAAGGCCATCAAATTGTGAGAGAGGTGGTTGCAGGCTTTAGGTAACCCGAGAGACACAATGGATTTTATGAATAAGGACAAATTTGTAGCAAGACTACATCCCTTTTTTGAAGAAAAGGTGGAAGAACTCAAACTAGAGAGCTTTAAGCAGGTAGATGATAGGGCATCATACAAGGCTGAGAAGTATAAGCACATGAGGAATTTGTATGAAGCCGTGAAGGTGGAGGAACTACATCTCCAAAGGGAGGAGAGCTAGAAGTTCAAGCAAGAGAAGAACCAACGGTGCAAGGTGGTCATTCACATGTAGTTCTCGCTATCATCTCGGATGGTGTATCGATTAAATGAGAACATGAAGAATCTTTCCATTAGTCTAGATGAAAGATTGAGAACTAGAGGGAGAGCCAAACAAAAGGTGCAAACAGAGGTAGAGGGACATATTGCATGGGCCGAGGGAGAGGAAGCTTGTAATGTTGAAAGGTGGAGTACTAGGACATGGGATGCTCAAGTATCCTTAACCAAGGACAGAGCTTGGGGACAGTATTCTAACTTACCCCTAGAATGTGGCAGAGGCACCTCAAATCATAGCCAAAGGGAAACAACAAAGGCAAGGGCCTCAGCCAAGAGATGAAGCCTAAAGAGAAATAGCAGCAAAGCATTTTGGACTAGCATGGTCAAAGGCCTCAATAAGTGGTAAGAGAAAGAGCTGTGCATATCATTGAGTTAGAGAAGCCAAGAAAGATGCAGATGTGGATACTATGGGAGCCAAGAGGACTAGTGGGAAGGGAAAAGAATTGACTCAAGAGGAATCTAGACCACCTAGCCATGTCAAGAAGAAAAAAGGCTAAAAGGAGGGAAATCGGGTGCTAAAAGAAGGAGAAGTAGGATCCCGAAGAAGAGTTTTTTGCTAGGAGAATGTATTGAGCCCTATCATCTTAAGCTCAAATATGTTATGGATGATAGTTTGTTGTTAGAAGGTGATCAATCTTGTTATAGATGGTGTGGATATGCTTGTGTTTATGGTGCTAGATACGTGTATGGTATGGATGCTTACATAGGACATAATGCCTACGAGGAGTCTACCTTGGGTGATTTTGCTTCTCTTAGTGATGCTATGTCAGATATCATGGATTCCACTGAGAGTATGATGATGATGTTGACTAGGTCTGGGACTCCATGTCTAATTCTTCTCTTGATAGTAATTATGGTACAAGGGCAGATGTGGAAAGTTGTTCTTAGAGTAGGCTACTTTGAGGACGTTGAGGATGTATGATGTGTGAAGGTGAGAGAGCAGAAAGTGGTGCTCTTAAGTCATTAAAGCATTGCAAGCCAACCTCTGGGTTACATGGTCTTGGGTCCTTGTTTGATCGATGCTCATCTGCTCTCACTCCCATTTTACTGTTGGCCGAAGTGTTCCATCCCTCAAGTTCTCATTGTGGCATTTGAAGATGGACTTTTAGCCTTCTCCTGATAGTGTCGGCAGTTTGTTTGAGCCTCGTGTGCCTCACCCTTTTCTTTTGGCTTCTCCTCTATGGCTTTGATGAATCTCTCCAAGCATTCTTCCTTTAAGGAATAGTAGGTGAGTCTCTTTTGTTTACATTTATTTATTTTTCCTCTATCTTGTTGTGGGCTAGCATGACCATGACCTTCGTTATGTGGGTGTGCATATGGCAATTACGTGCTATCAATGTCACTCTTACGTCATCCAATAAAGCTCTTATCCCTCAATTATCGGTTGTTGTTTAGTATGGTCTTTCCCTCCTCTTGGCATTTAGTTTCTCTCAAGTACCTTCCATCTTGCCTCTACGTCTTCACTTGTATTTGTTCGCTTTGATAGTATGTCTCTTTGGACGATTTTAACTTTTCAAGTGTGCTTTGGTCCTTACGTCTCTTGTCTCCTTTCATCGCTATTTCTTGGTAGCTTGTTTTGGCCTCCCTCTTTTAGCAGCTAGAAGGCTTCTTGATGAGTCTCTCGTGCATTGATTAAAGGTATTGCTGTATTCAAGTTTTTTGTATTCAGCAAGGCTATCATTACCTTGGTATCCTTCTGGTTGCTATTGCATGCATGGTTAAAGCAAGGCGGAGCTAATCTTCTATGGTTAGTTGTAGGTCTTTCATCTCTTTGGTGGAGAAAATTCAATCTGGTTGATGTTTATCTTTGTGCTTA